>NC_080082.1:48404589-48719970 GCF_949987535.1 Balaenoptera acutorostrata
TGCCCCCGGGAGTACCAGCTCTTCCTCCTACAGCTGGCTCCAGGGACACCATGGATGTGCACAAGCACACACACACACACACACACACACACACACACACACGAGGGTCACTGGGGCAGAACAAGAGCAGACCCTCTGAGAAGAATAGTGGAGATCCTGGAATGATCATCTTTCCCTCACCAGGCTCCTTCCTCCCAGAAGAGAGTGTCAGTTTGAAGCAGCAATTTTTTCCTCCACTGCGCATTATTCCCCCTACCTTGATAAGCGAAGAAAAACAGCAGCTGTGTATTGTGACCGGCTCACAGTGGCCTGAGCATATGATGATAACAAAGCTCTTTCCTGGAAACTGGTGATGCCCACGCCCCGTGTGTCTGCGTGCGGGGAGCCGTGCAGTGTGGCCCGGCCGCCGTACACTTTAGCAGAACACTAAGATGAATGATTGATGCACTGATGCACAGACTTGAATTTCAGCAATCCCAAATAGCTCACTCCGTAGGCTCCTGGTGGGAAGCCCATGGTCAGATGTTTGAGGTGTAAGGGCTTGTGCCTCACTCACCCAGAACAGCTGAGATAGGACTCTGGATTCCTCTGCCGCTCCTGCCGTTCCTTCCCATGTGGGACAAGGACCCCAGTCTGCAGAAGCTTTCTCTGTCCCTGAAGCATAATCCTAAGCTCGTGGAGACCAGCACTTTTGCATTTTTCTCCATCTCCCTAGCAGCCCTGGGTGGGCATCTGGAGTCCAGTCCCTCTTTGTGGGATGGCCAGGACCCAGCTTCAGTCCTCCTGGGCTCCCTGAGGACACCGTCTACCAGATGTCCCAGACACTTGCTGCCTGCATGGGGCCTGGACCCTCCAGGCGGTTGGCCCATGGATGAAGCTGCAGGTTCCTCTTCTCCTGCAAGGGGCGCTGGCAGGGGTCCCCGAGGACGGGGCAGTCTGCGGGAAAGGGGCCCGATGGTCCTGGCCAGCACCCACATCTTTGGGCTACACATTTACGTCACCCATATGTAAATGATCCTCTCCACTCCGCCCTGGGGGGCTGCAAGGAGAGGGCAGTGGAGGGTGCAAGGGAAACGTCCAGCCTCCAGGACGAGGACAAACCTCCAGCGCTGGCGACGAAGGGAGCATCTCAGAGCGCAAGCAGAGGCCACTCCCAGTGACCGCTGGCCCGGCTACACCGGCCTCCACTCCAACCTGAGGGTAGATATACCGCCCTTCCCATTGGGTTCCAGAGGGTGAGGTCCAGGACAATAAAAGGGGACAGAGGCCAGCATGCCCTGGACAGCTAGGGCCCCTTCTTGGTCCTGGTGGGCCTGCTTTCCTCCAGATGCTGGCCGTCACCTGCAGGCATCATCGTCCTGGGGCCATTGTCTGGAAGCCACATCTCAGGGCTTTTGCCTCATTTAGGATCTGCCTGCCCCACCTCTCCCGCCTCCCAGCTGAGTGGACACAGCCTTCTCCACTTGCCCGGACTTCCCTAAATGAGGCCCTGAAGGACACTGGAAACAGTCTTCGCTTTAGGAAGAACCTCTGCCTCATCAACACCACACCCGCCCCCTCCTCACCAGGACCTGCTTCCAGAAAACCCAGCTGCCATGAGCCATGAGAAGGGGAGCTAAGAGCCATTGAGGATGGAATGCCAAAGTCCCATCACATCCGCATCTCAAATATTCTCCCTGGAGCAAGTCAGCCTTGCGGCCATCATCAGAAACCTGAGGCACACGGGCTCTTGTTGTGCCCCGCCTGGTCATGCCACTGGCAGGACCTGTGTGCTGGGCATGCCCTGGGCTGCGTGACTAATGCTCTCCTGAGCTGGATGCAATGGGGCTGTTCCTTTCCATTTCTTGGAAGCCCCCTGCCCTGGCTCATAATTCCATGGAACCTCCTTTGGCTTGAAAACTGGGCTTGTGCCCCGGGCTTGTGTCCCAAATGTACCAACTCTGCCTGCCTGGGCCGAGCACAGGGCGTGGGGGAGCACATGCTGTCCTGAGATGTTCTTTTTTTTTTTTAAATAAATTTATTTATTTTATTTATTTATTTTTGGCTGCGTTGGGTCTTTGTTGCTGCACATGGGCTTTCTCTAGTTGTGGCGAGCAGGGGCTACTCTATGTTTTGGTGCACAAGCTTCTCACTGCGGTAGCGTCTCTTGTTGCAGAGCACAGGCTCTAGGCACGCGGACTTCAGTAGTCATGGCACGAGGGCTCAGTAGTTGTGGTTTGTGGGCTCTAGAGCACAGGCTCAGTAGTTGCGGCGCACGGGCTTAGTTGCTCTGCGGCATGTGGGATCTTCCTGGAGCAGAGCTCGAACCCGTGGCCCCTGCATTGGCAGGCGGATTCTTAACCACTGCGCCACCAGGGAAGTCCCCTGAGATGTTCTGCGTCGATTAAAACCTTCAGTGTCTGCGAGGCAGGAAACTCCCCTTTCACAAGCAAGCCTGGTTCTCACTGGGCTCCACGCCACTGCACGGCCAGGATCAATACCAGTGTGAGTGGAGCTCCGTCCCGAGCTGTTAGCCGTCCTTACTGGTTTGGGGCGTAATCCTTAATGTTTGGCTCCTGGTGCCTGGCTCCCCCGCAGGCTCTGGGGTGATGCCAACGAGCAGGGCGTCCAGTCGAGGTGGAGGCACAGAGTCCTGGGGACAGTTGTGGGAGACCAATGGGGGGCATGGGGGCTGAGCTGGCTGACAGCCCCTCCAGCAAGGAGCCTGGCTGGCCCTGATGTGGAGGCACACGAACCCCTCTCCCCTCAGCACCAAGGGCCTGGAACTTTCCCAGACCTCCTCATGGGGCTGAACTGCCCACACATCCCTGTCTGCTGAGGACAATTTGTTAAGAACCGTCTGTTCAGCCAATAATGAGGCTCGGCCCTTCCGCTCCGGCCCTGGTAGGGGGTGTTTCAGGGAAACTAGATTTCCAGGGATGCTTAGGCAGGGCCGTGTCGTATCCTGGCAACCAGACCCAAAGCCAGGTCCTCCTGAGACCCCGGCTCCTGCCCAGCACTGGGCAGCACGGGGAATGGCAACAGTGCAGGCTGCCCTCACTGCCCACCCCACCCCTTGGCTGGACCCGAAGTGTGCAGGGGTCCACATCTCTCCTCGGGTGGCCACACCCTGAGATGCCTTGGCCTGCTTTCTCCATCACCGCCCCTCTGGGCTCCCAGAGCTGCCCTCGGCCATAACCTCATCTGCAAAGGGGCAGGCGTGGGGACACAATTCCTCCAGCTCCTGCCCACGAGCCCTTGGCTGCCTGGCTTCCCACGGCCCTCTGCCACTTCTCGTTCTCAGGATAATTTGTTTAAAAGCAACAGCAGTTGAGGTGACTGGGATGGGGGTTTGGGGCCAGAAACAAACCTCCCAGTCTCCAGGCAGCCCTTCTCTCCAAGCCGGGCCGGGCCCAGTCATTCCCGGGCACCTCTCTCTGCTTTTCCGATCCAGCAGCTGGAAAGCGAAGCAGCAGCCTCCCAGCCACAGGCCCCCCACCCTCCATGGGAGCCCTTCTCGAGAGGGTAAAGCTGCCCATGTCCTCTCAGCCCAGAGAGGGCCAGGGCATTCGCTGAAGCCCACCTTGCTCTGGCCCGCTGACCACCCCATCAGACTACTACCCTAACCCTACAGCAAAGTTTGGGGGAGACAGACCCCAGGCTGGAGCATCCGCACACCAGGGTTTCACCCTTGACCCTTAGTGTTCCCCCTCGCCGGGTTTCTGAGAACATCTCCCCTGAGATCTCTCCCAATGGCAGCTCTGCCAGGGAACCCAAGCTCCACGGAGCCCACGCGTAGGCCCCCCACCCCCCCAGGGTTCCACAGAGGGGACCTCCTTGAGGGTGAGTCCGTCCCAATGGCCTTGGATCTGCGGCTCCCTGGGCTTGCCCTCGGCCCCTCTCCTTGGAGAGTCAGAGCAGATGGATGCCTCCAGGAGAGACTTTCCCATCCCCACGTGGAGGGGACACTGTGGCGTGCCACCCAGACCTCCTCTCCAGGGCTGATGCCGCCACCCCTCGGCTGCTGGGAATTTCACTGTGTACTGAAGGGCTGTCCCAGCTCCAGAGCTCTCATGGGACTGGCCGAGGCCTTGGCTGTAACCCCACTGTGGTCGGCTTCCCTCTCTGCCCACTCCCACACTCCTCACTTCCTTACAGGGGTCCGTTCTGAGAGCCCTCAGCATAAACCCCCTGCCCCAAAGATGCCTGGGCTCTGGGGCCAGCTGGCTGTGGGTATGAGGGCCTGGGGCCCCCATCCTCTTGGAATTTTCACTGCAAGCTCAGAGTTGTAACTTCACGTCTCGACCTCCAGCTGACCGTGGCATTGATCTGACCCCCACAGGCCTCCCCTAGCTCCCGCCTCTGTGAAAGACTCCCTGTGTGGTAGACACAACTGATGCTCCTCCCAGAGCCCCTCAGATCCCCACACCTGGGCATCTGTGCCCCGATTCTATGAGCTGCACCTGCAACTTCTCGGGATCTCCCTGGGTTACAGGAGCTGCTCTGCACACAGGTGCATGTCCCTTGGTCAGCCCTTAGTCGATGACTGACAGGGGCAGGAGTATGAAAGACCAGCTCCTTAACAAACCACATGGATGCTCATCTTGGGGTCTGTTTTTAGGAAGCCCTACCTAAGACACTCTTTTCTCATAGGAGAAAAAGTAGAGTCTGGAGAAAACCCACACGCACACTTGAGCCTGTGGGCCTTGGATTTTGTAGTTTCCATGTCAGGCCTGGAAGGACCTTCTCACACTCAATATCTGCCATGTGAAGATCACTCACCCACGTTTCCTTCCATTATTTTTGAGAACTTCAGTTGTTATAATTAAATCTTCAATCCACTACTCGGGACTTATTTTGGTACATGGTATAAAGAAGGAAGCTAATTTAATGTGTCCATAAACAGTTAACTATCACAGTACCACTTTTTTATTTATGTGATTTTTAAGTTAAAAATGAATTGGTAAAAAAAATTTTAAATAAAAAAAAATTGGTATATAAAATGATCTCCAAGATATCATTAAGTAAAAAAAGAAAAAAAAAAAGAACAAAAATCAAAGTGCAGAACAGTGTGTATAATAAGCTTTTATTTGTTCAAAAAAAACTACATACAAGTGCTCTATACACATGGACAGTTCCTGAAAGGGTTTATAGAAACCCTTTATATAAACCGTTAATGGGGGTTGGTTCCAGAGAAAAGGACAGGGGTCTGGAGTGGAAGGGAGAACTACTTTTTTTTAATTGACTACCCTTTGACCTACTTGAATTTTCTAGCATGTTCAGTTATGACCTTTTTAGTACAAAATATATTCATTTTAAAAATTCAAGACTGTAAGTTGCAAGTAACAAAACACAGCTGAAGCTAACTTGAGCATAAGGGGGCACATATTTTGAAGGATGCAGTAGTTACCCGTGGAGCCCACGGCCAGGAGGGCAGCCAGTGTTGAAAGGCCTGGAACTAGGAATGTAAAGCTAACAGAACCGTCCCTCCTGCCTGTCCATCTGTCCCCATCCTAGATCAGAGGACTTCCTCCCAATGGAAAGGTGCCTAAAACTCACGTGTCCCTGTTCCCCGCCCCACCCAGGCAGCTGTGTGGTTCCTCTTCTCAGAGCTCACTTTCTTTCTATAAGGAGCAGGTCACTCTACTACTCCATCGGTGCCTTGTGCCACCCTAGGCTGAGTAAAAACTCATCCTATGGACAGTGGTGAGTTTCATTTATAAGATTGGGCTACATTAAGAACATCCTTGAACAGAGATACAGCCCACTCAGTTGCCAGTCCAAAGCAGATACCATTTCTTCCTGCCCAGAAAGGATCTGGGAGTGATGGGACCGGAGGTTTCTTGCCTTCCACAGTGCTTTGGTGGCTTGCTTCCCCGGCCAGAAGCCATCCCAGGGGGGATCTCCAGATCCAGTGTCCTGTGGGGACCTTCCAGAGAGGAGCCCTAGGGAAGATTCCCCCCAGGGGGTGACCGCCTCGATGGCTCACCCCCAGCTAGAGCCCAAGCTAAGAATTGTGGATTTCCCAAGAGACGGAAAATCCCAAGCCCTTGTTGGCCAGGCTTTCCTTTTTTTTTTTTTCATAAATTTATTTATTTATTTATGGCTGTGTTGGGTCTTCGTTTCTGTGCGAGGGCTTCCTCTAGTTGCGGCAAGCGGGGGCCACTCTTCATCGCGGTGCGTGGGCCTCTCACTATCGCGGCCTCTCTTGCTGCAGAGCACAGGCTCCAGACGCGCAGGCTCAGTAATTGTGGCTCACGGGCCCAGTTGCTCCGCAGCATGTGGGATCTTCCCAGACAAGGGCTCGAACCCGTGTCCCCTGCATTGGCAGGCAGACTCTCAACCACTGCGCCACCAGGGAAGCCCAGCCAGGCTTTCCTTTTCCTGGAAATATATCTCATGAAAACCTAAGCCGTCTAAGTGTAGGGATCCCCTACAGCCTTGTTCTCTGTTAGCCCCTAATCCTACACCCAGGAGCCAACAAGCATCATAATTGCTTCTCCAATATTTACCCCAGTTGGGAGGCTTCTCGGTGTCGGATGGGACTCCCCACTGTGGTCATCCCCACTCTCATCCTGCCTCAGTCAGCTCACTGTCTTTCAAGGACTGTCTGCTTGTAACTCCACTTCTGGTACCAAGGTTGATATTGCTTAATACTCTTCTGATTATACCATCCAACTAGAATAGGCTTAAACAAAAATATGGGTTTTTAGAGGCTGTAGAACCTGCAAACAGAAACCTCAGGAAGGTTCACCACTCAGAGCCTGGACTGGTTAAAAACAAGGCCACCCAGCTTTCCTGGCTGTATAGGTTACTGGTTTAGCCACACAAAGGACTGACTTTCTCAACCTGATTTCAAATTCCTGGTCAGAGGATCTTGACTGGTCCAGCTTGGTAACTGCTGTCGACTGAAGAAACATGCACAACCTAAATATTGTGAGTTATGTTTTATTTGGGGACTTTACTAAGGACTATAGCCCAGGAGACAGCCTCTCAGAGAGCTCTGAGGAACTGCTCCCAAGGGGTAAAGGAGGAGCCAGGATATAAAGGAGTTTCTTTTGCTGGAAAAAAAAGTAATCGAACATCAAAAGATTACTGGAAAGCACAAAAAACAGACAGCTCAAGTTAATGATCTTAGTGCTTTTCCAAGTATCGGAAAATGCAAGGGCTCACTGAAATTATTCCTTAGATATACATCTTAACCATCTAGGGCCAGGATCCTGTTTTTCTTCATCCTGGATCCCCTCAGGGTGCCCTATGGTTGGGGGGAGCGGCAGTTGTAGTGGCTGATGGCTTGACCCTTGTAGAACTGGAATGACAGGCAACGTTGTTTACTGGAATGGCGGGCAATATTCTTTGTTTATTGGAATGGCAGGCAACATTCCCTGTCCACACTACCCACCCCTGGTTCAGCCCCCCAGGCTTGCATGGAGGCAGGTTTGGGGATTGGGAGCATTTAAGCACATTGTACAAGACAGCTAGACACCCACCAACACTGTCAAAATAAGGGGCGAGGATTAGAGATGATTTTGAGTTGAGGAGACACCTCTGAAAGGTACACAAAAGTCTAACAGTATAGAAGATTGCTTTTCTGTTTCAAGAGAAATATATGAAAATTACAGAAAAATCATAAAATTCAAGAAAACAGGAAACACCCTTGATTTCATTTATCCAATTAGCTTGTTCAACTCTCCTGCCCCTCCTCCACTTGGATACACATCCCTCCAGTCTTTTTTCTCGGTTATTTATAGTAAATTTTACATACACGTGGTAGCAGACTCTGCATGCTCAGCCTGCTTTATTAAAGAATCGAAGCTCTTTGATCTTTTTATTCGTTTTGTTGCATTAGAGAGACAGAATGCAAATATTTCATCTCTCCTCCGGAAAGGGTTGCATATTAAGTTCTTCCTGCCCTTGAGGAAAGAAAGGGCAACCAAGTTTTGGTTGCTAAATGATGGGCTTAATGGTTCATCCAATCAGACCTATTGTGAAAGAATGAGGGAAGATAAGGAAGAACGAGGGGTTTGTTGGCATTTGAGGTGAGCAATAACAAGTTTCGAACCACCTGAAAAATAAAATTCAGTAATCAGACAGATGGAGATGAAATCGTCAGCTTTGGGTATGATGAGGCTGACGTGAATTCCCTAGGATATCCAGCCCCTGTTGGGCTTCCTAATATTACACCCGCCACCAACACCCTCCCCAACAGCAGGGACAGTGTTTAGTGACACCCTCTGCATACGTATCTACAAAAGTGGGTCCTACCATATTCACTTTGCTCTGAAACCGGCTTTGTCCCTTTATTTTATGAACCTCCATTCACTGGCATCAGAGTTGTTTTAACTTGGAGACTATTATGAACACCCTTATTCATATATTGTTTTTAACCTGTTTGATGATTTCCTTATGATAAATTCCAAGAAGTGGATCACATTACAATTGTGTATGCATTCCTGCTATGTTGCTCTCAGAAAGATGGTAACAATTCAAAATCTGCCTAACAGGGTATGAACGTTCCTGTTTCTCCCCATGCTCATCAACATTGGTAATTTTCCTTTTTTACTCTTTGCAAATATGAAAGACCAGAAACAAATTGCGTTAATGTATATTTCTGATGACCGTTAAAGTTGAACATCTTTTTTTATTTTTATTTTTGGGCTGCGTTGGGTCTTTGTTGCTGCGCGCGGGCTTTCTCTAGTTGCGGCGAGCGGGGGCTACTCTTTGTTGTGGTGTGCAGGCTTCTCATTGCAGTGGCTTCTCTTGTTGCGGAGCACGGGCTCCAGGCACATGGGCTTCAGTAGTTGCAGCACGCAGGCTCTAGAATGCAGGCTCAGTAGTTGTGGCGCATGGGCTTAGTTGCTCCGTAACATGTGGGATCTTCCCAGACCAGGGATCGAACTCGTGCCCCCTGCACTGGCAGGAGGACTCTTAACCACTGCGCCACCAGGGAAGTCCAAACGTTGAATGTCTTTTAATGTTTGTTGTGTATTTACATTTCTTTTGGAACTGATTGCATTTGTTTTTACAAGTTTCTCTTATTGATTATTCAGAGCTGTCTGTACCTTGAGGATAACTTTTGCTCATCATAATGTATTACAAATCTCTGTCCACATACACACTCCAGTCAAATTTTGTTTTCTGGTTTGGTGGGTGGTGTATGGGAATCATTTGGAAAATTTTCAGTATTCACATGCTGACTACATTTATTAAGTACTTACTATATGACAGGCACTGCTCTAATGGATTCACATGTATTAACTTGTTGTAATCCATATAACAATAACCCTATGAGACACATACTACTATTGTACCAGTTTTATAGGCAGAGAGACATCTTGCCCAAGGGCCCACAGCCGGCAAGTGGGATTCAAGCCGTTGCCTGTCTACAGGATTCTTGCTCTAACCATGACTAGTGCCACATGTATTCACTCTAAACCCTGGGGAGTCTGAAACGTTTCCTTGACATGTGACTGATATATGCGTACTGAGAAAGCTCCCAGTTTTGATATACCCCCAGGATAAGCACCAGTTGTTAGTGGTGTTTTATTTGTTTGTGTTTTGCTGTGTGGAAGTTTTACATTTTTTACCTAGTCAAATTTGTCCTGTTTCTATTATCCGCAAAAAATTAATCAATAGTCAAACTAAGAAAGAAATGAAAAATTTTATTCAAGCCAACCTAAGGATTATAACCCGGGAGACAGTCTCTCAGAGAGCTCTGAGAACTGTTCTGAAGAGGAAAAGGGGGAGGCCAGGATATATGTGATTTTGGCAAAGGGGTAGGTGCAATCAAGCACACATCTTGGTAGAAGGTTGCCACTAGCCACAAGGAACAGACATCTCAGTTAGTGGTTTTAGTGCTTTTCTAAGTATGGGAAGATGCAAGAAACTAGGTTCACACAATCTTCTCCTGAAAATATCTGGCCCTATCTGAGGGCCAGTTCTGTCAGTTTTCTGGGGGCACAAAGTGTCTCATCCTGATCTTCACCCTAAATTCCTTTCAGGGTGTATTGTAGGTCAGTGAGTGCAGTAGCTAATGACTTGATTCTTGTAGAACTGAATGGTGGGTGACATTCTTTATTTTACAATCTCTTCCTTTTTGGTCTTTACTTCAACCAAGGTTTGGAAGGTATTTTATGACCAATTTGTCCCATGGTGCTAAGAATGCTTATTCCCAGGTCAGGTGAGGATTTTGTTGATAGGACACTCAGTGTGCTATTATTGGACTAGGCCCTGTTAACAGTAACCAAAGGCCTCTGGACCACCTGTCTTACTAGTCTGTTATGGTCCAGGAAATGGTTCCCTCTTGTTGCTTCTTCCCATATCTAGAGTAACACTATTACAATCACTGATCTTATAGAACTATATCTATTTTTTGTTTGTTTGTTTGTTTTGTTTTGTTTTGTTTTTTGGCCACCCCACATGGCTTGCAGGATCTCAGTTCCCCAACCAGGGATTGAACCCAGGCCACAGCAGTGAAAGCCTGGAATCCTAACCACTAGGCCACCAGGGAACTCCCTAGAACTATATTGTTGACCAATCATTTCAAGTCACCTAATTATCATTAATTTTATCTGAGGCTCAGTCACACTATTTGCCAATGCAAGAAGCATGACCAAATACCTTGTAAAATAGGCAGAATACAAGTAATATAGCTAGTAGCATTAATAAGGTCATAAGTAAATATTTAAGCTAAGAACTTCCATTAGGTGTGGCCCAGTATCTCCCCAGGTCAACTGACTAGTCTGTTCTGCACCAATCTCTATGTTTAAGAGAAATGATATATTGGCATTGTACATAAAGTTCACCAGAGATGTCTGCACATACAAGGTGAGTGGTGGGTCATCGTGACCCCTTACAGGATTGAGAAGGGAATGTTATCTTCTAGGAGTTACATGGCTGGTGCCAGAAGAAGAAAAATTGATCTTTATGGTTGAGCAGGTATTTCTGCCATCAGGGAGATCTGGTTAATACATAATGCATGTGCACGAGGCACACTAGAGGGGAGGGAGGAGGCCAAAGGGCAGAGGAAAAGTTTTATGTTCATATTTTTCTTGTCTTGCCTTAAAATGTGATTTTTTATTTCATCACTATCTATTTTTCTTTACCACTGCATTAAAAAAAAGCCTTCCTTAGCCCAAATGTATCAGTTATCTACTCAGGTATCAGTGCTCAACACTCCACTCCAAAGCATAGTGGCTTAAAACATTAACCATCTATTATTTTTTATGATTCTCTGGATGGCATTTGGGTGGTTTTTCTGCTGGTCTCTCCAGGGATCACTCACGTGACTAAAGCTGCAGTTGTTTCTGGCTATAGGCTGGGGTGCCTCAGTTCTCCAACACATGCCCTCTCCTGCTCCAAGAAGCTAGCCTGGCCTCCTTCATGGCACGGTGGTCTTAGGACTATGAGAGGGTAAAGTAGAAGCTGTAACATCTCTTACATCAGAGGATCCAGACCTGGCCCAGGGTCACTTCCCCGCATTATATTGGCCAAAGCAAGTTACGAGGCCAGCCTAGCTTCAAGAGATGGGGGGACAGATTCCACTTCCTGATGGAAAGAACACCAAGGTCACATTGCTAAGGGGCACAGACACAGGAAGATGTGATTCAGTGGAGGCCAGTATAGTAACGCTCTACCCCAAGGTGTTAAAGTCACTCTTTCCACAGTGTCTTCCAGTACTTTTTTTTTTTTTAGGTAAAATTCACATGAGATAAAATTAAGCATTAACCATTTTAAAATGTACAATTCAATGGCATTTAGTATATTCACAATGTTGGGAAACCATCATCTCTATCCAGTTCCAAGACATTTTCATCACCCTAAAAGGAAAACCCATATTCATTGAGTGGTCACTCCCAAATCTCCTCCTACTTACTCTCAGACCCTGGAAACCACTGCTTTCTATTTCTATAGATTTACCTATTCTGGATGTTTCATATAAATGCAGTCTTTCAATATGTGGCCTTTTGTGTCTGGTTTCTTTCACTCAGCATAATGTTTTCAAGGTTCATCTACATTGTAGCATGTATTAGTCTTTCATTCCTTTTCATGGATGAGTAATATTCCATGGCATGGACTAGCCACAGTTTGTTTATCCATTCATCAGTTGGTGGACATTTGGGTTGTTTCCACCTTTTGGAGATTGTGAATAGTGATGAGCATCTAGTACCCTTGATTCTTCTTACACTGAAATCTTTCCCATATCTGGGATTCAATTTTGTACATGATCTGAGGTAGGAAATCTAATTCCATTTTCTTCCTTTTATCCCATTGATAGTCCCATAGACTATCCTTCTTAACCAACTTTATCTGTCACTCTTATCATAATGGTGTATGCCCTTGGGCAAGTTATTCAACTGCTTTGTGCTTTAGTTTCCTCATCTGTAACTTGGGTTAGTAATAGTAACCAACCTCCCAGAGCTGTTGTCAGGATTAAATGAATTAATACATGTAAAGTGCTTAGAACAGGGCCTGGCACATGGATTACTTACTCAGTAAGTATCCATTTTTATTCTTAGTAATATCAGATGTCTACATATGCAAGGATCCATTTGGGGAATCCTGTTTCCTCTTCTGTTGTTTTGTCTATTTCTATTTTTAAGAAGCATCCCTTTATATTCTGGTTCAATAGCCAGTAAACCAAATCTTCTTTCATTGTTCCTCTTTAAAGAGCAGTTCTTAGTTCATCTTGGTCATTTGGAAATCTTCCAATTGAATTTTATTATGTTCTTCTCCCTAAATCCTGCTGGGATTTTTTATTGGAGTTACATTTATAGATTAATTTAGGGAGAATTGAAATACCTTTATTACCAAGTCTTCCTATGCCATAACATGGCTCTTCATTTATTAAGCTCTTATTTTATATTTCACAGTACAGTTTTATAGATTTTTTTGGTACAGTTATTGCATATTTCTTTTGGTTCATCCCTGGATATTTTATATATTTTGTTGCTATGGTAAATGGGATTTTTTTCATTATATTTAGCGAGTTACAATTTGTATATCGGGAAACTATGCATCTCAGTTCTTTTTTTGATATCAATGTTCTAACAGTTTTCCATTTGTTTTTTTTGAAATGCATATAATCTTCAAGTAATTACCTTCTTTTCTATTTTTTGCATCATTATACATATCTATATTTTTTTTCTTGACTTATTGCACAGGCTAAGACTCTCAGAACAATATTGGATAAGAGACGGCAGCAGGCACAAGTGCGTACTGAGGCGTGGCAGTGGGTGGCAGGGGAGGCATTCCAGCAGAACAGCGTGAACGGGAGTAGGCAGGAAGAAAGCAGTGATGCATCTAGAGAATGGTGTAAAGAAAGGAGAAGTTGGTCTTAAATTCCCAGGGTGGGGATAATGGATTTGACTTGACAAGTGGTAGACATCAGACTGCTGTGGTCAGGTTGTATTTTAGAAGCACGACTCAGACTGTGGTGGAGGGTGGACCAGAGGGATATGAGACCCAGAAAGGGTGACCAGTTAGGTCCTTACAAATCATTAAAGGGGAGGTGGTGAGGACAGGACCTGTGTGGGAGTGTCTGCTGGTGTCCCCTGTGATGAGCAACACCAGGTTGAAATTAGGTTTAAGTCTTAAAACTTTGGGGCCCCGTGTAGCATGGGGACGTTTGTTCTTTCTCCCAAAGAAGTTCAAG
The DNA here is from genome assembly GCF_949987535.1 of Balaenoptera acutorostrata. Taxonomy (NCBI): domain Eukaryota; kingdom Metazoa; phylum Chordata; class Mammalia; order Artiodactyla; family Balaenopteridae; genus Balaenoptera; species Balaenoptera acutorostrata. The sequence goes on from NC_080082.1 coordinate 48,418,223, forward strand.
TGTGGCAGGACAAAGCTAACGATCCTCCCCAAGGGCAGCCTCTGTGCCTTCCCTGTCTCACCCTCCAGAAGAATGTCTACACCCTTAGTTATACTTCCAAGTGGGGATGGGGTTTTGTGGGATTTCCTTTTATTTTTGTTATTAGTCATTGAATGTCACATAAATAGCAATCCATAAAAACTCAAGATTTCAGGCCTCAAAGGGCTATGGCCCAGACTTCAGTGTAACATCTGAAACATCAGAAAATGGTCAAGGCTTCCCCACCCCCATCCTCCATTTTCTGACCTTGGTTAGTTCAGCCCCATAAAAGTCTGGGACCTCAGTGAGCATCTGTAGGTTAGTGGGGATGGCTGGACCTCAAGGGTGTGGCATGAGAATGGGAAGCAGGCCTGGGAGACGGTGACTCACTGTGCTGCCAATATCTCCCCACTCCCCACAGCGTCTCCAGGGCGGCATTCAGACCGCTTTCTGACCCTCCCTATCCAGCTATCAGAGCAGCAGAAGAGCAAGAGGTGGCCAGAGGATGAGCCCAGATCTTGAGACTAGAGAGGAGAAGCCATCTCAGCACAGCAGCAGGGGCAACAAGGAACAGGCAAGCAGCAAGCAGGCAAGGGAGGAGGGATGGCCCCTGGGGGACAGAGAGGGGAGCAGGTGGATGGAGGCTGTCCCCATGAGGAGTTGGGGAAGTGGGGTGTGTGGTTTTTTAAAATTTTTTTATGGCTGTCTCACAATGCTGTTTATTGTAACTTTTAAAAAATAATTAGTACAGAACTTTTTTAAAAAACATATATCCACTCTTTTTTAGACTCTTTTTCCATATAGGTCATTGCAGAGTATTGGGTAGAGTTCTCTGTGCTATACAGTAGGTGCTTATTAGTTATTTATTTTATATATAGTAGTGTGTATATGTCAATCCCGATCTCCCAATTTATCCCAACCCCGACCCTGCTTTCCCCCTTGATAACCAAGAGTTTGTTTTCTACATCTGTGCCTCTATTTCTGTTTTGTAGATAAGTTTATTTGTACCATTTTCTTAGATCCCACATATAAGTGATATCATATGATACTTGTCTTTCTCTGTCTGACTTACTTCATTCGGTATGACAATCTCCAGATCCATCCATGCTGCTGCAAATGGCATTATTTCGTTCTTTTTTATGGCTGAGTAATATTCCTTTGTATACATGTACCACATCTTCTTTATCCATTCATCCGTCAATGTGTTTAAAAACGGGTGTTTGACCAGGGAAACAGGAACCCCTCAAAGTCCTCAAGGGAAACCAGCACAGGAGGAGTCTGGGAGGAGAGCCCTTTGATCCTTTGACCCCAGACTCCACCAAGGAGCCTGAGCCCTAGTGGTGAGGAGTCTATCTGGACCCCATTCCCAAGCCTTACTCTGGTTCTCTGGGCTTTCTGCTGCCCCTAGTCGTCTTTACTGGCATGAACGTGAAAGCATTGCTAGTGTCCATGGCTTCTGGGACACCAAGGTCCAAGGATGATGGTGAACAGGAGACGGACTCCGATTTTCTGCTTAAGCCCAGCCCTGAATTCCTGGCTGGGGACTCTGATTTGGTAAGTCGGCAAACGGGTATCTGGTGGTGATGCAGGTGATGGGCTGCTGGATGGGCAGGACTGCTCCAGCCACACCTGACGATGCTCACAGCCTCATCTGGCAGTGCCAGCGCCTCACGTGGGCAAGGCAGAAACCTAGATCTATCTTTGGCAATAGAAGGCGCAGTTTTCAGAGGCATCCAAAGCAGACCCCAGACTCCGAATAAGGTGGGAGACAACTCACCCTGGCAAGCTGCTTGTTCTGATTACAGGGACCATGAACCCTGCTTCAAGGAGGACTCTGAAGTTGCAGCACCCTCTTTCTGTGCCAGACTTTGGCTCCTGGGCAGTGCCCCCACTCCGTCTCTGCTTGACCTGTTGCTCACAGTGGGCGTGAAGAACCAATACAAGTCTGATTTGGGCTTTTTTTGTGCGCTCACATTTGCTGGGAGGAGAGCCTATTGGAAATCGGCATAGAGGGAGCATTTTAATTAACATAGCTGGTCTGAAACATTAGGCTGATGCAACTTTGCTCCATGCTAAGGCTGATCACAGTTTAACATAGGGAGAAGAAAGCAATGAAGGAAATAGATCAGATGAGGCAATATTGGGAGTTTATGAATCCTGTGCATTTTCTTGTGGCTTCACAGTGATTGCTTTTAAACTGGCTGTCGCCCATGCATGAATTATGGCCTCAACCTGGGAGGATGGGGAGGCCGACAAGACATACACCCGCGTGTAGGACACCGGCACTCACCCGGCTCATAATTCCTTCTTATGCTGCAAAAGTGAAGACCGCTGTGATAGAAGAGAGAGATGTGACCCTTGTGATGTCTTCAGAAAAAAACAAAAAAAAAAGGCAGGCAGAAAACAACTTGGGGCCAGGGGAGGAAAGAGGAGAGCTAAGAAATAAATAACAAAGCAGGATGCTATTTACGTACCCAGGGAAGACCTTTGAGACTGCGCTCGGGGGCTTGGATGTCAGTAATAACTCTGTGATGGAAATAAAGAGATTCCACTGCAAACCCACATTGCCCGAGATGGTATCAGCACTGTTTTTCCCTTTGTTTCCAGACAAATTCCGGCACAGCAGTGGGCAAGACAGTCCCCCGTCAAAGGGAACAGTGGGGTGGGGGTGGGGCTGAGCCCGGTGGTCCCCATGAAAACTCAATTATGTTGGCTGTGAAGAGATTAATTAGAATTGAATTTTCTATTGATGTAAAACTGCCTTTTGCACCTGCTGCTGGCATCCTCATCACTGGTTTTCTATTACAGGGGATTATATGATGCAGTGAAATAAAGTTTATGCTTCCTGAGCGATGCTCTTAAAATAGGTTTACTGTACTTAACTGGTGGAGAAGAGGGTTACCTGAGAGAACTATGATTTAATCCATTTTTTTCTTCTGCTTTTTATTAAACAAGGGAACCTCTATCCACCTCTGGAAATTGCAAGGCATGGACGTTTGAATGTCCACTGGCCAGGCGATAAGCTCTGTGAGGGGAGGTCTGGGCATGGCTTGCTCACTCTGTGCCTGACACTTGCTAGGAAGATGACGTGGAAGGAATTATCAGCTCCCTGTACTGGGATGAGTCACAGCAAGTGACTCGCTGGAATAGGTGGCCCATAGATCTGACTGTAGAGAATTGGAATCCCCGAGATTTCTAGAACTTATTTCTTGGGAAGCGGGGTGGAGGTGCGTGTGGAGGGGCAGGTAGCATCCGTGCTCTGGGAAGAGAACTGCAAACAAATGCCAGATGAGAGGAAACTGGCTCCAGTCCCATGAACCACCTGCTCATTCTTTCCAAAGTCAAGTTTGGGAGGCACCGGTCATGAGTGGGACCATCTATGGAAGACAGAGGCATCACCCTCAAGAGCCCTTACTCCTCTCCAACTGGACTAATCCGGTAACTCCCTGGCCTCTGCTGTCCCAGCTGTTAAATGGGTATAAACCAGGATAAAGGGGGCTAAGGGAAGCAAATAATTCTCAGCAATTTTGTGTAAACCTAATTTCATCTAAGTCACTTTAAATGATGCTACCTTCCAAACATGCCCTGAATTTGGGTCTCCAAGGATAAAGGTTGTACCTCATGTTTGTATGTGGGTACACCTGGAATCCCCGTGTTCTTGGGGACCCTCAAGGGCAGGGATGGGAAGCAGAGCGGCAGAGGGCCTGCACACACCAGTGTCAGCCCATGCTGTCTTTCCCTGATGTTTTCAGAAGGAATCCTCTTGAACCCTAGAGCCCACAGATATCCCTCCTTCTCCCATGGCAGTCACCATGGAAAATGCTTCTCCAGGTAGGGGGAAGTGGGGACCGGACCAAGGCATTGCTTCTCTGAAGCATCACCAAACTCTGGTTCAAAATGAAGGTGAAAGGATGATCCAGCCCCACCCCTGGCCTGGCCAGTCCTCTAGAAGCAGCAAGGCATCCTTCATAGTTGTGGTTCACCAAGGAGGATCTCCCTGTTGGTGGGACGGGTGGTGTCCAACTGTGGGCCAGAAAATGACCTCAGAGATGTGGATAGGACCGACTCAGAAACAGGGAGGAGACAGGCCTTTTCGTGGTGGGGTCGCAGTATCTTTTATATGACCGATTACACTTCTCCCCGACATTTCTCCCTGACAAAGTAAAACCACTGAGTCCAGCTTTCGTCATACATTCATTCAAGGAATATTTATTGAGCACCTACTACATGCCAGGTGCAGCTGGGAATACAGCAGTGAACACGGCAGGCACAGTCTCTGACCATCTGGAGCATTTATTGTGGTGAGTCGTTGGGTCCTTCTAATTAGACACTCAGCATCCTTACTCTGGAGCCAGAGCCCTAAGGCATCATATTGGGAAATCAGTCACAGCCACAACCATTGCCTCTCGGCATGTGGAGAATGAGGATGAAACTAGGGATGGGCAGAATTTTTTAAAGAAGTATTTTCATTGTAAAATAAAACAGACAGAAAAAATAAGCCCAACAGATGTATAGCTTAAGGAGTTATTATAACAACCACCACCCAGAGCAAGAAACAGAACTTCACCAACATCCCCAGCTGCGCACTCATGTATCTGCTTTCAATCTCAACTGCCTTCTTCCCTGCATAAGTGACCCCTCTCCAGACTCTGATAGGAATCTGGTCTCTTGTCTTTCTCGACACTTGTATCACCCAGGTGCCTTCCTAGACATGTGCTGTAGTCTTGCTATTTTTAAAAAATCCAATCTACCTTTTGAGTCTCTTTTAATCTAGAGGTTTCCCCCTCCACCCCTTTCTGTTCTTTATAATTTATCTGTTGAAGAATCTGAGCCTTTTGACCCAGTTTCCCACTGTCTGGGTTCTGCTGATTGATACTCTTGGTGGAGTTCAAGGTGTCCCTCTGTATTTTCCTATCAAATTTGCAGCTGAATCCAGAGGTTGGATCAGACTCGGGTTCAGTCCTTTCGGCAAGACCATAGGTGGTGGTGTGTTCTTTCATAAGGAGACACATAATGTCTGTTTGCCTCTCCTTTTGTGAGTTTAACAGCTGTTGCTGCACAATACCTACCTCTGTTCATTCACAGGGGCTTTAAAATGGTGATATTCTATCATTTCTCTTTCATATATTAACTTGAGTACTTCTATAAAGAGATGCTTGGGCTTCCCTGGTGGCACAGTGGTTAAGAATCCACCTGCCAATGCAGGGGGCACGGGTTCGAGCCCTGGTCCGGGAATATCCCACATGCCGCAGAGCAACTAAACCCGTGCGCCGCAACTACTGAGCCTGTGCTCTAAAGCCCGCGAGCCACAACTACTGAGCCTGCGAGTCACAACTACTGAAGCCTGTGTGCCTAGAGCCCGTGCTCCACAACAAGAGAAGCTACCTCAATAAGAAACCTGCACACCGCAACAAAGAGTAGCCCCCGCTCGTTGCAACTAGAGAAAGCCCGCGCGCAGCAACAGCCCTAACACAGCCAAAAATAAATAAATTAAATAAATTAAAAAAAAAAAAAAGAGATGCTTCCACTCATACACTGTTTGGCTACCCAGTGGTAGAGTTCACATATTAAAGGCAGGATAAATGTTTGATTCTTTCCCTTCATTTACCAGTTTTCGAGAGAATAAATTTGTTCTTTCTCCTCTGAAGGTGACTATGTTTTAAGTAGCTTTATGAATTAAAGGTTTAAATACATTTGATGGGTTTTAATTCATTACAATTATAATCTTTGTTGAAGCGCAAATGGTTCCATATTTGGTCACCAGGAGCCTCTTACAGATGGTTTCCATGTCCTTTTGACATGTCTTTTAGTACTGCCAGTCTCCTTGCTATCTATACATAGTGGATTCTATCTATCTATCTGTCTATCTTTTTTTTTTTTAAATAAAATGTCAAGAAAATGAAAAGACAAACCATAGACTGGGAGAAAATATTGTAACATACATATCTGATAAAAGATTGTTGTCCAAAATATACAAAGAAATAAAAAGAATGAGCTATCAAGCCACGAAGAGACACGAAAGAAACTTAAACACTTATTGCTAAGTGAGGGAAGCCAATTTGAAAAGGCTACATCTGTATGATTCTGACTATAATACATTCTGGAAAAGGCAAAACCATGGAGATGGTAAAAAAGATCCATGGTTGCCAGGGGTTCAGGGGATGGAGGGAGGGAGGGATGGACGAATAGGTGGAGCTCAGGGGATTTTTAAGGAAGTGAAAATATTCTGTATGATACTATAATGGTAGATACATGCCACTATGCATTTGTCAAAATCCATAGAATGTACAACACAAAGACTGAACCCTAATGTAAACAATGGACTTCAGTTGAGGTTGGTCAATGTTGGTAGACTGACTGTTATAAAGGTACCACACTGACACTGGATGTTGATGGTAGGGGAGGCTGGTTTCGGGGGATGGGGGTGGGTGGAGGGGAACCCTCTGTACTTTCCACTCAGTTATGCTGTGAATCTAAAGCAGTTCTTTAAAACTAATTCTATTAATTAAAAAAAGATAAAATGCCTCATGAGTGTGTACTGATTCTTTCAATTCAATTTGAGAATTATCAAGTGTTTATTTAAACTCTTCTTTCTTATACCTGAATTCCTTTTTCTCACCCAAAATCATACTTCTCAAGAGTACACAAGAATCACAGAATTAGAATATCCAACACTTATTTACTTTATCCCATATTATACGCACAAAAGTCTCAGTGTAAAACACTAATACTACCTCAATCAACACCATTATTAAAAATAGTTAATGATACAATGAGGTATCACCTCACACCAGTCAGAATAGCCATCATTAAAAAGTCTTCAAATAATAAATGCTGGAGAGGGTGTGGCCAAAAAGGAACCCTCCTACACTGTTGGTGGGAATGTAAATTGGTGCAGCCATTATGGAGAACAGTATGGAGGTTCCTTATAAAAAACTAAAAATAGAGCTACCATATGATCCTGCAGTCCCACTCCTGGGCATATACTTGGAGGAAACTCTAATTCGAAAAGATGCATGCACCCCAATGTTCATAGCAGCACTATTTACAATAGCCAAGACATGGAAGCAACCTAAATGTCCATCAACAGACGAGTGGATAAAGAAGATGTGGTATAGATATATATACAATGGAATATTACTCGGCCTTAAAAAAGAATGAAATAATGCCATTTGCAGCAACATGGATGGACCTAGAGATTATTGTATTAACTGAAGTAAGTCAGACAAAGACAAATACCATATGATATCACTTATATGTGGAATCTAAAAAAATGATACAAATGAACTCATTTACAAAACAGAAATAGACTCACAGACATAGAAAACAATCTTATGGTTACCAAAGGGGAAGGGGGGGAGGGATAAATCAGGAGTTTGGGATTAACATACACACACTACTATATATAAAATAGGTAAAAAACAAGGACCTACTATATAGCACAGGGAACTATATGCAATATCTTGTAATAACCTAAAATGGAGAAGAATCTGAAAAAGAATGTATATATACATATATTATATATATGTATAACTGAATCACTTTGCTGTACACTTGAAACTAACACAACATTGTAAATTAACTATAATTCAATTAAAAAATAAAATAAAAGAATTTTATCATACCAAGTTATTTTTCTTGCTGACAAAATTGGAACAGATATAACAAGATCTTATTTGACTTCTATTAAACCTAGGTACAATAAAAGTATTATACTTAAAAAAAAATTTGCATATGCTTTCCTCATTTTCTTATTCCTCCCATTAATAAAGAGCTGTACTATGTCTATATTGTCAGAAAGTATAGCCATTACATACTATACTCTTTCCTTTTTAATCCTCAATTATTCTTAATTCCATAAACAACCAAATATTTAGAGCTCGTGTTCATCTCTTTATTCATGCTTCTCTAGTCACTTTGGTTCTCTGGTAGATTCCTCAGGAAGGGCTCAATATTTCCTGAATTTTTGCATATTGGTAAGAGTTTGTACCCTTTATACTTGAAAGTCAGTGTTCCTAGATTCTTAGTTCACATCTTATTTCCTTGAGTACCTTCAGTATGGTACTCTATTCTCTTGTGACACAAGTGTTACAGTCAAAAAGTTGGTGATAATCCAGTTTTCTACCAAATCATATGCTACTTTCGCTTACCCAAAGGAATTTTATTTTTTTTTAAGTCTCATTATTTTACTAAAATTATACCCTAAAGTTGGTCATTCTGGGTCAGTATTCTCAGGAACATGGTGTGACCCTTCAATATGTAGTTTCAACCCTTTCTTGTTTCTGACAGTTTTCCCTGAATTATAGCTTTTAATATTTGTTACAAGCCCTACTTTTGTTTTTTTCTTCAGGGACTCCTTTTCTCTGCATGTTAAGTCATCTTTACCTAGCTTCAACATTTGTCACTTTCTCTTGAATCCTTTGTATCATGTTCATTTCTTATGGATTTTTAATATTTTCCATTTTTTTCCCATCTCCTATTTCTTCTAGTGCAATATCTATCATGTTTATTCACTCATGTATTCTTTCTAGTTTAGTCTTAATTTCTGAAATATTTTTTCTTTTAAACCAAATTTTTTCCTGAATTTGTCGTTTCATTTCTGAGTTTTTAAATTTCTGATTTATGTTGTTATACTATTTCCTTAATTTCTTATGGCTTTTATCTTTGGAAATCGTAGGTTAGAGCTTCTTATTTGTTTTGTAAGCATATCTTTCTTTATGCTTTTCATTGTCTGTGGAGATGGTATTCTACTCCCTATTCTCTCTCTCTCTCTCTTTTTTATTTTTTACTTTGTGTGGGGTATGACCTTGATTCTTTTCTTGTGCTCATTTCTGTAAAGAGGAAATTAATTTTTCTGAACTTTTAGGAGGAAGTTTAGTTCAAGGTAGCTTTTCTAACTTCACAAAGCTCCCTGTTTCGTTTCACGCAGTTAAAAGATCTGGCAGTTTGATTTCCAACGTTCTGGCTCTTATAAACATGTCTCCACTTTTATCTGGATCTTCTGTTTCCTTCCCCTCTTTTATCCCTTCTCGGTTCAATTCTGATTCCTCTTTCAGCAGTGTCTCCTCCTGGAAGGAAGACCCGGCTGGTCAGTTTCAGGATGCTCCATCCCCTTTAAATCATCTTACCTGATGCCTTTTGCACTTCCATGCTGTTGGAGGGGGCAAAACGCTCCCAGCTTCAGCTACTGTTCTAAAACGGGATCTCTATGCTTCCCAGTGAATACCTACTGGCTATCTGGGGGGTGCTCATGTTCTCAGGCATGACAAGCACCCTGTTTCTTCCCTTTGTTAGTATTCTGATGTTTGGAGGGATACGTTGCCCACCAGTTTTTTTGTTTATTCGTTTGTTTTTTGGTTGCACTGCGTGGCTTGTGGGATCTTAGTTCCCTGACCAGGGATTAAACCCAGGCCCACGGCAGTGGAAGCACAGAGTCCTAACCACTGGACTGCCAGGGAATTCCCATTGCCCACTAGTTTTACTGAGAATGTTTCCCACGGGTTTTAGGTCTGGCTACCTAGTTGATCTGTCTGTTTTTATTAGGGGATTCAAAATTATACCACCAGCACTGCTGCCATAGTCTCAAAAATACCACAGGGAGAACTTTTAACCTTGAGTCCTTAACACCACCAAGGCATGCTTTATCACCACCGAACCAGAGGAGAAAAGCTATGTAAACATTAATTTGTGTAGAGTGTCTTGTGCTGATAATGACATTGTAACAAACTCTATTGATCCCCTCAGCCCATCTGAGTTCAACCCAGGAGATGTTTCCAACCTTAAGCTCCTGCATCTCTTTTCTCTCTATAGAGCTTTCCCTGGAACCATCAAAACTTGTTAGCCTGCCTTGGGCTTCCTGAGGTCACTCTCAAATAAACTGCCTGAACCCAAATGCTTGTCTTGGGTCTGCTTTTGGGGGACCATAACCCAAGACAGAGACTAAGCTGTGTTCCAGTAGCTTTGCCTGTTTCAAACATTTCTCATGTCGTATAACCTGCTTAATATTTTTAATAGCTTTGATGAGACGTCTTTTATTCCACACAAATAAAATGCTTGTCTTCCCTTGTCTACAACCTCTTTACTCTCTCAAAAGGGACTGATTGATTGTTTCCCCTAGACAGTGTCATTCCTAAATGCTACACTCGTTTTCCAGAATTCAGCAATCCTACTTTCTAATTGTAGAGTCTACCCTTTTTCTGGGCGTGGAAGTGAGAGTCTTTTATCTGTAGGTGCCAGAGTATTCTTGATGTTTAACCAAATATACGTAGAATTATTGTCCCCTTGGTTCTCTGTGGCCATGAGTCTTTATTTTTTTTTTTTTGGCTGCGTTGGGTCTTCGCTGCTGCACGGGCTTTCTCTAGTTGCGGGGAGCGGGCTTCTCATTGCGGTGGCTTCTCTTGTTGCAGAGCACAGGCTCTAGGCGCGTGGGCTTCAGTAGTTGTGGCGCACGGGCTCTAGAGCGCAGGCTCAGTAGCTGTGGCGCACGGGCTTAGTTGCTCCACGGCATGTGGGATCTTCCCGGACCAGGGATCGAACCTGTGTCCCCTGCCTTGGCAGGCAAATTCTTATCCACTGCACCACCAGGGAAGCCCGGCTGTGAGTCTTAGGAGTGAGAACAGGCCAGGTGAGGTTAGGTCAGGCCAAATGCTACCTCCTCCGTTAAGCCCTTCCTGATCCCCCCGGGGAAGGTGACTCAGCCACCTCTGTCATGGCTCCGTCATGATCTGCCTTGCCTCCTACTCCATGCATCTGTCTTCCTCCTTTACTGTGAGCTGCTCTTCCCTTTGCTTCCCCCATCCTGTCCCTAGCAGTCCGTCCATGAAGGTGGGGCAGGACAGTCTGTGCCTAAAGGCAGGTGGCCAGAACCATAGAAGGGGCTGGGCTTCACTCATGGGCTTGCCTCCAGCTGCTGCATCATCTCAGCACACCTCTAAACAGGGCTGAGCCTGGTTCATGTCCTGCACCCCGCCCCCGAATCTTGGGACAAGCCACTAAGGCTGGAACAGGCACAAAAGGTGGACTCATTTGAGCCCAAGGCATCCAGGAAGCTCTGTCTGAGGACAGGGATGGAGGACAGAGTGTGACAGGCTCCACGCTGGGACCTGCAGGGCTGCCTCCGTGCCACAGGGCCCTTCACGTGGTGTCAAAAGAGGCGATTTGGGTTGTCTTGTTTTTTTTAAAGCTAACTTGCAACCGTACTGACAGCAAGATGTCTCTGGCACAAAAGCTGACAGGAAGGCAACGGGCTCACCGTTTCCATAGCTACTGACAGGACGCCACTGGGCAGTGCTTTGAACTCCAGAGCACCTCAGGCTCTGCTTGCAGGATGAAGTTTCCTCGGCTCTGGGAGAGCTCAGCAATGAAATGGCAGTTGCTTATCTCAGTTTCTGTCGCAACTGCCTTCTATTTTCAATGACAGGGTTTAATTTCTCCAGGTATCCAAAAGAGTTTCCCTGCAGAACACTCCTGCACCCAGGAATCCTAGGAAGCTGGAGATGTCCCTTCCCCCACAAACCTTCCCAGGTGGTGTCATCTCCTTCCAAAGCCTGGTGACCTTGGCACATTTTCTGCCCTGGAGGATGGCTTTGCAAGGTGGGGAGGGGAGTTTCCTGGGTGGCTGGCTGGCTCTCAGCGATGTGCTGGGCATGGAATAGGAGGGACTGACAGTAAGTTTTAGCATGACCTGCTTCCAGCTTGGAAAACCTTTGGAGGGTCTGAGGAACTAAACTTTCTCAGGATTTTCCAGTTTCTCCTTCACGGGGAACCTGCAGGAGAAGGGTTCAGGTGCTTCCCTCCAAGGTAAACTTTGGTGTTTCCTGTGGAGGCATCTTCCCACGGAGGAGTGGGTAGCAGAGGCTGCAGGTTAGGGACCCGGTTTGGGTGTTGGACCAGGGACAGGCATTCCTGATCTGCTGCCCTTGGATGTCCCTCTTGGGGGCATGCTGCCTGATTGATGGGCTTCTCCTGATCTGTTTCCTTGGATGCATAATGCACCAGGCTTTCGTTTTCAGTCCCGGTGGAGAGATGCATGCTGCCAGGCGTTGTGTGGGCCCCCGGCACACTGTGGAAATGCCACTTGCTCAGGATCGCCTGGAGAAGAAGGGCAGTACCTGCCACTGCTTTATCATCTCCGCTGTGGCCGCCCACGTGGTTTACGGCACAACTCGCCTCTGCTAAAAGGGTCTGAGAAAACCTTGAGACTAACCCACTGCATCTGGGAGATCCTTACAGTATCTGTCTTCAGGAAAGCACACATCGCAACTGAGCTTAGTGACCGTCTTGCTTTCCAGCTCTGTGGGCGCAGAATGCGGCTGTAGCTCCTCCAGAATGCAGTTTTTCTAGCCTGGCTAAGAAATTGCCACTTGTGTGTCCTCTATCTTTGTGTCACATTTCTAAGCTCATCTGATGATAAACCTCCCCCAACGGGGAGGTCTCAGGGTGTATCTCCTTACCCCATGGCATGCTCCCAATGGCACCTGATAAATGTTTCCGGAGTGTCCCTATGGAAGTATTTTGTTCAGTTCAAAGCAATCCTTTCTTTTCAAAAATCTCCAAACATGATTCTTAATACTAAGCATTAAATTTAGAATAGCATTCAAGTTTGCATTTTTTAAAAATGCTTTTAGCTGTCTCAGGAACTCAGAAGATACTTAAGCCCCATTTTCTTACCGCATAATGGAAAGAGATGAAGTGATTTATGCCCCTTGGTAAGGGCATATGGGCTGATGATGCTAGAGAGGAAATTCTGCCCTCAGAGACCCCACTGCCTCTCTCAGATCCCATGGAGCCCTGGATGAAGTTGAGTAACCTACAGCCACTCTACTCTGGACAATGACCGGCAGACACATGAAAAGCTAAGCCGTGACAATCTGGGCTAAGCCAGAAGGAGTCCTAGAGAATCAGCAAGCTCTCCCAATTAGGGAGTGTTTAAAAAGAAGTGTCATTTATTTATGTCATACAGTAATTTCCTCATTTTAATAGTCATCTCAGTTAATGACTAACAACACATAGCCAAAAAAGAAGGTCAGCCAAGTGAACTTGATTGAATAGGGAGAACTCTTCATAATGAGCTCATTTGTATCTGGATGCAGATAGATGCACAGGAACACTACAGTGGCAAGAGAAGTCACAACTCATTTATGCTCCAGGTAGGGAAGACATGCCCCCTACCAGCCGATTTCCACTGTCTTTGACTGACAGTGAAAAAGTAAACTTCAGCCCAGCCCCGCATGACGTGAATGCTGAATTCATTTGGTCCAAATTAAATAGCATGTACTGAGTTGTGACATATAAATAGTCTAGAATTTTAAACTCTTTACCCCAAAGTAAAAAGAAAAATCTCTACCATTTATGTTCAAAGTCTATTGGACCCCCTCCTGCAGTTAAGCCCCACCTTAGTGTCCTCTCCCCATAGGCAGACCGCCAGAGGATGATGGGGGTTAAGGATTCGTGGGAACTGAAGGAGTGACCTGCAGCAGACTAGCTCAATAGTGTTTTGTGGTTTGTTTTTGTTTGTTTGTTTTGTTTTTTTAATTAAGAAGCACCAAAATGAACTTGATATTGGCAAGACTCAACAGAGAAACCAGGCTGGCCCTGAGCCCAGTTTGCATGGATGGGCTGGACTTGGACTTGAATCTATCTGGCTGCTTCTTGGACTCTGGAGTCAACAAAAGGCCATCTGCAGACCTGTGGATCTTAAATTGGAAGCAGGGTATCCCTTCCTGGAAAGCCCAAGGGTCCTCTAGCCCTCTGTCCTGGTTGCTGAGGCTAGGTTCCCTCTCTGCTCTGAGACCCCCAGTGTCCTTTCAAGAAAGCCTCCCTTTTTACTCAAGTTAACCACAGTCAGTTTCTACTATGTGCTACCCAGGAAACCCTATCTGTCCCCAGCTCTCATCATGTTAAGGATGGACACTGGTGTCTCCAGAAACCTGTTCTTTAAAAAGGAACTGTTCTTACGATGGTGGAATTTGAGAAATTATAACAGGTATCTGGCACGCGTGGGTGCCTGGAACCCCAGCAGCATTGCTAATGCAGCCAACTTTCACACAGGCACGCTGACACTCAGGGAATTTCAGGCAACTCAACACAGAAGGAAGTAAAGCGACATATTCTCTCCAGCTCCTCAGAAACCCAAGGGTGGACAGAAAAGGAGAAAGGTCATGGCGAATGGAGGAACGGAGCAGGGAAGGGGAAATTCATCTGACAAGATCCCAGGTGGCCAAGGGAACCTCTGGGCCTCCTTTCCAGAAGAGGAAATTTTAGGAATCATGGAATCACAGCTCAGGCCTGGAGGAGCCTCAAGAACCTGGGCTGCACTCCCCTCACTATTCAAATAGGGAGGAAAGGCTGGACCACCAGCCCACAGCAGGACCACAGCAGAAGCAGCTGGGAAGCAGCTAGGTCCCCGGGGAAGAGTCGTCCATCTGAATGGTGCTCAGATCAGCATGTCATGATGTGGTGAATCGACTTTGGGAAACCTTGGGGTTGTGATATTTTAGAGGCCAGTATAGGGCCAGATGCTGGACCCCCAAGCCCTGAGGTGGCTGATCTAAGTGTGACTTCAGAGCGGGCCAGCCAAGGACTCCACTTTTCAAAATGTTTTCATACCCTTCATCTCTTCTGCGAATCCTTGCTGCCCTAGAGGGGCGGAGTCTACTGCTCCCATTTTGCAAATGAAGAAACAGGATGGGGAGGGCTAGGAGACATGCTCAAGACCACCCAGCCAGCCCTTGGAGACCTGAGACAGACCCCCTGGTCCATGCCATCATTCTCTTCTTTCTACCGTGGGATCAGGAGACAGATGCTCCCAGACCTGCCACTCCAGATGACTTCCATCCCCCTCCCAAGAACAGTGTCCTGCTGCTTCTCATTGCCACAGAATGGAAGGTTTAGAACTTGGGAGTCAGTTCTGCCTCTGGGTTTCCATGCCCTTCATCAAACACAAGGTGCTTTCCTTGCTGTGCTGCCTTCACTTCCCTGCCCCAAGGCAGCAAGAATCTCCGCTGCTCCACGGAATGGTCCGGGGCCCAGCAGGGGAGGGGCAGTTTGCTTGCTGCCCTCAGCCAAACCTGGTCAGGCCCCCTCCTGCACCCACCCCTTTGGCAGTAACAGAATGCCTTCTGAACCTCTGTTACCTCTGCTGGGGCCTGGGATGTGGACTCAGGGGGCCATCCAGTGCAAATGTCTTTTTACCTTAGTTGGGATGCAAAGGGAACAGTTTGCCACTAATCTTTCAGTGGAGACACACATATCAAGAATCGTAAGCGAGCACAGGGCTTCCTGCCTGGGATTTGCAGCGTTTCTCCGCCTTCCTTGCTGCAGAGGCTGAGACTGACTTTCAAAAAAGGGCACACAGCCCTGGACAAATCCCGAGGAGGAAATCTCAGTGTACGTTGGTGCCAGGGACCTCAGGCCTCCTTTGGGGATTTCTCTGAGGGCCTCTCAAAACAAGAAGGAAGTCTGAGTGCAAAACTGGACATGTAGCTTATGTCAAAGGAATGCAGTATTGCTGATTCCTAGTGGGTCTGCCCGAATATTAGATGCAAATAAGTGCTAATAAGTACAGTTGGAAAAGCTAATGGAAAAACCGTCCTTCCCAGTAGGATCACTGCACACAGATGCACAGGGCAGCTGAGACAGCCTGACCAGCCATACTCACTGTTAGCCTGGCCGGGTTAAAGCCTGTGTAGACACACCCTGTGGAAGTAGAGCTTGTGTAGACTCATCCCGTGGAGGCACCTGTGGTCCAGAGCCTCCTCCTGACTGTAGGGCTGGGGTCAGGGAATGGGAACTCCTCTCCCCATCCTTTTCCCACTGCCCAGTGAGTATGTGTGTGTGTGTATGTGTGTGTTTGCTCGAGTCAGTGTGTGTGTGTGTGTGTGTGTGTGTGTGTGTTTGCCCGAGTGAGTGTGCATGGTACTGAAGAGGTTCCCTTGACCACCAGGCTTCAGCAACCAGCCCAGCTGCCCAGCCAACCAGCAGCCAGGACACCAGGTGGTGAGAGGGGGCTGGAGGTGTAGGGACGAGGGGGCACAGCGGCAGGTAGAGGGGCAGGGCACTCTGGGCTCCTCAGGCAAGTAGCTTTCTGCCCACTTCACCACCAACCCCTACCCCTTTGTTTGCCACCTCCTTTCCTCCCTCTCAACTCTGACAGCTTTTGGTCGTGGGATGGATAAGGACACCACTGTCCTGCGCTCCCTAACACTTGAGTCCTTGTCCCTTACATTCAGTTTGTCCAATCTGCACCTGACTGAGGTGGAGCAGGTAGATTTCAGCCATATACCTCCCCCTCCCTCATACACACACGAGTAACACGCAGCCAGTGGAGCACGGCTGGGCCTAGGGCCCTGGTCTTGGAGAGGGAACCCCAGCACCGAACCCATTCTACTTTGGAATCAGCAGCCCAATCCTGGCTCTGCCACCCTCCAGATGTGTGAAATCCAGCAACCTGGTGGCTTGTAACTTGTATGCTGGCGGTAACCTTGTACCAGTTTCCTCCTCTATAAAAGAGGAATAATAATGCCTACTTTGTTGTTGCAGAAACTAAGGGAGATCATGATAGTTTATCAACCGATAAAATGAGAGGAGGGTGAACATCCTTCACTTTATTTTACTAAAGGTTTCTCTACAGGTTTTTGAAAATACTGGGTGTCCCTTCAAGACTAAGAGGTGACTGATTAGCAGTTTCATATAGCTCCTGTGAGAAGCCAGCCCGCCTTCCTTCCTGGCACCTGCCGACCCCCTGCAGGTGGGGGCTGCCTCTTCTCTGGAAGAACAAGGACCAGAATATCAGAGCCACCCACCGACTCCCTTCACGTCCCTGCTCTGCCCTGGCTTTGTGTGGCTATGGCTCTGTCACGTGCCCACTCTCCTCTTGGGGGGAATGTATGCAGAGGGGTTGGTTGACCCAGGTTGACCTCGTTCAGGACCCCTCCCAGCTCTCAGGCCCATGACACAACAGGGACTTCAAGGAGGTAGCCCTCAAGAGAGAGCCTGAGTCATGGGGCGCTTTCAGCAGAATCCAGAGCCCTAGGAATTTGGGGATCGGTGGGGACACGGGGGCTCGAGGCTGCCCAAGACCTTGACCGAATTCCACCAAGACTGTAGCCCAGGGACCTCTCACAGTCTTCCTCGGATCTATCCTCTGCGTTTCCCCAGCCCCGCGCCCCCGCAGAGTCGGGTCCTAGGCGCGCCCTCCGGCCCAGCTGTGGTCACGGCCCGCTCTGGTAACACCTAGTCCTTTCCCGGGGTCGGCGCCGGCGTGCGACCCCCCCCCCCCCCCCCCGAGGCAGTGGCAGCACTCTGGCCGCGGTCTGGAGCCAAGTGGCAGCCGGGAGTCCGGCTCTCAGGGAACCCGGGAGACCGGCGCCGCGCCGGGCATCCCCACCCCCACCCCGGCGGCCGCCGGACCGCGCCCAGCGGCGTTTACCTCCCAGCGCGCGGCTCCTAGGGCCGCCGGAGTCGCAGAGCGCGCGGGGGCGCGGAGCCTGTGAGCTCCCTGGAGGGACAAGTCGATTGCAGGAGTGATCCCCTCCCGACCCCGCCACCGCCGCTGCCTCCACCACCGCGGGGCGGGGCCCGGGGCGGGGCCCAGGCCGGGGGCGGGGCGCCGGGCGGGCGCGGCGCTATTTCCAGCCTAGCCGGAGGCTCCGCTCACACTTCGCTGGGAGCGTTCCCAGCGCGAGAGCGGGGTCCGGCGGCGCAGTGAGGAGAGGAGACGACAACGACGACGGCGGCGGGAGGGGGACGGACCGGAGCCGGGGACCGAGGAGGAACACGCCACCGCGCCCTCCCCTCTTCTGCGTGCTCCGGTAGCCGGCCCCACGCCTCTCGCCTCACCCACCGCACGGGGCTCTGCTCCGAGCAGGAGGAGGCACCGGGCCCGAGCTGGGGCGGGGGTCCTCCCTGCAGCCCGGGCACACCGGAACGGAGGATTCGCCGTGGAGGACCGCGCCCGGGCTGGTGGCACCCGCGGCCCCGCCAGCGCCGGCTGCTCCAGGTAAGTGCGCTGCGCCCCCGCCCCACCCCTGTCCCCGCCCTGTGCCGGCTCCCGCCGGGAGCGGCGCCACGAAGGGTCCCGGGAGGGCCCGGGACTGCACTGAGCCCCATACCCGAGAATTGACGCCGGTAAGAGTCCCAAGCCGCGGGCGGAGATAGAGCGCGCGGGGTTCCGGTCTGGCCGCACTTTGGGGACTGGCTCCAGTAGCGGGAACTTTAATTAGACTTTTGCTCCTTGGATTTTAGTCGTTGCCGCGCGTCTGTGAACTGCCACCCCGCGGGCTGCCTCGGTCCCTGCGGATCCTCCGCTTCTCTTCTTCGCACTGGATGCTGGGCGCGGGGAGGCAGCGTCGGGCCCGGAGAGAGCCGGGCTGGAGCCCCGGGGCGCCTAGAGCTTTCCCGCGCGCTGGGGACTGGGACTCAGGGACCGGTTGTGGCGGGCAGGCGAGGAAGGAGTTAGAGGCTGCCTTCTTGGCTTCCTACGGAACGCGGAATGTGCCTACGGGTTACATCGCGCGCATCCTCACCCCACGACTCTCCGGGGCACCAGCTTGTTTTGTACTCGAGGAGAGTGTGTGTGCGTCAGTGATCGTGTGAAGGTGTGTGCGTGCGTGTGTCCAGGAGTGCAGTAGTAGTGCAGGAGCCCAGGAGTGGGTGGTGAAAGGATCCGCTTTGCCGCGGGACCCAGCCGAGCTCTGGCGGCGGCTGCAGCTCCAGCTCCAGCTGCTGGCTTCTAGTTCTGCACACCAGCCTCGCCGGAGGCCTGCCCGGCCGGGCGAAGGCGCGTTCGCGGGATTTAGTTGTGCCAGTGCTGGCGCTTGTGTCGGAGGTGACCTCTCTCCCTTCCCCTAACTTTCGCGGTAGGTCTGGGCTCCAGGCCCCGCGACCCCGACGTGGAGCTGGCGCGGCAACTATGCAGCGCCCTCGGCTGTGGGCACTCGCTGCCCAGCTGTCTGTCCTAGACGAAAAGTAGGGGCCAACCCTGGGACTCTCTGTGCCTTAGCCGTCTCCGATATTGCGGTGGACCCCGGGTCTTTGGGCCCCCTCCCACCTGGAGGCTGAGCCGTGATTGGCTATGCTAAGGGGAACGGGTTGGGCCCTCTGTATCTGTTTGGCGGGGATCTGGCCTGGCAGCGGAGCCTGAAGGAGAGGCCTGTGAGTGAAGGGACGTGTGTGTGTGTGTGTGTGTGTGTGTGTGTATGTGTGTGTGTGTGTTGGGGGGGGAGGGGGAGGGGGCGGTTGCAGAGGGGTAAGGGGCAGAATAGCTCCTTCCCCATCCCTGGGCTGCTTACCAGCTGCACTACTAAGCCCACTTTCTCTGGCTAACCTCTGACATCTGTGTTCACCTTGACCCTTGCTCACGGGGTGGAGAACTTTTCCTAAGTCCTGCCCTAGAACAGTGCAGCCTCTGGGGCAAGAGTGGCAGAGCCCTCTTTAAAATTTCCCAACTGTCATAGCCTCTCCTACCCACCCCCTGCCCCTGTCCCAAAGGCAAGGCAGATAGGCCACCAGAAGGGGTTGACACTCTGGTCCCTGGAGGAGACCTCGTTTTAATCCAGACAGCCCACTACATATGGCAGGATGGGTTCTGGGAAGCCCTTGGCGGGTTGGAAGCACATTCTGAAGACTTCCTCAGACTTGCCTCTGTGACGTGACCCAAAGGAGGGATAAAATTCAGACCCTGAAGAGAACTGAGCCTCACAGGATGATCGATAATCCAATAGCATTTGAATAGAAAAAAAAACCCCTCAAAGTCTGACCCCATCCGTTGCCTGGCCCATTCACCCTGGGACAGAGGGAAGGCATAGCTTATTTATTTATTTACCTGGAATCAGACTCCACAAGAGTGATTTATGTTCCCCCCAGTATTGATTTTTTAAAAGACCCCCAATTAGAAAGTCAAGGCTCTCTTAAAGCAAGGTCAAGGATTAATTATTTATAGAGACACATCAATCAACCAGTGCAGGGGCTCACTTCCAAATTGGCTGAGTGGGCAGAAGGAGAATTTTCTGATTTTCCCTGGTTCCGGCTGGGAGAGGAGCAGCCTCACCCGACCTCCTGGGCTTGGCGGAGCTTTCCTGAACTGTGACCAGAGGAGGATACTTTGTAACTCAGCCTGCTGTTTGAGATGCCTTTTTAATCTTGTAGCCAGAATACCACTTGGGAAATTTCATGCATATTTGCTGTGTTTCCGTAATGAACATTTACTGATTACAGAGTATCAGGGGAATTTCATTTTTTAAACATTTATTCAAATCTCTGTTTGTGTAAGCTAATAAGTCTGGGAAAGTTCAGTAACTACTTTTTTGCTGTATGGTTCTTGGGAGGACGTGCCTGGTGGGCTCATCTCAGAATTCACCTTCAAAAGGAGGAACGTCAGATTCTCCTGATTGGAAACGTCTTACAGGCTGCTTCTCTGCTCTTCACCTGGTTTCTGCCACCGGTGGCCTGATAGGCTTTTTGTGGTTTTGCCGATCGAAGAGATGGGAGCTTTTATCATTGCTAGCTGATGCATCTGGTTAAAGGCACCTGCGGTGCGCACTGGAGTCTTTTGGGGGCTGCTGGGGGAAGGTGTGGTTCCCCTTCTCCTGCCTGCTGCCTGGTCTGGAGTCTCAGACACCTGTCTTAGCTGCATCTGCCACACCTCCCTGATTTATCCATGTGCGGCAGCCATATCGGAGAGATGTGGATCAGGGAGGGAGCGTATGGGCAGGAAAGTGGACAAAGGACTATGGCAGCTCCTTCATGAATAACTATGGCAATTCGAGTTAGTAAACACTGTGAGATAAGTACCCAGCCTTTCAACTAATCAGAAGGTAATGAGTTATAAACAGGAGATTTATGTAGTGCTGACCCAAGGAGATCAATGTGGCTCTGACACGGGACAGCGAGAAATAAAAAAGCTATCAAGGATGGCTGTCTGGATGTATATGCGGCTACGGTGTCTGGGAGCCTCAGGACGTTTGACGGGAGCAGGTGGCCTGTGCGTCGACTGCGGGGTGACCGTAGGCTCCCTGGCACTGTCGTTGGAGCCACTGCCAAGGCTCGTCTGACTCCAGAGCAGCTGTGTTCCCTCCCTCCTGGGAAAAGGCTGCCCAAAGGCAGAGGAAACCCCTGGGCTCAGACAACCAGGGGACAGAGCCACATTAGCTCAGGTGGCAGAGGACACCGGAGATGCCGTCTCATTTCTTTCCGGCTGGAGGATGTGTGACCCTGCGGTCGGTAAATCACTGTGGCAGAGCATGAGACTTACAAATTGGTCATGGGATAAAGTTGTGACTTTTACCCTGTACAAAACTACCTGTCATTTGTGATCTGGTGCTCTAACCTGCACCTGCTGGCCACAAATGCAGCCTTGGCCACCAGCAAAATGGGGGAAGCCTGCGTGTGACCAGGTGGGTTGACATCAAGAAGCAAAATTCCATCTCGAAACCCACCTTTGGGGAAGTCAGAGAGTGTCTGCAGGCAAGGGGCCTGGGTCTCAGCATTCCCACTCCCCACCTTGAAGGCTATGCACTTCTGGGAAATCAGTGCTTCTTGCTACTGGTGATGGAGGGCAAGACACCCTGTCCCTGCCAACCCAAGGTCAGAGCTGGCCCTGGTGAGTGACATTTATCTGAACTAAATTAGAGTTGTCAACATTGAAACCAGAAGCCAAATGATGATCCGTCCCACACTCCCAGCGTCAGACTCCTTGTCACCCTCCATTCAGTGACCGTATATGAGCATGTATCGGGTTGGCCAAAAGGTTCGTTCAGGTTTTTCTGTAACATCTTATGGAAAAACCTGAACAAACCTTTTGGCCAACCCAATATTTTGTGTCTGTTGTTGGATCAGGCTCTGGGGAAAGCAAAACTAAGAGGGGCACCTGCCCTTGGGGTTTGTCATCTGCAGAAACTCACTCACCATCCCCTCATCATGCACTGATTCATGCTGTGCCAGGCGATCCCATTACTAAACAAGTCACCAATACAAGTATGATTCTAGGCCATGATAAACATATAAAGGAAGCATCTGGGTGGTCACGAGATGTACAATATGGTAATCTGACCTAGACCGAGGGCTCTGGAGGACTTCCTGGAGGAGGTGACTCTTCTGCTGAGCTCTGAAGGAAGAGCTGGAACTAAACAGGGAGGGAGCTTCCCGGCGCAGAATGTGAACGAGTGAGAGAAATCGTAGAGCGCCGTCCAGGAGCTGTGGGAAGGCCCATGTGGCCAGCAGGGTGAAGGAGGGGGAGACGGGGCTGGAGACACAGGTGGAGTCCTGGCCGTAAAAAGCCTTGAAGGCCAGGGAGGGACTTGGGACTCGATGCTACCAGCTGCTGCAAAGGAAGGAGCCCAGTGAGGAGGGGGGTTGCAGTAATCCTGAAGGAAGGTGGCTGTGGTCCTACAGAGGGGGTGCGTGGACATGAATCTACCAGGGCTTGGTTAGGTGCAGAGAGGAGATGATGACCGTGGTTGGGACCGTGACTTCTGGATCATGACTGGGACCTGTTAGTGCTCCTCGGACCAGAATGTTCCAAGTGCCCATCCACTCTGGTTGGGTTATATCCTCCAGGGCTGGTGGGCCAGGCAGCCACCTGTGTGCCCCTGCCTCTGTGCCCCTGCCCACCTGGCCCACCTCCCAGCTGTCCCCTAAGCCCTTGGGCCTTCTTCTACCTTCCCCCATGTGTTCACCGTTTAGCCCTGGCTCGTGGTGGGCACTCAGTAAGTGACAGCTGAGTGTCAGTGCTCTCTCATGAGGACAGGCTGCTCGGACGCCCACCTTCATGCCCACCTGCTGGCCAGAGGTGGCCTCAACATGCGTTTCATCCCTGGTAGGTCCTTAACCTGCCACCCACTTGTATCTGACAGGCAGCTGGCTGCTGCCTGCCCCAGAAAGAACTCCTCTCCTGTCCCGTCCCCTCACTCTCCATCCTCTCTCCCTTCCCTCCTCCCTGTGCAGCCAGGCTGTGCCTGCCCCCCACCCTCTGTGAGGGGCTCTGCCCGAGGCCCTGAGCTCCCAAGCCCGCTCTGATGCCGGTGAGTTCCCTGCAGCTGGCTGAGCTCAGCTCAGGCCCTGGCTTCCCTGCAGACATCAGCTGGGTCCCCCCGGCTCTGTCTTCCAAAACTAGAGTGGGGGGAGCAGGTCTGTGAGTCACCCCGCTTCCTGTTGTGCCCACGCTGCTGGCTTCGGGCCCTGAGCCGAGCAGCCCCTGAGCTGCAGGCAACAGGCCAGGTCGCTGTCACCTTGTCCTCACTCTGCCAGCTCCTCCCTGGCTGGGCCCGACTCTGGGCCGGGAGGGATGAGTACCAAGGAGAGGACGCTAGGAGGGACAGATCTACTCCGCAGGCCCCAGGCCTCCCTGGGCTGATTCCTCCAGCCCTTGGGCTCTTTGCCTGGAGTGCGGCCTCACCAGATCAGCCTTCCTTTCTATTCTGGCTGCTGCACTCGCCACTGTGGACCACCGGTCATGCCCTCGTGCTCATCAGTGGGAAGGCAACACAGGAGAGCCCCCTGCCAGCAGTTCCTAGCCCAGGCTCAGGTTGACTCATATTTGGCAGACTAGTTGTCCCAACCTTTGAGGCTGCCTCTTCTTAGGGGGCTGACTCATCTCCCTGGACAAGACCCATCTGTCCAAGCCTGTGAGCACTGAGACCCTCCCCCAGCCCGGAGATGGGGGTGGGCTTTTCTCCCTGTGCTCCTGAGGGAAGCATCCAGGCCCCCAGCAAATACTGACTGTGGTCCTTCATGTGCAGCACCTCCTGCCAGGTCTGGAGGAAGCCAAGGGAACGCAGCGGGTCATGATGCTGGTACAAGCACTGCTCTCTCGGCATGGAGAAAGGTACTCACTGATTGCTGAGGGCAGGCGGAGTGAGCTTAAGTGTGCAGTCTGTCTATACTGGTGGAACCAGTGTGTGATACAGATACTTTACACCAGCTGAGCCAGTATATGGTGCAGGCAGTCTGTCTACACTGGCTGAGTCAAGGGTGTGGGTACTGGAACCTTCCGTTTAGTCCATGCCTGCCCCACTTTCTGTGGCATCTTTGCACAAGCTCTGAAACTCTCTCTCTGGCTTCGGGGACTTCCCTGTGGCTGAACTCAGCTCAGGCCCCCGCTTCCCCTCAGACATGGTCCTGTCCATCAGGCTTTGTCTCCCAGAGCTGGGGTGGTTGAGCCCAAAGTGCAACACAGTCTGTCTACACTGGCTTGGCCCAGTTCATGATGTAAGCCATCTGTCTACACTGGTGGAGCCAGTGGGTGATACAGCCAGCCTGTTTGACACGTTTGCCAGGAATACTGTTTTCTAACCCTTCCCTTACACACATCTGGGTCCAAATTGAGTCTTACTTCCAAGGAGCTTTTCTTGATGGTTCCCTCAGTCTCCCACATCTTATTCGAATCTCTTTGGCAGAGGCTGGCACAGGGCTGCGGGTGGTGTGCGCGTGGGGCGTGGTGACCCGGTACCGTGTGGCCATCTCAGCCCGATGCCGCCTCTCCCGTCACTGTGCTTGGGGGCCGAGCCTGCCGCTGCGGTGGTGCAGGGGCTGCCTGCTGTCCGTGGTCACGGCCACCTCAGCATCCCTCACAGCACCCGCTCCCACACATTTTTCTCATGAAAGTCGTTTAGGCGTGGATTACTGCCTCAGTGTGCGTGGTGAACTGCATTGCTCCAGATTGGGTCCATCTTGCCGTCTCCTGCTTAGATTCTGGGCCTCTGTCTCCAACTGATGTTATTTCCACTCCTGAGGGTTGGCCTCCTCTGCAAATTTAATTTCATGACCATTCATCCCTCTGAAAACACAATCTATGCCTATTACTTAACGCTTCTCAGTTCCCTCTGCCATGAATTAAAGTGTCAATGGACAGCCATGGCAACCGGCTCCACCCCTCGCCCCACCCCGTGCAGCTGCCTCGGGGCTGTGACAGAAGCCAGCACCTGGAGTCAGACTGCCTGGATTCAAAACCCAGCTTCACCACGTGATCATTTTGTGGACTAGGGACTCAGTTTCCTTATCTGTAAAATGGAGATGATAATAGAATACACCTCATAGAGCAGCAGATAGCCCAGCCCAGCAGATAGCCAGCCCACAGTAAATGGAAACTGCTATTATTTCATCATCATTATCACCGTCATCTCCTGGGTTTGGTCTTTCAGCCGAGGCTCAGTCCTTCTCCATCTCAGGTGCAAGGAAGCATGTTGATCAAGGGCCTTGTCTGGTGATGTGACAAAGCCTTAGGGGGCATGTGCCCCTACAGACTGGTGTCCCTTTTCTTAGCAATTTCCCATGGATGCCTTTTCCCTGTCCCGCATTCAGTACATTTGAAAACTTTTAAAAAAATTTTATTGAAGCATAGTTGATTTACAATGTGTTAATTTCTGCTATATAGCAAAGTGATTTAGTTATGCATATATATATTCTTTTTCATATCCTTTCTCTTACGGTTCATCACAGGATATTTAATATAGTTCCCTATGCTATACGGTAGGACCTTCCACTCCATCCCTCCCCCACCCCCCTCCCTCTTGGCAACCACAAGTCTGTTCTCTATGTCTGTGAGTCTGTTTCTGTTTCGTAGAGAAGTTCATTTGCATCGTATTTTAGATTCCACATATAAGTGATATATGGTATTTGTCTTTCTCTTTCTGACTTACTTCGCTTAGTATGATTATCTTTAGGTCCATCCCTGTTGCTGCAATTGGCATTACTTCATTCTTTTTTATGGCTGAGTAATATTCCATTGTATATATATAACACATCTTCTTTATCCATTCATCTGTTGTTGGACATTTAGGTTGTTTCCATGTCCTGGCTATAATAAAGAGTGCTGCTATGAACATAGGGGTACATGTATTTTTTCGAATTAGGGTTTTCTCCAGATATATGCCCAGGAGAGGGATTGCTGGATCATATGGGAACTCTCTTTTTAGTTTTTTGAGGAACCTCCATACTGTTTTCCATAGTGGCTACACCAATTTACATTCCCACCAACAGTGTAGATGGGTTCCCTTTTGAAAACTTTTAATTCCAAGTACGGTATGCATACCGAAAACACACAGATTGTGTGTACAATGCAGTGAATATCTACAAACAAAACAGGCCTGTGTGCCCAGCACCAGAGCAGGGATCAGAACATGGCAGCACCCCTGTGATCCCTTCCTGATACTTCCCTTCCAGCATGGGTAACTGCTCTCCTTACTCATAATGGCATGGATTGGTTTTCTTTGTTTTTATTTTTTAATAAATTTATTTATTTATGGCTGCGTTGGGTCTTCGTTGCTGCGTGCGGGCTTTCTCTAGTTGCCGTGAGTGGGGGCTACTCTTTGTTGCAGTACACGGGCTTCTCCTTGTGGTGGCTTCTCTTGTTGCAGAGCATGGGCTCTAGGCGCATGGGCTTCCGTAGTTGTGGCACATGGACTCATTAGTTGTGGCTTGCGGGCTCTAGAGCACAGGCTTCAGTAGTTGTGGCACATGGGCTTCATTGCTCCGCGGCATGTGGTATCTTCCCAGACCAGGGCTCGAACCCATGTCTCCTGCATTGGCAGGCAGATTCTTAACCACTGCGCCACCAGGGAAGCCTGGTTTTCTTTGTTTTTAAACTTGATATAAGTGGAGTCATAAGTCTGTGGGCCTTTGTGTCTGGCTTACCATCATGTTTGTGAGAGTCCGCCATGCTGCTGTGAGTAGTTGTAGTTTGTTTGCTCTTGTTACTGTGTAGGATCCCACTGTGTGAAGACACCCTGATTTATTTATCCCTTCTCCTATTGATTGACATTTGGGTTGTTTGGAGTTTGGGGCTTTATGAAGAGTGCTGCTGTAGACATTCTTGCATGTATCTCTTGGGCATATGTTGTACACATCTTCATAAGCATGTACCTAGAAGAGAGTTTTTGGGTCTCAGACTATGCCTATGTTCATCTTTTGTAGGTGCCGGCAAACAGTTTTCTAAAGTGGTTGTACTAATTCCCCCAACACATACCAGTTATATATGAGAGTGCAGCTGCTCCACATCTTTCCCAACACCTTGTGTTGTCAACCTTTTTCATTTTAGCTCTTCTATGAGTGTGTAGACGTATCACACTGTGGTTTTAATTTTATTTCCCAGATGACTAATACAGTATTTTTTATTTTTGCCAAGGATGTGTTGTAGTTGAAAACATTATTCAACAAATTTGAAAACTCACTTCCATCTCCAAATCATTAAGTGTCTTAAATGTCAAGGGTGCTGGTAATTCCCTCTGCCAGGTGGGTTTCAGTCCTCCATGTCGTTAGGCAATGGGTGGAGTAGACAGGTATTTCTCTGGATGAAGCTGGGACCTGGCCACCTGTCCCAGAATGACCAGATGGATTCCCGTGGTCCATCAGTCTCTCCGGGGCTCGTTTTTCTTTCCCTTCACAAATTCCAGGAGCTTTGAGACCACCCTGTCTGTCATGTGCACTGCTGGGTCCCAGTGCTTAGGACAGTCCTGGCGCAGAGTGGGGCCCATAAATACCCACTGAACGAAGGGCCAGAGGACAGAGCACTGCCTGTTGGCTTTGTCCTCTCCCACCCCAGCTGACTTGACAGGGACTTGTTGGAAGCCTGTGCTGCTATGGGTAGGGCTCTGGAAGTCGAGCTCTCGGACCCTGGAGGGTGTCCTGTCCTGGTGCTCTGTTCCTTTAAATGACCTCCCCCCAGCAGCTGCGCTCACCTCCAGTGCTCCAAGCACTGACCATTTAGGAGCACCCTGAGGGGGCCCTCATCCCTGATGGGCTTATCTGTCATTGGGTCCCTCTGCAGAGAGCAACGTTCCATCCGTGCTCCATGCAGCGTGCTAGGCTTTTCAACACCACCTTTTCATAGATGACACACAAAGGGCATAGATGACATGCCCTCCCGTCAAGTGAAGGCGAAAGGGCCAGTCTATTACCACCTCATCCATTCCTGTCCCATCACATTTTGATGGGGACCATGATAAAGCCTCCTTTCTTTGGGTGTGACTTGGTCCTTTTCTCCTCAAGTGTGACAATTATGTGGAAAGCAGCACTGCCAGGGGGATGAGAGCTCTGGATCAGACCCATGTTCAAATCCAGGTTCTGTTCTTGTTTGGTTTGGGGACCCAGCCGTTACCTCCAGGAGAGAGATTCACATACAACTCTGATGCAACCCATGGGGGAATAACGGGGTGGTGGGGGCTGGTTTGAGATCTCTGAGGTTGGGGAGTGAGGGCAAGGGATTCTGGCCAGAGCATCTGCCGGGGGCTTTGGAAGAGGGAGGCCTGGGCTGGCCGTCAAAGATGGGGAGCAGGGAGATGACACCTCATGGATCACTCAGTGTGAGCCCCATCCCTGAGGGTCCAAAACGTGAAGTCCTCAGGGAAGGAAGTGCATTGAGCCCCCAGGAAACTATGGTCTAGTTGACACGACACACAAGGGCATAGAGCAGGGATCAGAGTTCATCGGTGAGTTTTGGAAGGCTTCCTGGAGGAGGCGTGCTTGGGACTGCACATGAAAGGCCAGGGGTGAGAACTTTATCCTGGGCTGTTACCGAGTCCAAGCTCTCTCTGCTCGCCGCACAACAGGCCACTGAATGGGAGACAAGGTGTTGAGGCAAGGAATACGACTTCATTCGGAAAGCCGGCAGACTGAGAAGATGACAGACTAGTGTCTCTGAAAAACCATCTTATCAGGGTCTGGATACCTGTTTCATTAATAGAATCAGAGAGGGAGAGGCGGTGAAGAAGTAACGTAAAAGGGCCATCAGTCTTGCAAAACATCTGGAATGACCAGCCTCGGTGAGGGGATGTGTTAGTTTCTTTTTTCTTGCAGCCATTCACACGTGGGAAGGGTTCCCTGAGGCAGGCCGTTATGTATGATTATAATAACAAAAGCAACGAAAAGCAAAGGTTAAAGTCGAACAGATCCAATGTGGAGTCCGATTTACCTCTGCCCTTTAACAGTGCCAGTAGAAATTTTCTCCAAGGTCATGGGGCAGGGGCAGTGTGAGCTAAATACCAATCACTTTTAATAGGGCAACAAAGAATCCATGACACACACATTGTTTATGCCGATGTGGAGGCGGGTGTGCAAAGATGGAAGAGCTAAAAGCAGTTTGAGAAAAACAACACCTTTTTTTTTGTGGAAAGACAGATTAGAAAGGTTTATGCTCTTCTGTGATAACTAATATGAAAAGTTTATCAAAGTTAAAAAAAACCTTTGACACTTTCTCCGAATTGATCTGAAGACTTGGCAGATTTGAGGAATCGTTCAGTAACGTTTTATGGGTTGATGCTAATTTGATGCAGCAGACACATGCATCATGCCAATTTACTGCCAAACCAACATTAAGCATGGACCTTTCATGCAGGGTTTATAGGCGGACAGCTCATAAAGATGCGTGCTTGACAAGGATTCTGCTTCTCTTAGGATGTGCTATATGAAGTGTTTATCAAAACCCAACTAAATCACCCTCGCCTTTTACTAGTAAACAATCTCTGGGGACTTCAGGCCTGAATTCCATACAATATTTCATTCAGTGTTTCCTATGCAGTATTTCATGCAATATTCCACCACTCCAGGTCCTGGAACATGGGGAACCTATGTCTCTAAAAGCCACGGGTACTGGGTAGTGGTAGAAGAGGGAGCCCTTTGGGGTAGAGGATGCCCTAAGGGACCACTTTGGAAATGACTTGTTACCCGGGTCCTGGGAAAGCTGGTGACACTCTTCCTAATGGGGTCTCCTAAAACGAATCAAGGGTTGCACCTAAACGAGATCTGTGGCCCCAAGGAAATACATTTCATGCTTTCGTTTCTGTTTCCTGGGCTGATGTGTGATGAATCATCGCTGCCTGTCTCTCTTCATCCAAATACGCTGTCAGAGCCTCGTCAGTAAGGAGATCGCTGCGCTTTGGCACTTTGTTTTGCCTGTGGGAAAGTGTTTAACAATAAATATTATCAAAACTCCTGTCTTCCACCACTGAAAACCACTGCTTTTGTTTTCCACAAAGGAAAAGTGGGCTTTCATGGTATTAGTCTAGTCTGCACCACTCCAATCCCTCGGTTCCTCCCATCCAGTGTTTATTACCCGGATTTAAATGGAGAAGGTGGCTGGAGGGGGGGCAAGAGGGCAGACCGCCGTCAGCACAAGGCCTCATGGGGTTTCGCAAGGGGAGATTTGATCTTGGGCAAATGTCAAGGCGTTTTTGAAATCTGTGTTATGATATCAGCTCATTGCCAGGGTAGGGCTTCATCTGGATTTCATAAATATTGTAGGGGGCTCTCTTCCTGCCACTCGGCCCCCTGAAGACCACAACAGCCATCCCCCCCCAACACACACACAACCCATCGCAATTGCAGGCTACTGCAGAGTTGTCATGAAAAGCCTAGAGGTGATATTTCAATCACAATATTCCTGTAACAAATTCCATTCACATTCCGTTGGAAAGGGAGTTAAAGCTTCCTCCTGCTTCAGGGAGAATCATATGCTAAATGTAGCTTCCGGGGGGCCCTGGCAGCTAGCCAGGGCTTTGTAATTTATAGTTCTCCTTCCTGGTTCTCCAAGTGACCTTGGAACCTCCATGCCGGTGGATTCCTTAGGTTCACACGTTGCCCTCTCCTGTCATCCTCTCTTGTGAGAATGGTCCTTAAGCCAAGTGAGCGCTCCCAGCACCCATCAGGCTGGAGCTTGAGAGAAAGGATGTGAGCAGAGGCGCCCAGGGAGCTCGTGGCAGGTGATTGGAAGATTGCTTGTTGCTGCTGACCTTTCCTCTGAAATTTATGTCAACCATGAAACAGTCCAATATTGTGTTTAAAGGCAGCCTGCAGGTGACAGGAGCCTCTCTCGGGCACACAGCAGGTAATCCTTGGAAAAGAAGGGGAGGGACAATCTGCAATTACATTCATCAGCTATTTTTGGTTGAGGAATAAACAAAATGACCCAAACTGCTGCTGTTACAGATTCTAGCAGAGGAGTGGCGTGTAGGAAAGATTAATGTACAATTAAAACCCGTGTATGGGTAAATTACAGGGTGACAGCTATCTAATGCAAACACTGCAGACGTGTAATTAAGAGGAGTTATGGGCTCTCGAGGGTGGATTTGCTGAGGAAGGTGCCAGGGAGCTGTCTGTGGAGCTGGAAGGGCAGGGACGCATGCTGGGGACAGGTGGGGGCCGTGCGGGTGGTGAAGAGGAGCGCCCCACCCCCCTGCAGCATCTGGGATGTGACGGACCGCAGCTACTTCAGGTGGCAGCTCCTTCAGGTGGCGCAGCCTGCCTCTCCAGCGTCCACCGGTTCTTGTTTCAACCTTCCAGCCCTTTCTGGAGCCATCCTGCTCTTCCCCTCCTCACCTTTGGCTTTGTGGCAGTGAGCGCCCCTGGATGTCTTTTCTTACGTTTTTAATTTCTCCTGCTTTGTCAGCTTTTTAAGGAATATGTTACGTTATGTGGAAATTGGATCCTAACAAGATGTGTATGAATAAATTAGACTCTTAACTTTTTATGTTATTACAAAATTGAAATGGACTCTAATGACAGTCAGAATTAATGTTCTGTTTCAAATAAATGCCGGGATGGGACTGAATTCTCAGCGCACTCTCTGCTCGCGTCTCTAGCTCGTCCTAGAAGGCCTCGCCTGTGAGAGAGCACTGGGCCACCTGCGAGAGAGCACTGGGCCGGCAGCACCCCTCCGGGACGCTTCCCTGACCACTCCCAGGTGGTGCTCTGCCCACGAGCTCCCACGGGGGCTGCTGGGAAATTCTCCTGCTGATGCTCCCAGTGGTACCCCTCCTCACCAAATAGGAATTGCCCTCGACCTCTGGGGGCTCTTTGCCCAACCCCGTCTGCACCTGACGACTAGCAGTGTCCATCCCCGCTCTGGAGCCCCATGTGGGACGGGCTCAGGCCTCAGCTGTGAGGCATGGCCTCAGTTTCTCCGTCTGCCCACTCCTGTCTTCCTCACTTCCTCACAGGGGCCTCTTCCAAGAGCCCTTCCCAGTAATCCCCAGAGTTTCCAGGAAACGAAGCCACAACACTGGCTGTTAGGGATTTCGCTTTTCCTAAACCAACTGTCTGCCAGGTGAGTATCTTCTGCCGGGATAAGAGTCCCCGAGGACCAACATCCTTCTTTTTGCTCTGTGTCCCCTTCTTGAGCCCAGAGCTGGGGTGAGGCAGGGACCAGGTCTTGGCCTCAGTCCGGGTCCCCCTGGGGAGGGTGTGAGCAGCAGAAGGGCCAAAGGGCTCCCTCGGATCTGAGCTGCCACACCACCCGGCTCTGGGTGGGGGGAAGACTTGGAGAGATTTTCTGCAACAAAAACCCTAATGTCCCAAAGGGGCAAGTCAGAACAGGGGCTGAGGTTCCCACAGCCAATGGTAGGAGGGAACAGGGGCCTGGTAAAGTGGGGAGAGGGCATGATGTAGCCCAGATATGAACAGCCCGGGTGGAAAATTCAGCCCCCAGTGCAGCCAGGCTTCCTGGAAAGAAAGTGGTGCAGTTTGGGATGCCTGGGGACACTTGCCCCTTCGGAAGAGGGGAGGGGAACTCAGATCCAGCTGTCATCGCAGGCAGGGCTAGGGGTTCAGTGTAGCCAGGTATTCGAATATTCAAGAATGGGTAGATTTTTTATATGAAATCTCTCCCCTTCTGAAATCAGGAGACTAATTCAGAATTTAAAATCCAAGTCCTACACTGACCAAACAATATGCCTGTGAACTGCATTTGGCTTCTGGGCTGGAGGAATTTGGACCCCAGAGCTTCACTGGCAAGGTGGACAGTTCCCCACTTGGAGGAAAGAGACAGTAACCGCCAAGACTGCAGGCCATGCTGAAGAACTGCCGGGCTGCAGGCAGCTGTGGCCTGCCCAAATACGGCTTCCATCCTGGGACCCCTTGCCCAATCTGCTAGAAGGGGGTCCTTGCCGCTGTGGCTGCGGCCATCGGGCTGCTGCCTGGACCCTGAGTGCAGCTGGATCCTGGCAAGTCCAGCGCTGGCCAGTTGGTCCACTCAGCTTGGGGTTTGGTGGATGAGTGAGTAGCAGAGGGGCCTGTGCAGACTCCCACCCCACTTCTGAGGGACCTCACCTTAGCATTCCTGCCTTCACCTTCACAAATCTTAGTAACTCCCTGCCTTAAGAGCAAAAAGAAGAAAATAAAAGTCTCATCATCCAACCTACCCTCTGGATCTGGGGTTCCCATACATTTTCACAGGGTGGGAAGATCTTACGTTTAAATCACTTTATGTACATAAACTCATAAGTCATATTCATTTTCTAAAAAGTGCAATAATTTTTATGCCTACTGCACATAACCTGTTTAATCACTCTATACATCACGAACCCCTTTGCCTGGTAATGGATCTCTTTCCATCCCGCTTTTGACACCTGCACAGCATTCCTTCCTATGAATTTATCATAATTTATATAAACTGTTCCCTGTTGGACATTTGGGGGGATTTTCATTGTTGTTTTTCAATTTTAAAGAGTGTCAGAGTGAACATTCTTGTTGTATTCCTTTGTGTCATTTCAGGATAAATTTCTAGAAGTGTAATTGTTGGCTCAAAGGGTATGCCTGATTTTAAGACTTTTAATACTTCCCTACAGATCACCTTACAGAAAGACCCAGTGGTGCATGAGTGTGCCTTTTTTCATACCAGCAAATCTTCATTTTTAAAATCTTGGTTAACTTGGCAGGTTAAAGAGGGGCATGCTTATTGCTTTTTTAAAATAACTTTTATTTTCATCAAGGTAATATGTATGTGTCATTTAAAAAGCATAGATAATAAAAGGAGTGTAATAAACCCAGCAATCCCCCGCTGTATCCTTCCCCACCTCTCCCACTCCTGCTCCCCAGAGGCAACCCCCCAGGACTCTTTGAGCTATTTCCCTGGCGTGTATTACTACTTCTATATTTATTTCCACATCACATACAGGTACTGCAGGTGTAAAATGGCCAGCCAATTGTCCCAGCTTTCTTTATTGAGCACTCACTCTTTGCTTACTTTTTTTAAAATGCTAGCTTCCTCATTTGGTTAATTCTTGTATTTCCTGGGGCCGCTTTGGGACTCCTCTATTTTAGTCTGTCTATTCTAGTACCAGAACCCACTATTTTAATGATAGTAGCTTACGAATACATTTGTAATATCTTAGAGTGGAAGTAAACCATCTCACTGTGCTTGTGTGATATCACATTTTTATTCTTTTAGTTACGCTCGTGGAAATGTTGGGTCAAATTTCAAATACTATCCAATAGTGAGTTGTATTGGGATTGTGTTTCATTTGTAGATAAATTTAGGATAAGTTGGCAGATAAATTGACCTTTTACTTTATTTATTTATTATGTTTTACCATATTGAGTCTTCTGATTTATTTATGCAACAAATATTTATTGAGAACCAGTTGTGTGTCAGGCGGTATTTGAGGCACTGGGGATACGTCAGGAAACAAAGCAGAGGAAGATCCCAGTCCCCCATGAAGCCAACGTGAGAGTTGCTTTGAAGAGCCAAGCAGGGTAAAGGGGATTGGCAGTGGGGGGTGGGGGAGGAGGGAATGGGGGGGTCAGAGTAGGCCTCATTGTCAAGGTGAGATTTGGGGGAACTGAGGGCGTGGGCCATGCAGGTGATCTGGGACAGTGGTTCTCAACCTGGGGCAATTGTGCCCCCCCAGGGGAATTTGGCAACACCTGGAAGATGCTGTTGGTATCTAATGGGTACCACGAGGCGAGGGATGCTTCTCCACATCCTGCAATGCACAGAACAGCCCCCACAGCAAAGAATTGTCTGGCCCCAAATGTTGATGGTGCCGAGGTTGAGAAATCCTGATCTAGGCAAAGATTTTCCAGGCAGAGGGGCACTTAGTGAAAGGTCTTAAGGCAGGAGTGAGGACCAGTAAAACGGTGGAGAGATGCAATGGGAGGGCAGCTGGGAATGAGGTCACTGGTCGGAGGGCAGATGGGAAGAGGCCGACAATTTGGGTTGTGCAGGGCAGGATAAGGAATTTGATTTCACTCCATAGGAGGTAGGGAGCCACTGTGGGATTTTGAACAGAGGAGTGCCATGATCAAATTATGTTTTGAGAGGATCATTCTTTTCTTGCTGCCACGATAAAGGACAAAGAGAGCTGGCAGGCTGTTGCAGTGAGAGATGGTGGTCTGGGCCAAGACAGTGGCAGTGACATGGAGAGAATGGGTCAGATTCCAGATAGATTTTGAAGGCAGAGCCAACAGGATTTCCTTACGGATTAGATGGGGTGTGAGGAAAAGAAAGCTTTTGTCTGAGCAACTTGAACGATGGAATTACCCACAACTGAGATGGGAAAGGGGCAGAACAGGTGTTGGAGGGAATTCAGTTAAGAACACACTGTATTTGAGATGTCCAATGCACATCCCACTGCAGATGTTGAATATTTGGTTGGATATGTGAGTCTGGAGTTACAGAGAGAGGTGAGAGCTGGAGATGTAAATTTGGGAGTCCGTCAACATGTGGTTTTTGAAGCCATAAGACTGATTGAGGTTAGTAAAGGAGTGAGTATAGATAGAGAAGAAAAGAGGACCAAAGACTGAGACCTGGAATATTCTAACATGAAGAAGTCAGGGAGATGAGGAGGGACCAACCAAAGAGACCCAAAAGTGACCAGTGAGGTAGGAAGAAAGCAAGAGTGTGGTGTCCTAGAACCAAAGTGAAGAAGGTACCTCCTGGAGGAGCGTGTGGTCACCTGTGTCAGATGCTGGTGGCACGTCAGGTAAGATGAGGACCAAGGATTGACTAGTGGATCCACCATGTGCCCTGGCAAGAGGGGCTTTGGTGGAGTGGGGGAAACAACGTTCTGATTTAAGTGGGTCTATGAGACAATGGCAAGAGATGAGATTGTGAATATGGGTAACTCATGTTTTTCTGTGAAAGAGAGCAAAGAAATGGAAAGGAAAAAGAGTTGAGAGAGGTTTTTTGTTGTTGCTTGGTTTTTCTGATGGGAAAAATAACAGGTTGTTTTTTTTTAAAATAAACTTATTTATTTATTTATATTTATTTTTGGCTGCATTGGGTCTTCACTGCTGCGCCCGGGCTTTCTCTAGTTGCGGCGAGCGGGGGCTACTCCCTGTTGCGGTGCACGGGCCTCTCATTGCGGTGGCCTCTCCCGTTGCAGAGCACGGGCTCTAGGCATGTGGGCTTCGGTAGTTGTGGCACATGGGCTCAGTAGTTGCGGCCCACAGGCTCAGTTGCTCCGTGGCATGTGGGATCTTCCTGGACCAGGGCTCGAACCTGTGTCCCCTGCATTGGCAGGCAGATTCTCAACCACTGCACCACCAGGGAAGTCCATAACAGGATATTTTTATGTTGATGGGAATGATCCAGTAGAATGTGGAAAATTCTATAGGCTGGTTCGAAGTCCCTGAGAAGGTAAGAGAGCACTGGAGCTGGTAGAAGTGGAGGGCTTAACCCTTGGAGTACAGACACGTAACCTCTGGCAAAGCATAGAGAAGGCTAAGAAGGCAGAATAGTGGGTGCCAATATGGCGATTGGAATCTGGAAGTTCTCTGTTTCTCTCTGTCTTGCTCTCTCTGCCCACCTCTCTAGTATAATTACATACTGTACCATTCACCCATTTATTTATTTTATTTATGGCTGTGTTGGGTCTTCGTTTCTCTGCGAGGGCTTTCTCTAGTTGTGGCAAGCGGGGGCCACTCTTCATCGCGGTGTGCGGGCCTCTCACTATCGCGGCCTCTCTTGTTGTGGAGCACAGGCTCCAGACGCGCAGGCTCAGTAATTGTGGCTCACGGGCCCAGTTGCTCCGCGGCATATGGGATCCTCCCAGACCAGGGCTCGAACCCGTGTCCCCTGCATTGGCAGGCAGATTCTCAACCACTGCGCCACCAGGGAAGCCCCATTCACCCATTTAAAGTGTACAGTTTAATAGTTTTCAGGGCATTCTCTGGAGGCCCACGCTCTCACTGCCGAAGGCCCGGGTTCAATCCCTATTCTGGGAACTAAGATCCTATGAGCCTCGCAGTGTGGCCAAAAAAACAAAAGAAGTTTTCAGGATGTCCACATAGTTGTGCAACCATCAGCACAGTCAATTCTAGAACATTTCCATCACCTCAAAAAGAAATTGTGTACCTATTAGTGGTCACTCCTCATTTATTCCTCCCCAATCCTGTGCAACCACTAATCTACTTTCTGTCTCTGTAAGTTTGCCTATTCTGGACACTTCATATAAATTGAGTCGTATAGTATGTGGTCTTTTTTTTTTTTTGGCTTTTTTTCACTTAGCATAATGATTTCAAGGTTCATCCATATTGTGGCACTTCATTCATTTTTATGGCTGAATAATATTCCCTTGTAATGTATATACTACCTTTATTATTTTATCCTTTTATCAGTGATGGGAATTTGGATTGTTTCCACCTTTTGGCTATGATTAATGAAGCTGCTGTGTACACATTATGGGACAAATTTTTTTTGTGAATGTGTGTTTTCATTTTGGGGGGCATAGACAGAGGAGTGGAAATCATGGGTCATTTGGTAACTCTATGCTTAACCTTTTGAGAAACTGCCAGACTGCATTCCAACATGGCTGTACCATTTTACATTCCCACTAGCTGTGTATGGGTGTTCCCATTTTTCCTCCTCCTTGCCAATTTGTTATTGTCTGTCCTTTTGACTTTAGCCATCCTAGTGGGTATGAAGTAGTATTTGATTTGCATTTAGTATTTGATTTCATTGTAGTTTTGATTTGCATTTCTCTAATGATTAATGATGTTGAGCATCTTTTCATGTGTTTATTGGTCACTTGTACATCCTTGGGAAATGTCTACTCAGATCCTTTGCCCGTAACTTAATTTTTTTAAATTATCAAATTGTAAGAGTTCTTTGTATATTCTGGATACAAGTTCCTTATCAGATATATGATTTACAAATATTTTATCCCATTCTGTGGGTTATCTTATCACTTTCTTGATAGTGTCATTTGCAGCACAAAAGTTTTTAATTTTTATGAAGTCCAGTTTATCTTTTTTTTTCTTTTGTTGCTGTGCTTTGGTATTGTATCTAAAAAGGCCTTGCCTAACTCAAGGTCATGAAGATTTACTCCTTTCTACTTTTTATTTATATATGTTTTTAATTTAATTTTCCTTTCTAATTAAATTGGCAAATCTTCCCAGGGCAATATTAAATAGTAGCTGGCTTCCCTTGTTCTATTCCTGACTTTAATGTTTCATTATTAATCATGATGCTATCTATGAGATAAGATTTTCAGAATTTAAAAAAACAAAGTACCTCATCTTACTAGTGTTTATATGTAATCAAGGGCTTCCCCCTCCCCTGCAAATGTATTTAATCTATCTATGTAGATAAACATGGTTTTTATCCTTTGACCTATTGATGCAATAAGTTATATTAATAGATATTCTAATATTGAGTCATTCTGTAATGCATTTCTGGTTTAATCTTAATTTGTTGGGGTACATAATTATTTTATTATACTGCTTGTTCGATAGCCAGAAGTTGTATAATTTCCTTTGTGATTCTTTGTCTCATGAGTTATTTAGACTCTTAAGCATTTCAAAGCTATATTTTTCTGTTCTGCTTTCCAATTTTACTGCATTGTAGCCAGAGATTGTGGTTTGTGTGCTATTGATTCTTTAATTTTAGTTGAGAATTGCTTTGTTTCCTGGTTAGTATATGGTCATATTTTGTTCCATTATGTTTGAAATAATACATATCCTCTAATAGTTGGGTGCAGAATTCTATTATCTATAACTATATACATTCTTTAGCTCAATCTTTTTAATTGTATTGTTTGTATCTTCTATATCTTTAAATTTTTGTCTTTTTAATTATCAATTTCAGAGTGAGATGTATTAAAATCTCCTAATATGGTTATCAATTCCTTGATTTTTTCTTTGTAATCTTATCAACTTTTACTCTATATTTTTTTTAAAAGCTATATTATTGAGTGCATACAGGTTCAAGACTGTTATATCTTCCTAGTGTGTAAGAACTCTTTTAAGCCCCATTGATGCTTTTTTGCCTTAAATTTGGTTTAACCTTATATTAATATTGTAAAAAACAACTTTTTCTTTGTCTTTT
Organism: Balaenoptera acutorostrata; assembly: GCF_949987535.1. Lineage (NCBI taxonomy): Eukaryota > Metazoa > Chordata > Mammalia > Artiodactyla > Balaenopteridae > Balaenoptera > Balaenoptera acutorostrata. The sequence continues at coordinate 48,457,272 of NC_080082.1, forward strand.
ATATGGTATAGCTTTATAGTATCTCTTGATTTTCAACATTTCTGAATCATGTTTTGGAAGTTTCTTGTAGCAAGATTAATCTGTGTGTGTGTGTGGTTACTGGTGTATTTGCATTCTTTTTTCTGTTTTATTTTGTGTTTTCTACTTTCCTTGCTTTTTTATTGTTTCTTTTTAAAAAATCTTTTCTGCTTTCTAAAAGGTTAATTGTATTTTCTTTTTTCTTTTTTGCTCCCTCTATTGATTTGAAAGTTATACATTGTTTTTTATTCTTTCAGTGATTACCTTCAAATTTTTAATATGCATACTTGGCTTAGCACAATATGAATTAAATAAAAGTTTCTACCTTTTTCCAAAGCAACACAATGACTGTAGAGCACTTTAATTCTGATTATATTCCCATCTCATATCTTTTGTCTAATTTTAGCACCATATTGTTGACAAACTCCCCAATTTTTAAATCATTATTACTGTTATTATTACTTACAGTTAGTGATTATTTAGATTTACAACTGTTTACCAACTTTTTGCTTATTGCATCTTACTCCTTCTCTCTGAGTTCCATTTCTAACTGCCCCTCATAACCCTTTAGTAGTCCTTTCAGGGAAGACCTGTGTGGAAGACCAAAGACTCTCTGGGACTTTGTTCATTTAAATACGATTTTGCCCTTAATGGTTAAACCGGGTATAAAATTCTTGGATGATAGTTATATTTCTTTAGCTCTTTGAAGACTTAGTCCATTGTTTTCTGGTGTCCACTATTCCTCAGAGAAGCTGGGAGTTAGTCTGTCAGTAATTTGTGGATAATATCTTTATCTCCAGTAGTTTTTGTGATTTTCTCTTTGTTTTGATATTCCTCAGCTTCATTCAGATATATCTACTTATATAATTTTATTTCTCCTGCTTGGAAGTTGAAACACTTATTTATTCAATCTGATGACTTTCTTAAGTTCTGAAAATTTTTCAGTTATCATCTCTTCCAATAGTTCTTTTCCTTTATTCTCAATGTTAGCCTTTGAAATGCCAACCACATGTATGGGGACAGTATAGCATGGTGGTTAAGAATATGGAGTCTGCAGATAGCTACATGGATCTACTCTACTTCAGTGCATAACAGTTGAGGAGAATTATATAAACTCTTTCTCAGTTTTCTCATCTACAAGTTGGGCATAATAATATTACCAAACTCTTAGGTTGTTGTGATAATAAATGAGTTAATGTATGTAAAGTGCTTAAAGTAGCTCCTGGAACATGGTCATTTCTTTGTAAGTCTTAGTTATTAGTGTTCTCTGGAATGCTCCAGAGACCCTACACTGACACTAACACGTTTGCTTCAAGATCATTATTGTAAGTTTTCTAGAAGGATCTGACTTTCTTTTAGTGCCTGGGGATGCATTTCTGCCAGGGTCTCTATGGTTATTAGTATTATCTGGGACCTTCTCATTCTGTTCTCTTCCTTGTAACCTCAGTCTCATATTTTCTGTGTATGAATTTTGGGTGATTATATCAGATTTATTTCCTAGATCACTACATCTCCTGGTTTACTAATTAATCTGTTATTAAACTCTTGTAGTGTGTTTTTAATTTCAACCATTATATTTTTTATTTCTAGAAATTCTATGGAGACCTTTTAAACCTACATGCTTGTTTTCGTAGTTTTTGTTCTTTCATTATTTTAAGTCTTCCTTTTACTCACTTAATAATTTAAAACATAATTATAGTATCTTTTGGGGGTTTTCTTTATTGCATCATGGAGTGCTAGTCCTTCTGTTTGTTTATCAGCTGATTTCACTCACGGTGAATCATTTCCTTGAGCAGATTATAATTTCTGTATGATATTCTAGGGAAACAAAAATTATCCAAGCTAATTTAAGATTGGTGATTTCTTTCTTTTTTTTTTCTTTTTTTTTCTTTTTTAATGGTAGCCCTGTGCTTCCTGGGTTGTAAAAGTGTTGCTTCAGTACATTTCAAAAATTGTTTCTGCTGGGAGTTCCATGGATGCACCAGTTGGGACCCATTTTCCCCATTATTTCTACATGCGGGGATTCTGTAACACCACATCCGTAGTGTAAATTTGGATTTCATGACCATAGTGCAGGGCTGGGATTTCCTCTCTTTCTGGAAACTGCCCCCCTACAAGATCTTTTGTATTTCCCCAGACAGAGGTTGAGTGTTCCAGCCCCCATTTCACTGAGGTGAGATCCCCTCTAGAGCAAGAGCTCAGTTTTAGCTCCTCTTCTTATGAGAGGTGAGAGCCAGGCTGTATCTCCTGCCCCTTGTGGACACTAACGCCCCAGCTCTGCCCTCTTCCATCTGCCGTCTGCTGTTCAGGGCATCAGGGGTACCAGCTGACAGATTATCGCTCCAGTTCACACATCTCTCCATTTTTTGCACCCAAGGATTTCCCTTTTTTCCCTGAAGCCTGATTATGTATTTAATTATTTTATATTATATTTTATCCAGCATTTCCATACATTTGGAACTGGGGGTGGTGACGGTGGGGGCTGTGTGTGTCTGCCATGATCTTCTATTTAGGATTTTTACATCTAGAGTGACAAGCAAGATTAGCCTATGATTTTATTTTTGTTTCATCTTTGGCAGGTTTTGGTGCCAGGGTTATGCGTTATTCATAAAATTAATTAGGAAGTTTCTCTCCTTTCTTTATCCTCTGGAACATTTTAAATAGCATAGAAAATTTCTGTTCCTTGAAGCTTTGAAATGTTCCAGTGAAATCTGTCTGAGGACAACGCCTCTGGGGGTGGGGATGATTGTTTTCCACACTTACTTTCTATTCAGCTTTTCTACTTCTTAAATCAGATTGTGTAACTTCTGCTTCCTGAGGCTATCATACATTTAATCAAGATTTTAAAATTTATTAGCATAGAATTCCACGTGGTATTCTTATATTTTAATAGGTTTTTTTTCCATCTCCGGTTATATCTCTTTCTCTTCAATGTTTTTCTCTCTTTCTTTTCTTGATTAGACTTACCAGAGATTCGTATATTATATTGACCTTTTCTAAGAAAGAGTTATTGAATTTATTCATCCTGCTGTTGAACTCTTAAAAATCTGTAGTTTCTTCTTTCATCTTTAATCCCCTTTTAAGGTTTATTATCTTGTTCTTTTTCTAATTTTAAGTTGAATGTCCAGTTCGTTTATTACCTTTTTTCTTTAAGAATAAAACACTGAAAGTGATAAAAATTTCCTCTGAGTACAGTTCTGGCCACATTCCATAAGTTTCGGTGTGCATAATTTGCCATTATCGTAATTTTTCATGGTCTAAAAGTGCTGTTTTTATTTTCTCTTTGATATGAGAGAGGTGTTCAGGAGAGTATTTTAAAGCTCTTTATTTTTTCTTTTGTTATTAATTTCTAGTTAGTATTGTATCCCATACATTTTTTTAAAACTACCATATTTACATGAAATTTAAATTGATGCTGATTGTAATGCATACCACTATTTTATATGCCAATAAGAAGAAAAAAAACCAAAACACTGCTAGTTCAACTCTAACATCCCATCTATTGTAAGATGTATCTAGGTTTCATCAATGTTATGAAAAAGTAAATCTTAGAATGTATGAAATATGGAGTTTATCATTTATTTTATTAAAAAAAATGTTTTTATTGAAGTATAGTTGACTTACAATGGTGTGCCAATCTCTGCTGTACAGCAAAGTGACTCAGTTACACACATACAGACATTCTTTTTTTATATTCTTTTCCATGATGGTTTATCACAGGATACTGAGTATAGCTCCCAGTGCTATACGTTAGGACCTTGTGGTTTATCCATTCTAAATGTAATAGTTTGCATCTACCAACCTCAAACTCCCAGTCCATCCTCTCCCTCCCCACCTCCCCCTTGGCAACCACAAGTCTGTTCTCTATGTCTGTGGGTCTGTTTTTGTTTTGTAGATAGGTTCGTTTGTGCCATATTTCAGATTTCACATATAAGTGTTATCATATATCATTCATTTTAAATTTAAGTACATTGTGGTCAGAGAATGTGATCTGTAGTATATTAGTTCCTTGCAATACATTGTAACCTGGTATGTGGTAGGTGGTCAGTTTTTATATATGTTTACATGTTCTTGAAAATAATGTATCTTCTCTATTTGCTGGCTATAGGAATACACACACACATATTTATATTTGCATATTCCACATACGCACACATTCACACACATGCATATATAAAATCAATCTTGAAACGGTGCTTTTCAAATTTTCTGTACCCTTGCTAATTTTTTTATTGGTTTGATCTTTCCATTTCCGAGTGAGACCTGTTAAAATCTCCCACTCTGGTGGTAGATTTGTTAATTTTCCTTGTGATTGGCACTTTCTGCTTTATGTATTGTGAGGTTCTGTTGTTAGATGCCTACAAGTACCTAATTGTTACACCTTCTTTTTCAGATTGTTCTTTTTCTCATTGTGTTGTGCCACTCCTTACCTCTATTAATTCCTTTTTTGCCTTGAATTCACTTTTATTTGATAATACTATCAATAATATCATGTCAGTTTTCCTTTGGTTAGTACTTCCTGGCATTCCACTTTCCAGCCACTTCCAGCCTTTCTGTATTGCTTTTTAAAGGGTTTTACCATCAAGATTGATGGTTTTCATCTGGCTGGCAGTAGGCCAGATGAAAGCACCTGTTTCTGAAGGCAGCAGAGAACATGAGAAAGTGCATAAGCTGGGGATCCTGCGTGTGCAGGTCTATACCCTGGCTCTGCTCTCTACCAGCGCGGGTGCTTGCACACATTCCTTTAACCTCCAGGGCCTCAGTTACCCCATGTATAAAATGTGATCATAACAATACCTAGCTCATGCACCTGTTTGGAGGATTAAATAAGCCAATACATGTAACATGCTTAGTTTGGCATATAGTGAGCATTGCTAATGTTAGATGGGCTTAATCTCTTAATATTTATTGTTATCACTAATATTTTGGATTTATTTCTATCACCTTATTTGTGGCTTCTGTTTCCTTTCCTTTCTTGTTTTCAGTCCAGTCAATACAATTTTCTTTCTTTTTCTTTCTCTCTATTGATTTGAAAACTATAGATTTTTTTTCTATCCTTTGAGTACCCTCAAAATGTTAACATGCATATTTAACTATAAATTTTTTAGCAAGTCTAAAGTTATTATCTCTGTCATCCTCCAAAACAATCAAGGATCTTTGCACATAGGGACTGCACACCAAACACTTTCTCCCTCCATCTTCCTTGTTGTTATAGTTGAGAATTTTTTGGTACCTTAATGCAAAAATAGTATTTTTAATATGTACGGTTGATGGTTAATTAAATTTGCCAACAAATTTTACCTATGTTCCTGTTTTTTAAATCCCACTCATTCTCTCTGAGTTCATTTTTCTTGCAGAAATGTATCCTTTAGTAACTCTTTTATTGTAGCTGGCACACGCTCAGCTTTGGGTATCTGAAAATGTCTTTATTTTGCCCTCATTCTTGAATAATTGAATAGAATGACCTTTATTTCCCTAGAGCACCTACAAAAAATAATATTCCTCCACTGTTTTCTGGGCATCTCTTGATGCTAAGTTGTCTGCTGTGGTCTAACTGTTGGTAGATAATCAGTCTTTTCTTTCCGGTAAACTTTAAGATTTACCTTTTTGGTATTCTGGAGTTTTACCAAGATGGGTGAATTTTTAAAATTTTTACCCAGAGTTTAGCATCGTGTGTACATTTTCAGTACAAAAAAAACCCCACGTTTTCTTCCATTCTGGAACATTCTCAGCCATATTCCCTCAATTTATTGCTTTTTCTACCAGTACCCCATTCTCTTCTGCAACTCTGTATTAGATGAATGAGGTGATTCTTTTCAGCAGTTGTATAGGATTCCAGAGTTTGGAAGGACCAAAATTTAATTAAACATTCTTCTACTCATGGGAATTTATATTTTTTGAACTTTTTTTCTATTGAAAACAATGCTGTAGCCAACATTTTTACCTCTCTTTTTTTCGTTAGAGTCTATTTTTACTGCATCCTGGTAAAGTAATGACTTTTTTAAAAAAAAAGATTTATTTATTATTTATTTAATTTATCTTTTGGCTGCCTCAGGTCTTAGTTGCGGCACGCAGGATCTTTCGTTGCAGCACGCGGGCTTCTCTCTAGTAGTGGCATGCGGTTTTTCTCTTCTCTAGTTGTGGCGCGTGGGCTCCAGGGCGCATGGGCTCTGTAGTTTGCAGCATGCGGGCTCTCTAGTTGAGGCACGTGAGCTCAGTAGTTGTGGTGCGCGGGCTCAGTTGCCCCGCGGCATGTGGGAATCTTAGTTCCCTGACCAGGGATCAAACCCACGTCCCCTGCATTGCAAGGCGGATTCTTTACCACTGCACCACCAGGGAAGTCCCAGTAATGACTATTGAGATTTTTTTCTGTAGTCTAATATAAGCCCATATTTCTAAATAATCTAAGAGTGATTGAGAGAACTGTATTCTGTTTGCTGAGCACAAAGCTGTGAGAGAGAGCGCCAGATTTTATTAGTCAAGTCTTTAATATTCTCACTTAATTTTGTTTGCATAATTTATTCATTTAAAAAGTGTTAAAACCTTTATGACTGGCGATTTGTCAAGTCTCCTTTTGCCTTTAATCATTTGCTTTATAGACTCTGAAGCTATGTTGTGAGATGTATTGGTGCCCATCTGTGGAGGTCACTCCATGGGGCTGACCCTTGGCGTCCCCCTGAAGCTGTCGTGAACCTCCTTTGTGGCTCTTGGACTGTTCCAGGCACCCTGACCTCCCAGAGGCTGCCCTGTCACCCTTCCTGTGCCCGCTGCAGTAGGCTTGCTAGAATTCCTGGCTGTGCCTGATTTCCTGCCCCGTGACCTGACCAACTTTCCTCCATGGATACAGGCTGCAACCCCCCCACCCCACCCATTTCTATATTTATTTGATTCTTTCAAAGTAAGCTTGGAAGGAAAGAAGTTAGACAAATGGTGTTTGTTGTCATCCTTAACACAGAAGTCCCTTTCCTTCCGACAACTGCTTTTCCAGGCATGAATGTTCTTTCCTTACTCAGCTTGACCACCTTCCTTAGCCCCAGCACCCTCAGGTGTCCATCTATACATGTGTTCATGGCAGGAAGGAAGGTTTCTAACAAACATCCCAGCCCCACGTGAGGGCACGGAAGCTGTGTGGAGCTGGCAGCCTTGTCTTGATTCCAATCAGTGGATGAAAAGGGACCCAAGGTTGAGCCCCATGTGTGTGGTCATCCAGCCGGTCAGTAGTCCAGTGGGATTTTCACCCGGGTCCTCTATTCCTGGCCGCTTCATGAATTTCAGCTGGAGAGAGCTCAGCACCCCCTGGAGCCCCTCTCTCCTTCCCCAAGGGAGGGTCAGTCTGGTGCCCCATGGTTGGACCAACACGGCTGGACCTTCAGGAGAGAGGCGGTACCCACCTCCCAGCCGCAATCTTCCTTGCAACCTGCACAGCCCCTGCACAGTGTGTGTGGGACCCCTGCTCCTTCGGCCGATGTTTACCCAGCGCCACTCAGGCTGCCCCTAGGTGGGTGGAGCAACTCCCTCCCACAGGTCTGTTCTCCATCAGCAGCCGGAGTGGGTCTTTTTAAAGAGAAAATTGTACATATTTGGTGGGAGAGGTTCATACCCCTCCGCCATCCCTTACCTGCCCCGCTCCTCCTTCAGTTCTCACCTTGCACATCCTTTTGCCCAGACCAGAGCCACACGCCATGGTCCCTCACCTCAGGACTGTCTTGGCATCACTGGGAACTCTTTGAGGGCAGTATACACAAGCTGGCACATAGTGGGTGCAGTGCTCAGTGAGGGTTTGTGGAACAAAGGGAGGAGGTAAAGGTGGGGGGGGATGATGAAGGCAGGGGGCAAAAAGGAGGAGATACAAAGGCGGGGGGAGGTGCTCATTAGTCAAGTTCCAGGCTCTGCCTGTTCCCAACGCCCGCCTTTGCTGCACTGTTCCCAGTGGGTGCCAGCTCTGAATGCCTGTTTAAGTCACTCCGCGAAGCTCAGCTTCTCAATCTGTTTTTTATTTGCAAGGGCCAGATTCATCTTCCTTTTTTAAAAGTCAAGCTTCTGAGAAAGTCATTTAAATTCACAGTGATTCTCCTTTCAAATAGCTCGTTTGAGTGGTGTTTTTGGAGTCATGGTTCTTAGGGACTCTGCCAGGAGGGGCTGAGGGTCATGCAAAGACTCCTTGAGGGGGCACAAGTTGTAGACAAGGACCAGGGCCTCCGGGGGTGGGGAGTGCCTTCAAATAGATGGGGTGTGTGTGTGCCAGGGGCCTGCAGTGCATCAACTGAAAGGTTGCTTTCTGACGTGACCGGAGGATGTTGGCTCCTCTTTCCTGGGAAGAAGGATAGCTGGTTATGCTAAGCTCAGCGGCCTCTCCAGATGTTTGTGTGCATTGAGATCAGAATTTGCATCACCCAACCTTCAAATATTCTAGGTGGTTAAAAAGCATGTATTTTACTCTGCCTTGGAAAAATGTCCAAAAGGTATTGTTAAATTAAAAAGCAGACTGTGAACAATATGTACTTATATACCATTTATGGCTTAAAAATATGTGCATGCAAAAAAAGCCACAACTGTATATTCTCTGTTTACATAATTGTAAATACATAGCTAGAAAGAAGTCTGGAAGGAATTATGACAAATTATCCCAGTGTGGAGTGGATTGGATTGGGGTGACTTTCAAATGGATCTTTAATTGTACTGTTTGAAGTTTTTTCCTATGAGAATATATTCCTGTGTGTATGTGTCATTTTAAGAGATGTATGGATTTAGAATTGAGATTCTATATGGTTACCTTGAGCTTCTGGGATTTTCATTTTTATATCTTTGAGTGATGGTGTTGAATGGCTTACTCAAAGTTTATTGGACATCCCAAAAGTTTACTTGACTGCTGATTTATAAGTGAATTATATTTGCAGTTCAGGTCAGAGGTCAGCAGACTTTTTCTTAAAGGGCCAGGTAGCAAATATTTTAGGCTCTGTGGGCCGAAAGGTCTCTGCTGAAACCGTTCAACTCTGCAATCGTAACATGAAGCAGCCATAGATAATATGAAAACAAATGAGCATGTCTGTGTCCCAATAAAACTTTATTTACAGAAACAGGTTGCCAGTGGGTTTTGGCCTGTGAGCCGTAGTTGGCTGACTCTTAGGGGTTTAAGACACAGATGGGTATGAAAGTAGAGAAAAATGTCAAATGGAAATATTTTAGGCATCTAATCAGAACCATCATATCGAAAGAATTGTTTGGGGATCTGCAAAACTGAAGGAAAAAGAAAAAAACATTGCTTTTCTTAAGCGCTGCCCTACAGCCTCTTCCAGGGTGAAGCTAGGCTGCCAGAGCCCAGGAAGCAGAGGCAGGACTTCTCCTCTGTGGCTCTGGGGGAAGCAGTCCCTCTGAGAGGTGCTTCCCAACCCTGTGCTGGTCTGGGAGGGGCCTGAACTTGCACACGGTTGCACTCAGTAAGCTTTGTTTGCCTGAAGAGGACTCTGAGTGGCCTACCCAGCCCTGGGGAGGTGGTGGACAGGGTCAGATTGGGGCAGATGAGCCCCTGGACCACCCTCGACCCTCCTGGCTGGGGCATCAGAGCCCCTCTGCCTCACCCGGCTTTCTCCTGGGCCAGGGGGCTGAGGTTAAGCACCATGGGCTGCAGGACAGGAAGGGCCTATTAGCGCCCAGCTACGTAGGCCACGTTAATTAGACACGTGGCTTAAGATGGAGCACTTGTTTCTGGGACTGAGCACCTTACACCCCATGGGACCCAAGAGTATGTGTGTCTCCTCTCCTTCATGGTAAGTGAGCACGTGTATGTGTGTGTGTGTCCCCACACATACACATGCAGACGCCTGCAGAGGGGTGTGGCTGGGAAACAATCTCTAACAGGCGAGCACTTCAGCATCCCCTCCTCCCAGCTTCATAAGGAGAATTCTGTCTTCCTGGTGTTTCCCAGGCCTTTGTGTAGTCAGGGTAATGAGAAGAAGAAAGACAGATCCCATTGGTCCTGGAAGGAAGAGGGAACAGGGTTACCCAGGAAAATGCAGAGTTACCACAGCAAAGAAAAGAAGGGAGTGGAAGGTGAGAGGGGCTGGGTGGGCTATGGAGCTCAGAGCTGGGTGTGAGGAGATAAGGGGTTTGGGGCATTTGGGCAGAGGGAGGAGAGGGACAGGGACAGCTGGTGTGCATACACACAAATACCGAAGCAGGATGGGGACAGAGGGCTCTAACAGGCAGCTGGGCGTTACCAGTGGGATCCCTTTGTTATCTTAGTGAGCTTTGGGGATAGATTTAATTAGAGGTTGGTTGTAAAGTGGATTGTTTTTTTTAAAATAAATTTATTTATTTTTGGCTGTGTTGGGTCTTTGTTGCTGCACACGGGCTTTCTCTAGTTGCAGCGAATGGGGGCTATTCTTCATTGCGGTGCGCAGGCTTCTCATTGCAGTGGCTTCTCTTGTTGCACAGCATGAGCTCTAGGTGTGCAGGCTCAGTAGTTCTGGCTCGCGGGCTCTAGAGCACAGGCTCAGCAGTTGTGGTGCAAGGGGTTAGTTGCTCCGCGGCATGTGGGATCTTCCCGGACCAGGGCTCAAACCCGTGTCCCCTGCATTGGCAGGCAGATTCTTAACCACTGCACCACCAGGGAAGTCCCTAAGTGGGTATTTTTTAAATTCAATTTATTTAAACTAAAAAAAAACACCCCACAAAACAGTTCACTATGTCTCCCACCCCCCACCCCCTGCCTCTGGCAACCACCAATCTGTTATCTGTATTTGTGATTTTACTTTTGTTGCTTTGGCTTTCAGTGTCAGATTCAAAAAATTATTGCCAAGACCTATGTCAAGGAGCTTACAACTTATGTTTTCTTCTAGTTTTATGGTTTTAGGTCTTATGGTCTTTAATCCATTTTGAGTTAATTTTTGTGTATGGTGTAATATAGTGGTCCAGTTTCATTTTTTTTACGTGTGGCTGTCCGGTTTTCTCAGCACCATTTACTGAAGAGACTCTCCTTTCCCCATTATATATTCTTGGCTCCTTTGTAATAAATTAATTGACCAAGTATGCATGGGTTTATTTCTGGGCTCTCTATTCTGTTCCATTGATCCATGTGTCTGTTTTTCTGCCAACCCCACACTGTTTTAATTACTATAGCTTTGTAATATAGCTTGAAATCAGGGATCATGGTGCCTCCAGCTTTGCTCTGCTTTAAGATTGCTTTGTCTATTTGTTGTCTTTTGTGGTGCCATACAAATTTTAGGATTATTCTATTTCTGTGAAAAAGTGTCATTGGAATTTTAATAGGGATTGCCTGGAGTCTGTAGATTGCTTTGGGTAATATTTTTTTTTTTTTAAAGAGGGGGAGACTTCTAGACCCACCGCATTTTTTTTTCTTTTTTTCTTTTTTTCTTTTATTTATTTATTTATTTATTTGGCTGTGTTGGGTCTTCGTTTCTGTGCAAGGGCTTTCTCTAGTTGCGGCAAGCGGGAGCCACTCTTCATCGCGGTGCGTGGGCCTCTCACTGTCGCGGCCTCTCTTGTTGCAGAGCACAGGCTCCAGACGCGCAGGCTCAGTAGTTGTGGCTCACGGGCCCAGTTGCTCCGCGGCAAGTGGGATCTTCCCAGACCAGGGCTGGAACCCGTGTCCCCCTGCATTAGCAGGCAGACTCTCAACCACTGCGCCACCAGGGAAGCCCGCTTTGGGTAGTATTTTAACAATATTAATTCTTCCAATACGTGAACATGGTATATCTTTCCATTTTTTCATGTCTTTTTCAATTTCTTTCATTAATATCTTATAAGTTTTCAATATACAGGTCTTTCACCTCTTTGATGAAATTTATTCTTATTCTATTTCTGATGTATTTGTATAGGATTGTTTTTCTTAATTTCTCTTTCTGATTGTTCATTATTAGCATATAGAAATGCAACAGATTTTTGCATATTGATTTTTTATTCTGCAACTCTGCTGAATTTGTTTATTAGTTCCAACAGTTTTTTTTTTAATTTATTATTATTATTATTTTAAATTAATTTATTTAATTATTTTTGGCTGTGTTGGGTCCCCGCTTCTGTGGGAGGGCTTTCTCCAGTTGTGGCAAGCGGGGGCCACTCTTCATCGCGGTGCGCGGGCCTCTCACTATCGCGGCCTCTCTTGTTGCAGAGCACAGGCTCCAGACGCGCAGGCTCAGTAGTTGTGGCTCACGGGCCTAGTTGCTCCGTGGCATGTGGGATCTTCCCAGACCAGGGCTCGAACCCGTGTCCCCTGCACTGGCAGGCAGACTCTCAACCACTGCGCCACCAGGGAAGCCCTCCAACAGTTTTTTGATGAGGTCTTTAGGGTTTTCTGTGTAATATGTGATCTGTAAATAGTGACAGTTTTACTTCTTCCTTTCCAGTTTGGATGCCTTTTATTTATTTATTTTTCTTGCCTAATTGCTGTGGCTAGGACTTAATACTATGTTGAATAAAAGTAGCGAGAATGGGCATCCTTGTCTTTTTCCTGATCTTAGAGGAAAAGCTTTCAGCTTTTCACCATTAAATATGATGTTAGCTGTGGGCTTGTCATATATGGCCTTTATTATGTTGAGGTATGTTCCCTCTATACTCACTTTGTTGAACGTTTTTGTCATAAATGGATGCTGAATTTTGTCAAATGCTTTTTCATCTATTGAGATGACCATATGATTTTTATCCTTAATTTTGTTAATGTGGTATATCACACTGATTTGCAGATGTTGAAACATACTTGCATCCCTGGAATAAACCCCATTTGATTATGGTATATGAGTCTTTTAAAGTATTGTTCAATTTGGTATGCTAATGTTTTGTTGAGGATATTTGCACCTATGTTCATCAGAGATATTGGCCCATAGTTTTCTTTTCTTGTGGCATCCGTGTCTGGTTTTTGTAACAGGGTAATGCTGGCCTTGTAAAATGAGTTTGGAAGAGTTCCTTCCTCTTCTGTCTTTTGGAAGAGTTTGAGAAGGATTGGTATTAATTCTTCTTTGAATGTTTGGTAGAATTCACCAGTGAGGGTGTCTTGTCCTGGACTCTTGTTTGTCAGGAGATTTTTGATAACTGATTCAATCTCCTTACTAATAATTAGTCTGTTCAGGTTTTCTATTTCATCATGATTCAGTCTTGATAGGTTGTATATTTCTAGAAATTTATCCATTTTTTTCCTAGGCTGTCAAATTTGTTGATGTGTAATTGTTCATAATAGTCTCTTCTGACCCTTTGTATTTCTGTGGTATCAGTTGTAATGTTTCCTCTTTCATTTCTGATTTTATTTATTTGAGTCTTCTCTCTTTTTTTCTTGGTAAATCTAGCTAAAGGTTTGTCAATTTTGTTTATCTTTTCAAAGAACTAGCTCTTAGTTTCATTGATCTTTTCTATTGTCTTTTTAGTCTCTATTTCATTTATTTCTGCTCTAATCTTTCCTATTTCCTTCCTTCTACTAATTTTGGGTTTCATTTGTTCTTTTTCTAGTTCCTTGAGGTGTGAAGTTAAGTTGCTTATTTGAGACTTTTCTTTATTCTTGAGTAGACATTTATTGCTATGAACTTCCCTCTTAGAACAGTTTTTGGGCGTCCCATAAATTTTGATATGTTACATTTCCATTTTCATTTGTCTCAAGTATTTTTTATTTCTTTTTGATGTTTTTCTTTGACCCTTTGGTTGTTCAGTAGCATGTTGTTTAGTCTCCACGCATTTGTGAATTTTTCAGTTTTCTTCATGTAATGAATTTCTATTTTCATATCGTGATGGTGAGAAAAGATACTTGATATGATTTTAATCCTCTTATTTTTATTAAGACTTGTTTTGTGGCCCAACATATGATCTATCTTGGAAAACGTTGCATAAGCACTTGAGAAGAATGTGTAATCTGTTGCTTTTGGACGGAATGTTCTGTAAGCATACTTAACAAAGTCCATATAATCTAATGTGTCATTTAAGGCCAATGTTTCCTTATTGATTTTCTGTCTGGATGATCTATCCATTGACGAAAGTAGGGTGTTGAAGTCCCCTACTATTATTGTATTGCTGTCTATTTCTCTCTTTAGGTCTGTTAATATTTGCTTTATATGTTTAGCTGCTTCTATGTTGGGTGCATTAATGTTTACAAATGTTACGTCTTCTTGTTTGATTGACCCCTTTGTCTGTAATGCCCTTCTTTGTCTCTTATTACCGTCTTTGTTTTAAAGTCTATTTTGTCTGATATAAGTATAGTACTCCAGCTTTCTTTTGGTTTCCATTTGTATGGAATATCTTTTTCCACCCTTCACTTTCAGTCTGTGTGTGTTCTTACATCTAAAGTGAGTCTCTTGTAGGCAGCATAGGGTCTTGTTTTTTTTACCTATCACCTTTCTATGATTGGAGAATTTGGTCTATATACATTTAAAGCAATTATTGATAGATATGTGCTTATTAATCGTTTTCTGGCTGTTTTTATAGCTCCTCTCTGCTCCTATCTTCTCTTGCTTTCTTCATTTGTGATTTGATGTCTTTCTTTACAGGTATGCTTATAGTCCTTTCTCTTTCTCTTTGTGTATTTACTATAGGTTTTTGCTTTGTGGTTACCATGAGGCTTACACATAACAACTTATATCTATAACAGTCTATTTTAAGTTGATAACAACTTAATTTTGATCCCATTGTAAAGCTCAACATTATTACCCCCCCATCCCCCATGTTTTATGTTTTTGATGTCACATTTTACATCTTTTTATCTGGTGTATCCCTTAACTAATTGTTGTAATCATAGTTATTTTTACTACTCTTGTCTTTTAACCTTTATACTATCTTCGTAAGTGATTAAAGTGGGTATTTTTCTGAAAGGGACCTCAGGCATTCCAAAGCCAGCCTCATGGGCTAGGCCCTATGTGGTCACAGGTGTGTGTGTGTGCACGTGTGTGCACTTCTAGGTTTGTACATACCGAGGCTAGACCACATAGGTGCAGCCAACATCGTTTAGCCGTGAAGAGTAGGGTTTGTAGAAGGAGGGTGAACGGTGCATTCATTTTATCTGTGTCCTGGCAGACAATAGTCAGCCCTATGTGGATGTTGCCCAGAGACCCTTTTCCTGGGCCTGGTTGTGGGAAGGGCAGAGGGAAAAACAACGTAGGAGGAAGCCTTAATGCAGCTCCCAAACGGAATTTCCTCCCCTGCTGAAAGTTAGATCCAATTCACACCCTCGCACAGCCTGAAGGCTGGTGCTGACTCTGTTTGGTAACATCACAGCAAACGGCCTCCTTGTCTCTATTTTGGTTCTTGCTACTGCTGCTTCTCTCTGCACCTCTCAAGAAGCGTTCCTTCCTTCTGGAAGGCTGGGGTGCCAAGCTCCCCCAGCTCCTTCCCATTTTGGTAAATTAAGGGACAAATCGTGCCAAATTGTTCTCGTCTCTTTCACGAGGTTATTCGTAACCGGCTTATTTTCTTTTCCTCCATTGAGTGAACACGTTAAAACTAAAATTAAATCATTACCCGAAGCACAGACAACGATCCCCTTCATAATTACATCCTCTTAATTGGCATCTGAGGACCCAGCTCATTTTTATGCTTGCTGGAAAATGTCTCAGGCACATTTAATTTTTTTAGGTTTAAAGGTCAACAAGAATATCTTACCTTAATTTGACAAGTGTGCAAGAAATAACGCAAGACGGGTTTATGTTCAGGTAATGCACAAAGAAATCCATAAATCAAGCTGGGGGAGTATTAGATGATGCCATATCGGAACCATCTGCCTTCGATCTGAGAAGAATCGATACCACAGAGAAAGCACCAAAGATGTAGTGATTTATGCCTTTGTGTCGGGGGAGAAATATTGGCCATTTTTAGAGTTACTTCATTTCATCCTAAAACAACAGGGCCTGAGGGAAAGAATGAGAGTGGCCATAACCCTGCACATGTCAGAGAACAAATCTGACGCTTGGTTTTTAATTGTCTCTGCTTGAGAAAGGATGATTCTGAGGTCCCTTCATGCCCACCACTCTGCACCCTCTGCTATTGTATGCAGGAAGGCTGCCATGAGTGCTGAGTCATGCCCAGAGATGGTGTGGAAGGGAATTAACTAAACTGCATCTGAGTGATTGTTGCCAGGGGATAGATAGAGGCTTAGAGCTTGGGGACCCTGGGTTTTCCATGCTAGGCATGCTGCTTAAACCCCTGCCTTCCTTTTGAGAACCTTCACTGGTCTTCATCATGGGGCTGGGAGAACACACAGCCTCGGGGAACTCCACCCTCCACCGTGCTGGATGTTGGGGCTTGGTCCTAACCAAGATGGGAAGAGGTGCTGTGGCTTTGTGGGGAGGGAAAGAAAGTCTCTGAGCAATTAGGGCTTGGAAAACAAGTGGCGTTGTTTCACCACCTTCCCCAGAGGTGGTCGTCGACAGCAGCACTTCTCCAGGGAGATGGGAGGAAGAGGGACAGGCACATGAAGCTCAGGCAGGTGTATCAGTATCTGGGGAGGGAGAGGAGGATTTGAAATGCTTGAAAAAGAATATTTCATAATTGGAGAGGTGTTTTGTGGGGAGGGTTCAAAGTATAAAATTATATTTTCATAAACTATAGAAAGGAAAGCTTTTCACAATTCTTCTGGTGGGTGGGGCTCTGCAGAATTTCGAACAAAAGAGATTTTGCTCTGTGACACTTGTGTATATTGTGGACTGTCATTGTGTGCTTATGTTGCCATGTGCACTGTGGTTGCCATTACATGTCATACGCAGACGCGTTTTCTGTTTTAACGTGAGGATATGCTTTGAGGAAAAGTTTGATTTTTGTATTTACGAGAGAGTAGCATAGAAAAGGGCCTGTGAGCTTGTTACATCTTCAGTTTTATCCTTTCCAAGAGTTGAAGTTGGTCCTAACACTACACAAGCTGGAAATCAAAGTAAGATCATTTCCATCACCACAGGCGCCAGTACACTGTGCTCACGACTTTTTATATGAAACAAACCCACAGCCACGTTCCTGCTTCTTGGAGCCTGGGTGTGGATGGATGCCGGGCCTGCCCCACTACCCTCTGGCTGCTGGCCCTGGAGGTCCCACTGCCGTCTGCAAATCAAATTGAGCGTCAGGACTCAGGTTTTGCTTTCTTTGTCCCTTTTGAGGTAGCTGGCGATGATGACACATGAGGCTGATATCAAGGGTAGATTTATGTCTCTTGCAAAGATGCGGTCACCTTCCTTGAGGCATTGGAAAATCTGGGCAGTCAATGCCAAACCACCCTCATATCTTAAAATACGTTGGACCAAGATCACATGAAATTTATTCTGAAACCTGTGGGTCTAATTTTTTTTTCCTGCAAAACGTCATTCTCTACTTCACATGAAAGAAACTAGCAACATCAGGATCTTGTCACCAGTCTGTGCAAAGCTCTTGCAATCCTAAAGGATACAGATTCTCACCTTACTGGAAATTCCCCTGAAAACTACACTGAGGGCAGCCAGACCTTGCCTTAGTGAAGAAACTGAGAACATAGCCCGGAGGAATTCATTACAAGGGTGGCAGGCTAAAAGTTTTGCAAAAGGTCAGATCTATTATTTGGCTATTAGCTGTGATGAATGGGTGATAAAGGAAACCATGCATAGCTACCTAGGTGTGTGTGATCCATGGCTCAGGAGGTGATCAGAGAGGAAATGCTGTTTTCCTAAGCCTTGGAGACTACCAATAGAATTGATTATGTCTCTGACTGGAGTCAAATTTCTTCGAAGTAAATGAACTGAATTGGAAAATAATATTGGACTTCCATTAAGGGTGTTTTTGCAATGCCAAATTCAAGACAAGGACTTTGTGTGTGTGTGAGTGTGTGTGTGTGTGTGTGTGTGTGTGTGTGTGTGTGTGAATACAAGGGAAAACCTCACAAATATTTTCAGAATATACTCCATCATTCCCTGCCAAGCTTCAGCATTTGCCAGTTTTTTTTAGAAGACTTCAACCTTGCTAGTAAAATAATTATGTAAAAACAAAAAAAACAAAACACCTCACAACAACCAAAAACACCCACCCAAACCCAATGCATTGGATGCCGTGCTGTTCTCTTAATTCTCTGAATTTGGATTGCACACTGGGTTCTCTTGGTCTGAACTGAAATTGTCAAAAGTGCTTGGTGAGTAAACAGGCTGAAGGTAGACGTTACCATGATTTTAATCATCAGGGAAAAGACCAACTGCATCAAACTTTCGAAATTGATCATTCTGAAGTGTTTGGCATACTCAGCAGACATGATTGAAACAGTTTTGCAAACACGGTGCTTTGAAATAAATACCAACCCCATTGCTCGTCATGACACATGCAGTAGAGGTAGCCCAAGGCCAGTGCTGGCTGCAGAGGCATAGTGCTTGGAATGGCTGCTCATTTTCCCTTCTTGATGAAGTGCTCAAGGGCCAGTTTCATGGAAGCCCTTTCCAGGAGCGTCACATTTTTCTGTGGGTCTGCCTATTAGCCTGAGCCCCTGAGACATTTCTTGGAGACCCCCGTTGGAAGCTTCCACAACTCCCATTTCTTGCTGTCATTCAGGCTTTGCTAGAGGGAGTTGTTTCTCCAGGTCCAGGTTGATGGATTTGCCTGAGAGAGGAACACTTTGGGGAGCCCTGTTCATCTTCCCCAAAGCAGCCGCTAACATGATGGAGCACTCCCTGTGTGCCAGGCACTTCCCATTTAGCCCTTATAACAACTTTGGGAGGTAACCATTATTACCCCCATTTTGCAGATGAGAAAACCAAGGCACATAGAGCTTAAGTCACTTGCTCAGGGCTACACAGTTGGTAAGTGATGGAGCTGGGATTTGGACCCAAGCAACCTGGCCACTCCAGCGCCCTCCTTCCAGTCATCACTATGTGTCTCATTATCTCATTTCCATTTCATTTACTTATACCAGGCAACTGAGTTTCCTGCACTTCTAGGTATGATAACCAGCTGGGAGGGCCAGGCTTGACATGAAGAGTAACTTACAGTTTTCTCAGGACCCAGAATATTTACATGAGAAAAGCTCAGCAAGTGGACCTGAGATACACATTGATATCAGAGCATCAAAGTAAAAACATATAATTTTCAACATCATAATAAAGCCCTCTTCTAAGAGTACCAATTCTCATGAGAATGGCAGAAGCAGATTTTCATGTTATAGCTGAAATTTCTCACCTGGATTATTATGGTTGCCTGTTCCCTGACCCACCTGCTTCTGCCCTTGCCTATCTACATGGCCAGAGGGGTCCTGCTGAAATCCAGGTCATAATATCCTTCCACTGTCCCCCATCTCACTCAGAGTCAAAGCCAACATCCTTTCAACAGCCCACATGATTGGCCCCTCATTATTTCTTTTACCTTATCTCATTTCATCTTCCTTATGTTCACTTCTTCACAACATACTGGGAGTCAGGAATGCTCCCACTCCAGGGCCTTTGCACAGGCTGTTCCCTAGATAACCACATGGTTCAAATGTCACTTCTCAATGAGGCCTCCTCCCACATGCTTAGGTCTTGAGACTGCCTCTAGCCTCCAGCTCTCCCATCCCCATCACCCAGCTGTTATTCTTTTCTCCATAGCGCTTATCACCCTCTAGTGTTATTTGTAATTTACTCATTTATCATGTTTGTAGCACTATCTCTCTCCTGGTTGGAATATAATTCTACAAGGGCAGGATCTTTGTTTGTTTTGTTCACCAATAAATCCTAATTGCCTAGAACAGTGCCAGGCATGTGGTAGGTGCTCATTAAATATTTAACACATGAAAAAAAAAAAAAATATTTAACACATGTGGTTATCTCTAGGGGGGAGGAGGGGTTAAGTAGTAGGAAGGGGTACAAAAGAGACTCCAAATATTGGTAATTGTTTTATTCTTTAAGCTAAGGGTAAGTGCACTGGTTGTTCTTTATATTATTTTAATATTTTTTTGTATATCTGAAATGTTTCACAATGAATTTTAAAGAATCAAACTGGGAGGGACTTCCCTGGTGGCATAGTGATTAAGAATCCACCTGCCAATGCAGGGGACACGGGTTTGAGCCCTGGTCAGGGAAGATCCCACATGCCGCGGAGCAACTAAGCCCGTGCGCCACAACTACTGAGCCTGCGCTCTAGAGCCCGTGTGCCACAACTACTGAAGCCCGCGTGCCTAGAGCCCGTGCTCCGCAACAAGAGAAGCCACCGCAATGAGAAGCCCCTGCACCAAAACAAAGAGTAGCCCCCGCTCGCCGCAACTAGAGAAAGCCCGCGTGCAGCAACGAAGACTCAACGCAGCCCAAAAATAAATAAATAAATAAATTTATTCTTAAAAAATCAAATTGGGTCAAAAAGTAAGATTTATATATGGTTTGTATCAGTAGGACAGTCCCCTTCCCCACCCAAATGTATTGGCTTACTTTTGTGTACTATCCTGTGTCAGTGGCTGGAAGTGCAGGTTCTTAGGCAGTTGCGTTTGTAACCAGGAGATGTGGAGGGACAGTAAGAGAAAGTGGGGCGAGGGCTCTGACCGTCAGGGCAGCTTGGCTTGGAGGGTGAATGAAATGAAGGGATCCCCTGAGCTGACTTGCAGAGCTGACCGTCAAAACATGTTGAGAACAGACGAGGAACAAGAGCACAGCTGCCCTGGGTCAGCTTCCGAGAACAGGATGCTGGGGGCAGGGTGGGGGGGAGGGCGGTGAGGGATGTGTCTGATGACCCTTGGCAGAAGGGCTCGCATCCCTTCTGTTTGCCAGAGAAGAGACAGAAGAGAAATGACATTTCCTGAACCACGAGGAAGGTGGAAAGGGCTCAGCTCAGGGACCTGGTAGAAGGCTCAGATGGGAGCTCCTCTGGGCGGAGATTGACCTGAGCAGGACAGAACTCAGATCTCAGCTCCATGACTTCCTGTGGCCCCATAAGATCCCCAAATCCACAAAAGGAGAGCCAGTTGCTGAGAGCCGGTTTTGGCTGTGTGGACGCCCTGGCCCAACCCAGGGCCAGTGGTCTGCAGGTGAGGTGAGCTGGTCGTGGCTGGGAGGACACATCTTGTCCCCACGCCCGCCGGGCAACTTCCCAGATGTCGATCAATGCTTCTGACGAGAACAGTTCCTTCAGAGGAGCGCCATTGATCAGGCCAGATGGAAAACAAGTGGTGGCGATCAGGACAAGTGAATATTCATTTGGCAGTGTTAGAGGGCACGTGGAGATTATGCTCGCGGTGACCGGCAGGGCAGGATCGATTCAGGACAAGAGGTGGACCAGATGTCTACAGGGGCTGAGACTCGGGCAGGGGGGAGAGGAGGCCAGAGAATGTCTGGAACAGCGAGGTTGCCATGCCACCCAACGCACAGCTCTGTGAAAGCTGACTGAAGCTGGGGCTGATGGAATGTTTCTGGGGTGTGTGGAGGTATCCTGTCTGGGGCCTTTGTCTTCAGGTGCACAGCGGCCACCAGGCCTGGGGACATCTGTGTGCCTGGCAGGAGTTGAAGGGCCTCAGGATGCACAGTTGCTGGGAGAGAGAAGGGATCTGCTGAGCCTGCCTCCATCCGAGGGTCCCGCTTCCCTCCTGGGCACACTGTGGGGTGGGGGGTGGGGCTTGAGGATGTCCAACTGGCGCCACCGCTAATCTCTAGCTGAGACCCTTCTCCCGCTCCATCAGTGCATCCCGCCCTGCACAGATGGGTCTCGAGCTAGGGAGACTGTGAGATTTGGGACCAGGGTCCTGTGTTGTGGTCCTCCTTGACCTGGGGGTGGGGGGGTGGGGGGATGGACATGGATCCACCCGTTACACTCTGGGAGCCCTAGCCCTTGGCTAGAAGCTTCCTAGATAGAGGTGAGAGGTCATCACTGCTGGCCTGGGAGGTCAGGAGTCTTGTCAGCTCATTGCCAGGTGCACAGTCAACTAGGTGCAGCCTGCCCCCTCCCCCAGCCCCAATTAACCATCTGTAGGAGCTGCTACCGACATGAGGGAGGGGCTCGGTTCCACTTCTCTGTGCAGGCTGCTCAGCTAATGTGGGGGTTTGTGAAATTTTTAATTATGGCTTCCATGCCTGGCTTAATTATGTGCGTATGGCTTTTACAAGTGAGAAGAGGATGCCTGCATGCAGTGCTTCTCCTCAGCCCCACGTTTGACTTTAATTAAAGGCAGAACCTGAGGTCTTTCCATCACTAATGATCGTGGAAAATTAGCTTCCAGTTCCCAGGGGTCGCCAGAGTGACGCACCCTGAGGCGGAAAGGGGACGGAGTGGGGAGAGTGGGAGGCACAGCGCAGATGGCAGATGGCCTTTCTGGGCTGCCACCCCTGAGCACTGCCCCCCGCAGCCCACCCTCCCGCCACCTTCCCTCCAGGCCCTGCAGAAAAGGGAACCTTGCTCTCCTCTGCCAGGAAGGAGGCCTGACCCCAGACCGTGGCTGGGGGTGCGGGAGCACCGCTGAGCTGGGAGCGAGGGCTGCTGTGGTCTATGTCCCGGTGGCCAGGAGCTGGGAACGGCCTGGGCTGCAGCTGGACTGCTCCCTGCTGGTGGTCACAGGGCAGAGGGGTGGGAGGTTCTGGAACCGCCACACACGGGCACACACACGCGCACGCATCCACTCACACACACATGTCCACTTACACACACGCTCACCCAGGCACACATACCCGGCCCTTCACCCACTCCATCCACAGGACGGAGTCACAGAGACACGTCTGCACGCTCACACATGTGTGTGCACACATGTAGTTACAGACGCTTTCACGCATGAGCCGAGGGCCCTCTTAGGACCTTCCTTGCTCTCGCTGTCCCTCAAGCTCTCACCAAGGCCAGTGTCTGCTTGGGAGCCAGCAGGCCAGTGCTGCAGGCAGGGTGCGGCTTAGAGAGGGCTCCTGAGAGCGGCAGAGCAGCCCTGACCGCCTCCCCGCTGACCGACACAGGTCTGTGCTGGCGTGTGCCTGGGACGTGGCTTCCTCAGTCACAGGCAGGGTGAATTCCAGGGCTCAACAGGAGGCGTGGTGGAGAGCAGGTCCTTTGGACTTAGACCGGAATTCAAATCTGACTCCACCACTTCCTAGCAGTGTGGCCTTGGGTAAGTTATTCAGCCTCTCTAAGTCTGTTTCCTCATCTGTAAAATGGGGGTTATACTTGTTCATGTGGCTTTTATATGGAGCAAAGGAGATAATTGTGCAGTGAACTCAGTGGCCGGCTCCGGCTCACCCCTCCCCAGCTCGTACCCTACTAGTCTTTGGGTTTGGGAGGGATTGACCCCACCCTCAGCTCCAGGGAGGCCAGTTCCATCCCACTGGCTCCAGTAACCCAGGCCTGCATCCACCAGCAGAGGGCATTCCCCCAGCCCCAGAGGTGCCATTGGCTCAGGGTCCGGTTGGGGACAGGGCTCTCTCTGTGCTGCTGGATGTAACGAGGATGCCTGTAGGCTGGACTGTGGCCCAGCCGTCGTACAGCCGTGAAGGAGCCACGTGAGGATAAAACCTGCCTGAGGACAGAGGAGTGGAACCACAGGAAGGACCCGGGTCCTGGTGACACCGTGAAACGGCGGGATTCCCACCGAGCTGGGTTTTCTATCACTCACCTCCAAACACATGCTGGTTGTCACAGGGCTCGTGGCACATGCTTAGTCTGACACTGCACACAATTGATGGCAACCACCCAACCAGGCAAGAGCTGGTCTCCTGGCAACGCCCCAGCTCCTTCCTGTCCCACCGAGGACGCTGCCCTATAGGTGGGGGCTGAGCCTTCTGCCACGGGAGCTGTATTCCTTTGCTGGGGCTGCCATAACAGAATACCACAGATGAGGGGGGCGCTTAAACAACCAACAAATATTGTCTCACCATTCTGGAGCGTAGATGTCTGAGATCAAGGTATTTGCAGGGTTGGTTCCTTCTGGGCGTGGTGAAGGAGAATCTGTTCCAGGCCTCTCCCCGAGCTTCTGGGGGATTGCTGGCAGTCTTTGGCATCTCTTGACTTGTAGATCTCTGCCTTTATCCTCCCAGGACCTTCTCCTTGTGTGCATGTCTGTGTCCAGACTTCCCCTTTTCATAAGAACATCAGTCCTATTAGATTAGGGGCTCACCTTACTCCAGTGTGACCTCATCTTAATTAATTACCTCTGCAATGACCCTGTTTCCAAGTAAGGTCACATTTTGAGGTAGTGGGGATTAGGGCTTCAACATACGAATCTGGGGGGACACAATTCAACCCATAACAGGCGCATACAAGTGTGAGTCTGTGTGTGTGTGTGTGTGTGTGTGTGTGTGTGTGTGTGTCACTGCTGGGTTGGGATCCTGTGTCACTACGCCCCTGTCCTACCACGGTGACTGTCCTCCAGGTGGAGACAGATGCCCTGGGCTGGAAGCCACTGTTTCTGCGTGAGTGCCATCTGGTTACAGAGCTGTAGGAAGCAGCTCCTGACCAGCGAGGCTGCTGCAGTTTCACTCCACTGCAGCTGACTCACAAGCTTTCTCTCCCCTCAGATGATTTTGCACAAAAATTCCTTGAACTGTCAGGCATCATTGTTATCCAGAGGTTGGGTGCTTTTCCCCAATCCAGGCTATGCTTTTCATGGCAAGACTGGCAATGGGTGGACCCCGGGCCAAATCCAACTTGGACATGAGTTTTTATTGGGTCAAGTCGGTTTTTAAAATGTACATTACTTGCCAATTTGAGAATCAGGAAATATCAAGTTAAAAATCCAGGTTTTCAAACTGGAAAATCTGAAGGTCTGGATCTGCTACCAAGGGTTACTTTAAAAGAATTTTCACATTAAAATGGCTTACGGTTATCATAGGAAAGGGCCGCTTTAAACAAGTGTTCACTGAAGACCATCGATTGGCCAATCTGAGTCTCGTCATAAAAATGTGTATTTGCACCTGTGTCTTCCTGTTTTCAGCAACCATATAAAAAGTCAGGGCTCAAGTGACCCTTTGCATGCAGTGTGGTGTAGGGCACAACGTGGGGCCTGTGTTGATGCCGTTCTGTTTTCAGATGCTCCCAGCTCACTGGGTATTGCCCACCACTTAATCAATCACTTATATGCTGAAAGTGCTTTGTATTAAAACTAACACATTGGGGCTTCCCTGGTGGCGCAGTGATTGAGAATCTGCCTGCCAATGCAGGGGACACGGGTTCGAGCCCTGGTCTGGGAGGATCCCACATGCCGCGGAGCAGCTGGGCCCGTGAGCCACAACTACTGAGCCTGCGCGTCTGGAGCCTGTGCTCCGCAACAAGAGAGGCCGCGATAGTGAGAGGCCCGCGCACCGCGATGAAGAGTGGCCCCCGCTTGCCGCAACTAGAGAAAGCCCTCACAGAAACGAAGACCCAACACAGCCATAAATAAGTAAATAAATAAATAAATAAATAAATAAATAAACCCAAAGTTTAAAAAAAAAAAAACTAGCACATGAAAAAACATGCCATAGAGTGCCACGTCCAGGAATCATAAAGGTTTAGCCCCTTTTCTGCCTGTGTCCTTGAAGCTGAAAGATGAGAACATCCAGGACGCAGGGCAGCAGAAAAGAGGCTGCAGGCTCAGGGAGAGGAAAACCAGAACCCCTCCCCCTGCCTTGTATGTTGTTCAAGGTAAGCAGAGAAGTCAGCAGAACTGTTTGGAGAGAAGGGCAAGACCAACCGTGGAGAGCACGTGCCCTGCAGGGAAGGGACTGGGTCTCAGAAGCTCACCCCACCTGCCCTGAGCCTCTTTCCTCCACCCCAGGACAGCACCCCATCACAGCAGGAATCTTCACAAATACCCCTGTGGTATCAGTCCACCTGGGACTGACTTACTGGTTGGGAAAACTGAAGCTCAGAGATGTAAAATGATGATCCCCAAAGTCTCCCAGGGAGAAAATTTAGTGCTGAGAGTAGCACACACTCAGAGCCCAGTGGTCTTTTCTCTACACTCACTTCTCACTCTTACCTGTGTTGGAGGAAAGCCCAGGGGCTCTTTCGATGTCTCACCCGGCCTGGGGGCTGTCAGGGAATGGTGAGAGATGAGACCGGATACTCACTTGCCCTGTGGGACATGCTGAGACATTTAAACTTGGACTCTTCGGCAACTGGGCACCCGCAGACGGTTTTGAACAGGGAGGGACAGCAAATGCACTGCCCGAAGCCGTGTGGAGGCGGGGGAGCTGTCCAGGACCCCGGTGCTGAATCAGCCACACTGAGGGGCTGGAAAAGATAGACAGGACAGGAGCAGGGGACCAGGTGTACGGTTGGATGTCGGGGGAGAGGGAAGGGAGGGAAGGTTGGTCCTAAATTTATGTCTTTCCAACACTCTGTGGTGAAAAAGGGGGAAGGCATTGAGGGGGAGGAGACTTGAAATACAGGAAGTCAAGTGGAAGGAGACATGAGGCAGAGTCTCATAGAGAAGGCAGGCTCCTACCTCATGCATAGCCGCTCATTAGGACTTCCAGGTCACTCACAGCCTTGGTCCCATCCTGATAGCCTGAGACAGACCCAATTCTCCACGGAACAGTCAGGACAGAGACGATAGATTTGGTTATTCTGCCATATCCTTAGTCTTTGAGCCCTTAGATTGGAAGGAACCAGCCTGTTCTGAGAAGAGCTCCAGGGAAAATCATGCTGGGCTAGTAGGAATCATGAATGTGGCGGTCAGCCTTGGCGCCAGCTTAGAAAGGCCATCCTGATCCCACAGGACACCAGGGCACACCTGCTGGGCTCCACATGACCTCAACTCAAAGCACCCAGCTGGCCTTAGTGTACAAGCATCCCTTCCCTTCCTCCCTCCTCTTCCTAGCCTTTCATCACTCACTACACATTGCCCAAATACCTCCTCTGTGCCAGGCACTTTTGGCAGCTGGGAGCACAAAGGCAAGTCCTCTGGGGCCTCCTTGCGTCAGCCACAGGGAGAGGGATTCCCTGGAAGGAAGCCAAACCTCCTTGCCATTCTCTACTCCTCTGGAGTCTGTGGATTCAGTCTGCAACTTGGAGGCAGCTGCACTCTGCCAGGGGCCAGGGCATTCTGGGTTTACTCATACACTCCTTTCTGTTCATATTATACCCCAACTTTCAATTTTGAGAAGTAAATATGCAATTTTTTCCTCCCTGTAATTTTCCCTGCTGTGGCTGTGGATTTCAAAGCAGCTGGAAAATGTGAGTAGCTCAGTGCTTTCTAAAAGTAAAAGGAGGCCGTGCAGCTTCGTACGTCGTCTGCTGCTCTTCGCAAGATCCAGCGGCTCTACTGTAGGGAGCTGCTCTCCAGGCTGTACTGTCAGGGGAACTTTTAACCCAAATAATCCACGTCCCCGCCTACCATTAGCAACGAGTTAATTGCCAAGAAGTAAGCGTGTGTGTGCGCACAGACGCATGCGTGTTGCAGGGATGTTAGTAGTGCGTGTTGCAGGTGAAACAAAGGTATCTGCTTACGTAGTCAAACTTTCTGCATGTTCCTCTGGAGACCTTCAAACCTTCGTGCCTCAGTAACTGAAGGTCAGGATAATCTGATCTATGCTTTTGTTTGGAAGAAGCGAGGCAAACAGATCTGGGATGGCTTATTTACCGTGTAACCTTGACAGTCTCTCTGGGTCTTAATTTTATCATCTGTAAAACAGAGCAGTGGACTTGGAGATATGCTGCCTGGATCCCCTTCCAGGAAGGACTCACCGACCACCCACGGGACAGGTGGTCAGCTGTCAGCTCCTTAGGGATCTGCAGCAAACTGCCTTATCCCAGGTCATGCCCTTCCCTGGGCACCCCACATCCAGCTACTGAGTAAGGTAGAGGCATACAGGCGGAGCCATTTCTGCCTGCTGCAGGGTGCTCTGACAGCCAACACCTACTCCAGAGTTCCCATCCAGGCTTTGCTGGACCTGAATCCCTGACCGACTTCTCCTGCTCACTTCCCCTTCCTCCCTTTTCCCTTCATAGATATTGAGCCTTGATAAACATCTTGTACCCCAAAGTCCATCACAGCATCTCCGTATAGAAAACCAAACCTGTGACAAATAGGGATAAAGATTTTCACTTCAAGAGGTTATTGTGTGAAAGCTAAATGGGATGTTTATGTGGTACCCAGCATAGTGCCTGGAACGTTGACAAAGCATGACAAATGTCTATTCCTTTTCCTTTTCCCCTAAAAACTGTGACACTAAGTCCCATTCCAGGCCTTGAGCATTTGTTCGTAGCCTGTGCTCTGTAATATTGGTTTGGATAAGGACCAGAGGGGAAAGTGGCCCTGAAAGTTTGCCCCAGCTGCTAAGTTTGAGAACCTGGCAGAGGACTCCGGAGCCAGCCTTGTCCCTGTGAAGTTCTTTATCCGTGGATCACATCAGTCCTCTTCAAGGTCCCTCACTGAAAAGAAATCGAGCATGCAAATACTCTTATCATTGATTATGATAAAAGAGTGTTATCCACGGGGAAATTCATGAAAGAGCCGGAAATACATTGAAATTCAATATTGTTTTAGTCCAAATCAATATTAATAATTGTTTACGTTTTTAAAGTGCAATTTGCAATTGAAAAATACACAAAGATCAACCAGTAGTTGCTAACACATCAAATTTTCCTGTTAAAGGCATAGTCCCTTACCTTTAAAATGTTTCTTATTCAACAGAGGATGGTGCTAATCCATGAAAATGGTTATCTGTTATTTATGTGCACAACATTAGAATGTGCTTCCATTATGCATGAGCTGAAAGGCCAGTAACTTTTCTTTTTAAGTTCTTGATTTTTTTAATTAAACTTTTTATTTCAAAATAATTATAGATGAACATACAGTTGTAAGAAGTAATACAGAGAAATACTGTGTACCCTTTATCCTGTTTCCCCCAATAGTAACATCTTGTAAAACTACAGTCCAATATCACAGTGAGAACGTTGACATTGATAGAGTCAAGACAGAGGACATTTCCATCACCACAAGGATGCCTCATGTTGCCCTTTTACATTGTTTAAGAATTAAAGATTTTTAAATGGCAAAGTTGACCATAGATACAGTGGGATTCAAATCATTAGCCCTGTTTAGATTTCTGCCTTAAAATGATTTTTATCATTAGGTGAGACACTGTCCCAACTGGGCTCAGTGGGCTCAAACATAGAGCAGTGGTAACCTAGGCAGAGAGTGGACCCAGGAGAGACTCGCCTCGACCACGAAGGCCTCAGGGGTAGATCAGAAAGAACCTGAGAACACATTTTTCAGTTTGACACTTGCATCAGGGTCCCTTGCCCCCTCAAATAAGGACAGAGTTATCTCGAAGAGAAACAGCTTGGCAGCTTTGGTCCCTAGGGGCACAGCATTGACCCAGATTTGTGGCAAGGGGCAGTCAGCAGGTGTGGGTGAGGGACCTGAAAGTGGCCTCACGCAAATAAAATTCACAAGGTGCCTTTCTGTTCTCCAAGATAGGTGTTTGTCTCACACCAGAGCTGCAAGGAATTTGGAAACTCACCTATAGCGCATATTTTGGATGCATCTTGATTTCAAGGTTAGGAAAATCAAACCCTGAGGGTCAACAGTTAATTGGAGGGGGAGCCAGGCCCAGAACCTGAGCTCCCCACTCTAAGCCTTGTGTCCATCCCATGACATCTGGTCGCTTTTCGGGGGGCTGCCTGGGTTCGTAAACTTAGTTCCTCTATGTCCTGGTTATGTTTCACACAGGCGTGAACTTGACCATTCTGGTCTTCCTCAGCTTCTGGGCCCACACCCAGTCACCTGTGGGATGAGGAAAATGATAACATAGTGATTTCTGCTCAGTTTGCGTTCACTGATTTTTTTTTTATTGCAGTAGAATTACTATCATTACTATTATTTATAGATATAATATAAAATTTACCATTTTAACCATTTTTAAGTCCAGAGGCATTAACTACATTCACATTGTTGTGTAGCCATCACCACTATGCATCTCCAGATCTTTTTTCATCTTTCCCAACTGAAAGTCTGTGCCCATTAATTAATAATGCCCCATTCCTCCCCCCCTCCCCTGCAGCCCCTGGTAACCACTGTTCTACTTCCTGTCTCTGAATTTGACTACATGGAATCGTACGGTATTTGTCCTATTGTCACTGGCTTCTTTCACGTAGCATAATGTCCTCAAGGTTCATCCATGTTACACCGTGTGTTGCTTTCATTGGTCTTTTTTTTTTTAAAGAAACTAATAAACAGTAATTTATTTATTTATTTATTTATTTATTTATTTATTTTTGGCTGTGTTGGGTCTTCGTTTCTGTGCGAGGGCTTTCTCTAGTTGTGGCAAGTGGGGGCCACTCTTCATCGCGGTGCGCAGGCCTCTCACTATCGCAGTCTCTCTTGTTGCGGAGCACAGGCTCCAGATGCGCAGGCTCAGTAACTGTGGCTCACGGGCCTAGTTGCTCCATGGCATGTGGGATCTTCCCAGACCAGGGCTCGAACCCGTGTCCCTTGCATTGGCAGGCAGATTCTCAACCACTGCGCCACCAGGGAAGCCCCTTTCATTGGTTTTTGATCAACACATTCAACCTCCAATTTTGTTTGGGAGTTTCCGATCATCATACTGTATTTTAAAGGTTTGGGAATCATCCATTTTACAGCATCTAAATGACTTGTATATTTGTTTGTGCATGTGTTATGTGTGTTAATATACATCTATATATAGAAATAGAGTCGTCATTTACCTCTACAAGTATACTAGTCTTCAAGCCCCATGATTTGAAATCTGCCCTACCAACATGAGGATACAAAAGTGGCATCCTGGTGGCGAGTGTGCCTTAGGTATTTGGGAGCTGTCAGGTTCCGATGGGCTCCCTGGTGGAGCTCAGTTCCTTGTCTCTTCTTCAATCATAGGATTGGACTACTCATTGAACCTGATTCCAACTCAGACCTGATCAAAACAAACCCACAGCTCCCTGAAACGTAAGTGACCTTTTTAAAATTCCAGGTTCTTGGAGTGCCTCTCTCCAGATGGCCCAATCACCTCTGCCTATTAACTCATGCTCATTCAACATGCAGCGAAGTTTATCGATCACCTGTGCCAGGCACTGTGCTAAGTGCTGGGACTACAAAGATGAGCAAAGAGTCTGAAACAGGCATGTGAATGCTCTCCACACAGTGGGGGAAGGGCTGTAACTGAGGTACACATGCTCACAAGATTGGAGGTACTGCCTGGGCAGGGGTGGGGAGGGACTCAGTTTTTCTACCTGTAGAATTACTATTCCACGACCCTGTTCCATTGTCATAAAACACCCTGAAAATATAAGACGCTCTGGGCAGAGATGATACCCATAGTAGCAGTGGAAGGCACTGCAGCCTGTGACACCTTGGCCAGGCTCTCGGGACCCGCTCGCCGTGGCTGTGTGTTTGCAGGCCTTCGTTCATCCTCTTTGTGTGCGCAGTGGTGGGAAGCTGGGCTGTGGTGTTGCTAGTGGGGCCGTGGGGATATGGCTTGGGGCTGTTTGAGCCTGATTTATGCCTCGGCCTTCACCTTAGCGTTCCCCTTTCTCTCCCCCTGCAGAGAGCATGGGAGATTGGAAGGACTCCCTGCCTTGTAACAGGGGAATGTATATCAAGTGAATTGCTTCCCCCAGGAATGGGGTGCTGCCATGCCTACTTGGGTGTGCCAAGGCTGGGCCCTGGCCATTTCGGGACCCAGGTCAGCACACACACACACACACACACACACACACACACACACACACACACACGT
Organism: Balaenoptera acutorostrata; assembly: GCF_949987535.1. NCBI lineage: Eukaryota > Metazoa > Chordata > Mammalia > Artiodactyla > Balaenopteridae > Balaenoptera > Balaenoptera acutorostrata. Next base: position 48,488,831 of record NC_080082.1, read on the forward strand.
GTCAGCAGTGGGAGTCTGCAGCCCTGCCTCAGAGTCTCAACGCTTGCAGCCATTCGTCATCCTCGCAGAGCATTGCAACTTTATGCCTACGCATAAAAACTGGAGGGACTCGTCCCAGAGTTTGCTGCTGCTACCACCACTGCCGTTAGAGCAGTTTTAATTAGCCGCAGGATTTTATAAAGAGCTGAAGTCAAGAAGAACCCCATCTCAGAAGTAAGCAGATGGAGGCGGTGTTCTCAGGGGACTGGGCTGTGTGCTTTGTTTCAGCAAAGAGCAAATGAGTTACTGAGGCCAGGAGGCTGAGGAGGGAAGCCGGGAGGTCAGCCCCAGCGCCGGCCTCGGTGGGGGGGCAGAGCTGGAGGCGCGGCCCCGTCTGCTGCCCTGGCAGAACGCTCGGTGCCGGATTCAAGGTGACGGCAGTGCCTGTCTCCATTCTCCTCAAGTTGCCATAGCAGCCTCTCTCCCGATGAGCAGCTTCTCCTGGAGCCCTCAGCCGGGAGGGACGTCATTCTTCGCTCCTGCCCGTTAGAGGTGGAGACTGACTAGACAGAGAACTTTCCTGGGCCCGGGGTCTGCACGCCAAGTGAGTGCACCCAGTGGGCACGTGGCTGGATGCATCCTGCCGCCTCCAGTGGGGCACAGCGTCCTCTGGGTGACTGGGGTGAGTGTCTGGGCCTCGGAGCATCCACAACCAAGTGTGTCCTTGGAGCCGTCCGTCCGTCTGCCTGCCGGCCCTTCGCCACTGGAGGTGCGTGTGTTTTGTTGGCTGAATTCCCAAGTCCTTGCTTGTGCCCTGAAGTGAATTTTCTAGAGACGAATTTTTAAATCAGATAAATAAGGAAATAGGAGAAATCCTTGGCCCTGCCCTGTGTCCCAGGAGGTGTTTACAAGATTAATTGGATTTCTTTTTCTTACTGTAAAAATTGGTGATGCCATTCAGGCCTCAGGGAGAGAAGCCGCTGGGAGCACTAGAAATTGTGAGGAGGGCAGGACCTTCTGGAAACTCAGTGGGCTGTTTATTTTTCTTGCCTCACCCCCCTCCCCCTTCCACCCCCAGTTATTTGAATTTTCTTATTGTCTGTTGGCCTTGGAAGGGAAGCAGGGAAGTAGGGGAGGGTTTTCCACTTGTCATCGGAGCCGAGGGTGTTGCAGTGCGTGTTGTGCTGCACCAGTCCTCCCAGCGGGGGGCGGAGGCCTGTGAATGTGTTTCTGGGCCCCGGGCAGCCCGGCCCCAGCCTGTGATAGAGTGTGGTGTCCCCTTCCCAGGCAGCAGCTCAACTCCCAGGAGAGGGAGACAGCCTTTGGACAGCTCTCCCCACGGCCTTGAAAATAACGTGTGACTTTGAAGACAAGGACCCTCACGGGAACAGTAGGGGGTCAGATGTGCGTACCCTCTGGAGTGTCTGGTGGTCTGCTCGTGACCTCTCAGCTACCTCCCTTTAAAGGAAGGAGGTTCCTACAGATAACGTGATGTTGGCCCCCTCCTGGGGCACTGAAGACCCAGGCAGACTGCAAACCAGTCTCCCAGGAGGGGAGGCATGCTAACCTTTGATTCTTGTTTACGTGGAGCAGGGAGTTAGCCAATCAGATGGTCTCTCAGTGAGAGCCACCACTGGGAGGAGGGTCCCAGCGCGGGAAGGCTGGGGTCCGAGGCTTAAGGGCTGGGTCTGGGCAGGGGAAGCCATGCACGGCTCTAACACCAGCTTCCCTGGGCTGGTGGGGAAGGGGCTTATATTCTCTTGGGGGCCAACAAAGAGAAGAGTCGCTGAAATGAGACACTTGAATGGTTGACGCTCCTGCCACAGTGAAGGTGCAGGTCCTGGGGCTGTGTTCTCTCCTCCCCCAGATTTGGAGGCAGGGATGTGGTCCTCATCCCGGCTCCAGGCACATGGGCTGCTGGAGCCTGGCTCCACTGGGTGGGCTGGGTTTGGGCAGGTTCAGAAACAAGTGAGGACAGGTCGTGGCTGCAGGACAAGGGGAATCGACACTGGCTTGAACGGCGACAGTGTGACAGATTAGGAAGAGAAAGGGACTGACCAGCTCTTTTGTACTCACTTCTGCAGGGCCAGCCACTGTACAGACCGTGCGATGATGATCACATGTGCGTCTGAATCCCCTTTTCTCATCCAATAGAGTCTCTGGGTCGAGATCAGGCAGCTCTTTATTAGCTGTTTAACCGGGCAGCTGTGTATGCTGGCCATCAAGTTGCCATCCTTTCGTCCCGCCTTCCTCTCTCCTTCCCTCTCCCCCTCCTTACGAAATGTCCTGACGTCGGAGCTCACCCTAGATCAGATCAGCCTCCTGGCCTCGTGTCTGACTCTGCAGGCCGGTGTGGCTGGAGGAGATCTGCCAACACCATGGCCAGCATAAGCTGGGTGTCCTTACAGCTGCGGCCTTGCTTATAGGCTTACCCTGTGGGGCCTGCACTCAGGGCCTGTCATCGCTGAGGGAAGGGCCTGGGAGACCACAGGGTGCCGGGCATGCTGTGGGCAGCGCTGAGAGTGGCCTCGTCCTTACCCGGAGCCTGGGGCCTGCACTCTTGCATCTGTGTCTTTGCAGGATGACGAGCCAGGTCCCCAGGACAGTCCCATCTGGGGCAACCACGGAGGGGGAGGTCACAGCCCTTCATGAGGGGCTTCAGGGTCTGAGCCTTTGGGGACACGTGGCTACCCATTTTCACCCACCGCAAGCCCAGGGTGGAAGTGTCCCTGGTGATGGCAGGAAGCAGCCATCTTTCTCTGCGGCAGGGGGCCACTGCAGCGAGGTCAGGGCCAGCTGGAACCCCAGAGCCAACTCCAGAGGCAAACCGAGCCCGGCTCAGCACTGCATCCCAAACATAAAAGCTGGGAGGCCGTGGGAAACCCCTGCTCAGGTCAGCCCAGAGAGCCCGGCATTCAGGCACGTTCCCGTGCATGGAGGCCTGGAGAAGGTTAATTAAAGTTAACTGAGTGCAAAAATAATTACAGAGACTGTAGAGGGGAGAAACCCAAACCTGCAATTTAACTCTCCTCAGCCTCAGAGCTTTGCTGAGAACTGTCTAGTCCTTGGGAATCTTTGTCTGGGCAGAGGAGGGAGGGGCTTCTCTTAGTATCACTTCCTGCTTCGCGCCCCTCAGGTTGGATGCAGAGGGAAAAAAGTTAGGGTTTCCTCCCCCAGCACTTGGGTGCCAGGTCAGAGATGGGTTCCCTGACCAAAGTATCGCACCAAGGAGACCCCGGGCAGGGACCATCCTTGTGCCGAGCAGCACATCTGGTCTGGGGCCCCATCAGCCACCCAGCTGTGCCCTTGGAGGCTGCTGGGAGCTGCCCACCTGGCCTCAGCCTCCCTCGGGCACTGCCCTGTGCCAGGGAGGGGCAAGTTCCCAAGGGCTCCTTGGGTGGAAAGAGGGTGGTATCCCTGGGCCTGGGGGGGTAGGACCCAGTGAAGGTAAGGGGACCCAGTGACAGCTTACTGGGCGGATTCCCCTTCCGCACCTGTCCCACCCCACCAAGCCCCGCCCCACTGCAGGAACTTACATCCTTCCCTTGGGCAGATGGCCTTGGGGCACCCCCATCTTTTTTTTTTTTTTTTTTTCTTTTTCTGGCCGCACCGCGCAGCATGTGGGATCCTAGTTCCCTAGGCCAGGGATCGAACCCACGCCCCCTGAAGTGGAAGCGCGGAGTCTTAACCACTGGACCACCAGGAAAGTCCCGGGGTACTCCCATCTTGACCCACAGCCTGGCCCAACTGATGTCTCTTGGTTGGTACTGGTGTATTTGCAATTTCTTCTACTTCAGGAGGAACGAGGGTTGGGACAAGCCACGCAGGCATGCTCTGGGTCTGCAGCGGCCAGAGCAGTGGGGGTCCATCTGCAGGGACACAGCCTCTGAGCCTGGGGTCTGTCAGATCTGGGTCTGGCTGCCCCGTCTCAGCTCCAGGCCCCGGGGCTTTGAGAGCAGGGACAACCGTGATCTGGCCAGAGCTTCAGCTCCTGCAGGTGTGACTATCCACTGCAGCCTCGATCCCACCAGCCCATCCTTCAGTCTGTCAGGGAGGGAAAGCTCTGGCTGGTGGGGGTGGGGAGTCGCTCAGTCCCTGCCATCCTCTGGGCCTGGGAGGCTCCTTCTCGAAGCCTCCAGTTCCGTGGAGACCTTTGTCCCCAGCACCCTGTAAACAGGAGCCGGGGCAGAGAGAGACCCAAGAGCTTTTCTGTCCAGCAGGCCAGTTGCGAGGGAGAAGGACCCAGATTCCTGCCTGGACATTGCAGGGGGGTGGCCGCTGTCCCCGGCTGTGGGTGATGGGGATCCACCCTGGGCAACCCTGGGCAGGAGCTGGGCAGTGTCTCTCTCCATGGTTTTTCTAGGGGTGCAGATACAGGAGACCCTGGCAGGAAGCTGGTGTCTTGGCCACAGGTGGTGACGGGGCTTCCCTTCACCTCCTTGGGCTTGAAAACGTGAAAGGGATGCACCTGAGTAAGGGTGGAGGGATCCAGGATTATGCTGGTCGAGTGTGGTGACTGGGGCCCTGGGCCTCAGTGACGGACCGTCTCTCTCCTCTGCTGCTCCGTAGACTGTGGCCTGATGGACACCTGGTGTGGACGATGAGGGGAGAACGCGCCTCCCACACCCGAGAGGTGACCCCAGAGCGAGCCCTGGATGACCCCGCGAGCAGGAACCATGCGGCTGGCCTGCATGTTCTCGTCCATCCTGCTGTTCGGAGCCGCAGGCCTCCTCCTCTTCATCAGCCTGCAGGACCCCACGGAGCTCGCCCTCCAGCAGGTGCCAGGTGAGCCCTCACTCTCCGCCCCGCCGTCTGCTGGCCCCGGCTTTCCCGCCCGAGGGGCAGGTCTCCACGCTGCTCTGGTGCCAAGGCAGGGGTCCTGGCCTCCTCCTGGTGGTCCTCAGCCTCAGTGTGGGAACACAGTGTCTGTTGTCAGATCACCAGCCTCAGGGTTCTGGCCTCTGGCCTCTGGCCTGTGCGCTCTTCTGGGGAAGGACAGACAGGCTGCCCATCTCTCAGCTGGTTGTTGCCTTTGGTGAAACCGAGATTTAAGGAGGATTCTGCCACCTCTCGGGGCCTCTTCCACATGGTCTCGGACATCCGAAGATGAATGCCTTCTCCCTCAGCCCAGGCCTCCCAAATGGGACTCTGATTCTCTGCCCAGCCCTGGGGACCCCTCGGATTCAGCCTCTCCAGCCTGGTCAGGGAAGTCGGGGTACCTCCTGGCTTTGTGAAGCTAAGTGGCTCCTGCTGGCCCCCCACCTGCTTCCTCCTAACACACTGGAGGGAAGTACCCTCCCTGACTCAGAGGTGGGGTGGTAGTGAGGGGAGAGCAGGAAGGATGGTTCTGGAGCCTCGGAGTGGATAGGATGTGGAGAGGGGAGCTCAGGCCAGGCCCCTCTTGCTGGGACACAGAGAGCACGGCAGGGCTGGAGGGCATCCGGCTCGGGGCCAAGGCCAGGGACCACTCTGCTTTGGGGTGAGAGGAAAGCGTGGTTGCCAGGCCCGAGCACCAGCGTTTCCCAGCAGTGGTCCTGGAGGCCTTGTTAGGGGAGGGTCCGTGATGACGGCCCTGTGCTCCAGGACACGAACAGAATGAAGGAGGTGTGGAGGCTGGGGAGTTAGGCAGAGAGATTCCTGTGCCGTCCCTGCCCGCAGCCCATAGCACAGGAGTGCGGGACATGGCACAGGGGCCCCTGGCCCTGAGTGCGGAGGGCTCTCAGGCCTGCACCCTCCTCCCCAGCACCCCCTCAGCCATGGCGCACACGCTCAGGGCAGCCTGCACCCAGGCTCAGACTGGGGGCCTGTAGGCAACACGTGGAAAGGCAGAAGGAGCACGAGGAGGCCAGAGCTGGGGCCCTGGGCCTGGCAGCTGCTCTCAGAGGCCCTGGTGGGAGAGGCTGATGAGTTGATTCTCTCATCACAGAGAGTCAGCTAGAGGCAGCCCAGGCGCTGGGTCTCCAGGAGGCAGTGGGTGAGTCACTGGGGCTGACCCACGCTTGGGCCAGACCCTCCTAGGGGGTGGCCGTCGAAGGTGGGTCTGGCTGCTTCCTGGCTTCTGACGAAGCAAAAGCAGGGGCCCATGACCGAGCTGGTCCTCTGCGGAGACTTTGCAGCCTCACGTGAGCCCCAGAGTGGCCGGCTCACTGTGTCAGCGGAACCGGGCTCCACAGGCAGCGCCAGCAGGGGCGCTAAGAGCTGGTCTCTGCAGTTGTGGGTCATATATGCAGAAGCGAGCTCCCAGAAAAGGGCCCTCAGACAGGGCTTGGGGTTAATGGTACCGTGTATCCTCGGCACAGGTCTTGGTGAGTGCGTGTGGTTGGAGCACACGTGGGCAGAGGATCTGCGTGTCCAGTGTCTGCGCTCTATGGGACGAGCCAGGGAGAGAAGGCATGAGTGTGTCTGTGGTGTCCACCTGGGTATCCCATCTGTGGTCTCCTCTGGGGACAGGTGTTATTTTCCTGGGTGGGCTCGGGGTCTGGTGGCCATGACACACACCCCCCACCGTGCTGTAGCAGCTGGCAACGCAGAGCCCTTGCCCCTCATGTCTTCTGCAGACGTGGATTCCTGTCCCGCCCGCCAGCCAGCACTGCCTTGCACAGCTGCCCCAGTGCATGCACGTGCGGATCTCCTTGATTACTGGTGGGGTGGGAGCCCACCGGATGGCTGGGGTTTCTGGGGTGGGGGGGGGGTGGTGAACAGGGGAGGAGCCTCAGCTGGCAGGGCGTGTAGGATGGCAGGAAGCTGAGGTTCCCCTCCCGCTGCAGCCGGGGATGGCAATGGCCTGGCAAACCCAGGCAAGGAGCACACTTGGGTCTTGAGCTCCCTTCCTCGGGCTGTAGATGGAGTGGGACCACCCCCTCGCCACATGCCAGGTGATGGGCAACCTGGACGTCCTACGGAAATCACATCAAACACAGTCATAAAACCTTAAGTAATGCTTACATTACTTTCCCTGAGCAAAGTGTTCCTGACACAGGCTGTTTGTGTTGATTTGTTGCTATTCATTTATTCTTTCCCTGTACTTCTCACAGCAGCCTAATTGTGATTCGGTACCAAGAAAGCAATATCAAAGTAATTTTCCACAACATTAGTTACAATTTTCTTCTGATCTTTCAAGTGAAACAATCCCATCCTGTTGGCTTCTTTGAGCATATAAACCTTGATTACATTTATCTGTTGGAAACCAGTACTTACAAAGTGTATGTATCCAGTTGCATGGGTGGGTGGCCCCAAGGGCCCTGGACAAGTCAGGATTTCTACCCACGGGAGGTGTGGATGTGTGGGGTCTGCCCTGTCATCCGGATCAGGCAAGGCTGATGGTGGGGGGCACCTTCAGAGGAAATTCCACACGGGCTACTCTGGCTTTCCCAGCAGCAGAAACTTCCCTGGGAATGGAGTGTCTGGTATCCGCTGTTGGTGGCACTGATCAAGGTGGCAGGGGGAGGGTGGGCAGGTGAAGATCCAGAAACAAGCTTGAGAAGGCGGGCAGAGCCTTTAGTTGTTTGTGGCCCCTTGGGGTTGGGGGTGTCCTTCAGATTTCTCCCATGCAACTACCAGCTGTTAAAAGCACCTGAACTTCTCAGAGACCAGTCAGCAAATCTCACCTGGTTTGTGCATTAGATGCAATCCTATGGGGCTGCCAACTTTTGTAAACCAAGCGATATTTTCCAAAATGTTTGCTATATTTTAAATCAAACCTCCTGGAACATAAATCACTGCCGGTTAACCTACCTTCATTCTAAGATTAGATTTTCTTGGGTATCAGAGAATCCACCTATCCTACTATTTTTCAGTCTCCAATATTGCCAGGCCCTGAGGCCTCAGGAAACTCACTTCTTGACCCGGGAGACTACACTTGCCCCTTCCCTAAGTGGAAGAGAGCAGACCAGAACCGGGAATAACACATCCCAATGTGCTGGCCCTGGGGGTACAGAAGGTACACTCCATGTGTGTGTTTGGGCACACTGACTTTTTATGAGCTGCCTGTCTTTATGAACTTTGTATTATGGAGAGCTTGGAACACACACTAAAGTAGATTAGCATAGTGCAATGAACCCCATGCACCCAACACCCAGTAGCCTCAAGAGGGCCCCATCCATAGCCCCATCCACTTCTCTCCTTTTGAAGCATATACCATATGGCCTATCAATTCAGCCATCAATTTTTTTTAAAATTTCTATTGGAGTATAGTTGATTTACAATGTAGTGTTAGTTTCTGCTGTACAGCAAAGTGAATCAGTTATACACATACACATATATCCAGTCTTTCTTTTTTTTTTTAATTATGTTTGGCCACGCCACACCTCATGCGGGATCTTAGTTCCCCGACCAGGGATCGAACCCGTGCCCCTTGCAGTGGAAGCACAGAGTCTTAACCACTGGACCACCGGGGAGGTCCCTATCCACTCTTTTTTAGGTTCTTTTCCCACGTAGGTCATTACAGAGTATTGAGTAGAGTTCCCTGTGTCATATAGTAGGTTCTTATTTTATCTACTTTATATATAGTAGTGTGTCTATGTCAATCCCAGTCTCCCAATTTATCCCTCCCCCCTTGCCCCGCTTTACCCCCTGGTAACCATAAAGCCATAAATATTTCAATATATTTCTCAGTTTAAAAGATAAGAACTCTTTTTTTTTTTAACATTCAACAGTTCTTTAATCTCACCAAATGACCAGTGTTCACATTTCTAGTTGTCCCACAAATACCATAAATACCTTTATTTCCAATTTGTTCTATCCAGTATCTAGATAAGGTCCACATGTCGCAGTTGGTGGATGAGTCATTTAAGTCTCTCTCAGTGCATAAGAGGCCGTGCACATCTTTATTTCTCTCTTGCTATTTATTGGAGGAAACTGGGTCGCAGGTCCTGTAGGTTTCCCGCAGCTGGGATTTTTGCTGATCGTGCCTGTTTGGTATAGCTCAGCCCAGACTTCTGCTCTTCCTATTCCCTATAAATTAAGTCAATTTAGCAGCTTGATCAGATGCAGGTTGGTTTCTTTTTCTTTTTTTTTTTTGGCAAGAATTCATGTGTGGTCCTATGTTCTTCCGTTGGGAGACGCACATCTGCCCGGCTTTCTTTTGGGATGTCAGTTAGCCACTGACCCTGTGCCTAGACTGTTCATTCATTTGGGGCTGTACAATGCGATGTTCTTTTTTTTTTTTTTAATTATTTATTTATTTTTGGCTGTGTTGGGTCTTCGTTGCTGCACGCGGGCTTTTCTCTAGCTGCGGCGTGTGGGGGCTACTCTTCGTTCATTGCGGTGCGCGGGCTTCTCATTACGGTGGCTTCTCTTGTTGCGGAGCACGGGCTCTAGGTGCACAGGCTTCAGTAGTTGTGGCATGTGGGCTCAGTAGTTGTGGCTTGCAGGCTCTAGAGCACAGGCTCAGTAGTTGTGGCGCATGGGCTTAGTTGCTCTGCGGCATGTGGGATCTTCCTGGACCAGGTATCGAACCTGTGTCCCCTGCATGGGCAGGCGGATTCTTAGCCACTGTGCCACTAGGCAAGTCCAGCGATGTTCTTTTATTTTTTTTTTAATTTTTTAATTTATTTCTTTAAATTGAAGTATAGTTGATTTACAATGTTATGTTAATTACTGTTGTACAACAAAGTGATTCAATTATACATATATATACATTCTTTTTTAAAATATTCTTTTCCATTATGGTTTATCATTAGATATTGAATATAGTTCTCTGTACTATACAGGAGGACCATTCTGTATATAAAAGCTTACATCTGCTAACCCCAACCTCCCCCTCCATCCGTCCCCCAGCCCCCTCCCCTGTGATGTTCTAATTATTATCATTCCTTCTTCATTCTTTTAAGTGGGATGGATTTTGTTTTAATGGGGTGAAGCGAAGCATTGTTAGTGACCCATGAAGCCAAAGTGAACAGTGGATTGATTGGCTTATTCACTGAAATATTTTAAAACTGTGACCTTATGATACAGATTCTGTTGCTGGCACACTACAAATAGGTTTTTTTGTCTTTTGGGTTTTTTTTTAAATGTTTGGTTTTGGCAGAGTGGATTTCCTTAGAGTGAGCCACCCCACGTTTTAGTGAAGTAGCTCTTTGCTTCCCCCAAAGCCATGTAGCTGTGATGGGGGGGGAGGGTCTCTGGGGACTGAGGCCAGTGCTGGGGTGCCGAGGGAAAAAGGCAGCCACAGTGACGGCTCAGCGGCCCCAAGTGCAGACAGGACAGCCTCTGCTGACTTGTTGGTCCATAGCCAGGCCCCAGGGCATCCAGGAATAATAATAATAACAAAAGTTTACCACGTGCCAGGTCTTGTGCTAAGCCCTTTACATGTTTTAATGCATGTAATTCTTATAATAAATGAGGTCCTGAGACTTACAGGATGGACACGCAGAAAACACTGATGGGGGGGCTAACGCTCCCAGCCACTCACTGAGTGCCCACCACTAAGACAAGCACTTCACAAGTACTTAGCACTCATTTAATACTTTCAGAACCCCCTGAGTTAAGTTCTGTTATACCATTTGACAGACAAGACTCCCGAGGTAAGAGAGGTTACAAGCTGTGCCCAGGGCCATAAAGCTCTGGGCTTCAGAGCCCGGATTCATCCTTAGGCAGCCGGCTGTTGCCCGCGGCACCTACTGCCTTCCCAAGAGCAGTGACGCTCGCTCGGTCTGGCCTGTCTGGTCCCAGAGCAGAACCTGGCAGAGAGAAGAGTGTGGATCGAAGAGGCATGAGAGAATGTGCATGGGAAGAGCTCCCAGTGCATTAGGGGCTGGAGTGAGACCCGGGGATCCAGACTAGTGGCCGAAGACACAGCCAGGTGCTGGGCCCCGTGAGCCCTTGGAACATTGCAGGGAGCGAGCCTTTGCTGCAGGCTCAGCAGGAAAGCTCTGGGGATTCTGAGGGTGCAGTGGCCATCAGAGAGCCCACTCCAGTGACTGCATGTCGTGGACCTGTGGGCAGGAGCAGAGGAGGAGACCACAAGTATAAGGAGAGTGGCTGCGAGGGGTTGAGTGAGGCTGGAAGAGATGGCAAGGCCTGGGGCAGGCAGGCAGGGACTGGAGAGGTGGTTCAGGGCCATCATGGGGTCGGCAACCCCAGAGTTGGTGACCACATGGGTGGGAGGATGAGGAGGGTGAGGAGGGCAGCCGTCAGGGTTCAGGGTGACTCTAGCTCAGAGTGTCTGTCTCTGGTAGATGGGGGTTAGGGTGCCACTCACCGAGGCAGACACTTCAGACAGGGAGTGGTCAGAGGAGGGAGCTGGAGACCACATGTTCTATTTTGGGCAGATGGCATCTGAGATGCTGGGCAGGGTGTGTGGAGTTGCACTGTGACTCCTCCACCCAGGGTTCCAGACTCACAGACCACAAGAACGGGCGAGAAAAGCAGGAAGCTCCCACCCTGCCCATCCCTCCTCCACCTGCATTCAGACAGGTCACACACTCACTCCTTCGCTCTCACACACCCGAGGGCAAGGTCCTGGCTGGAGGAGTCGGGAGGGCTTCCTGGAGGATGGGGGCTGTGGATTGCTTGTTGGCCTTCTCCAGGGCACAAGAGGTGACAAGATGCTGACCTCCAGCAGAAGCAGTGAAGTGGATTTGGATGAGACTCAGTGGGAGCCCGTGGTCCCTCTCCAGAGTGCATGATGCTAAGTATTGTGCCCAATATCTCACAGTTAGAAACGAACAGATCCAGAATTGACTCAGAAATTGACAGAGCTCCTGCTTTGGTCCCCTGGAGGCAGGGCTGTGTTGGCTGGAGAAAGCGTGGCCCTCACTCTCGGTTCCATGGTTACCAGGGACACATGGCCCTGCCTGTGCCCATGTGCAGGGGTCAATGTCAGAGGGTTTGTCTTGTTCCTACAATGACTGTCTTTGTCCAGGTGTGACCCCTTGTAGCCCTGAGACACCACCAGGCCAAAAGCCCTGGGTGAGCCAGGGCCACAGGGGTAACTGCTGAGACGCTCTCAGCAGCTCACCCACGTGAGGGTGATGGAATAACCATAAGCGCGGTGGCCGTCCCTCCTCCCCCTTCTCTGGGCAAGGTGGCCTTGGGGTACGGGCAGCCTGCTGGAGCTGGTGTGCCTAAGCCCACGCTCCTTCCCCGGCCAGGGGAGCCAGCCCCTCCAGTTTCCATGGAGCTGTCTGCTTTGCCCGGGCAGGTAGGTTTTACTAGAATCCTCTCAAGTCTGTCTCCTGAAACCTTTTTCTAACAGCATTGTCGAACGTCATATATATTTCCTACAACCCTTGTGAAACTGACACCTCCTTGTTGTGACTGTGAATATCAGAAGTGACATGTAATTGCAGTGATCCATCCTGTTAAGTAGCTGGCAATATATCATTGCAAAATCAGCAGGGCTGGAACTCTCAGAACCCAGTGTTTCTAAACAACGCACCTGCAAGCGTGTGTGTTCAAACTGTCTTCACCAAACGCCGCCCAGGGCTCACAAAGGCTGCCTCACCTGCCTCGCCTCGCCTTTCTATGACCACAGCAAAGAAAATTTAACTCTGGTTAAAGCCACCCACTGAGTTTTCGGTTCTCTGGAACGCCGGCTCCTTGTCACAGAACACACTGGGTTCTCAAAGTCAGGGCTGCGGTCAGGATGCTTTTAGCGGTGGTCCTTCCAAGCGTGGCCCTGGGGCTTCCTGTCCCCCCTTTCCTCAACTCCAGAGTGGCTTTGTGGGGGGTTCTTTCTGGTGCCACAGGGCGGGCAGTGAGCTGGGCCAGCCCAGCCATCACTGTGCCAGCCTAGGGAAGGAAACTGGTGGGGTCAGTGAGGGCGATTGGAGGGTTGGGGACCAGGGGTGGCTAGAGCCCATGGCACGATGGCTGAGCCCTGCCTTGGTCGGGTGGGAGCACTGAGGCAGGGCCTACACATGTCGAGGGCACCACTCACACTGTGTTCTAGGCTAATTCCAGGGTAGTGTTGATTTCAACTGTGGTGTGAAGGGCGCCCCCTGGAGTTGTGCAGAGGACAGTACTGATGGAGGGGCAGACATGGGACCTCCAGGGCAATCGGACAATGAGTGCCAGAAAGGGGGGCCATGTCAGAACACGCAGCCCTCAAGTGTGGGCACCAGAGCCCGGGGGGGCTGGTAGGCCCTGGGGGTGCTGGTTTTGGAGCCTTCTCTGAAGTCTGCTTTGGGGGGAGGACCCTCACAGAGCCCTCCCTGGGACGCCCTGACCTCAGGAGTGTCCACTGCGGGCCCGTCTGCAGTGGAAGTTACTCTGCCCCCATCCTCTCTCACCTGAGACACCACCCCGGCCTGCAGCCCCCTGGCATCTGCTTCTCTGCTGTGGCCCCCATTTCCTGGGCTCCCCCCTCCCCACTGCGGAAGACGCCCTGGAGGCCTCCAGCTGGTGCCTCACTTTTCCTTTGGTGCGTTAGAATATGCTAAGTGAAAAATAACGAGCATGTAGGAACTCATAACAGGAATCACCTAATTAAATTAGGAAACAGACATCTTATCACTGTAATCTGAAAACTGATATTAATAGAAAATGGTCCCAGCATTGTCATGCTAAATGTTCCTAGGGGTGGAGAAAGTAAAAAGGAGAGCAGAACGGAAAATGGGGACAATCGTATCCAATAAGAGCAAGACATGTTTTAAAGGAACTAAAGTAAAATGCTAAAAATAGAATACAGGATCAGTCTGAGGCTCTAATGACGTACTGGACAAAGATGCCTTTGAAAACCACAGAGCTCCACACACGTGTACGATGATAATTTTTTAAATGAGACAATGTGATTAAGCTTCAGTGTGCGTGAAACCTAGTAATAGTTATCGTTTATTGGCGCCAAGCACTGTCTCGGGTGCCTTTATTTCATCTTCCTTCACCCAGTGAGACGCAGGCATCATGGTCCTCAGCTTACATTCAGAGAGGTTAGGTCAGTTGCCCAAAGTCCCACAGACAGAGTGGCCGGAGCTGGAATTCGAACCCAGATTTGCCTGCTTGCAAAGCCCTTCCGAGGCTCACTTTGCCCTCCTCACCTGTTGCTGCTGGTTAATGTCACGGTCAGCAGTTCTCGTATTTTCTGTTTTTCCACCGTCTCCTCAAAGGGCATTTCTTGCCGACACCCAGCAGATTTCTTGGCAGCCAGACTCCCTGCCCCAACCCCAAGGCTCCTCTGGCGTCTTGGTTAATAAAACCCACACAAAGACACCTTCTGAAATTACAGTGCAGCTGGGAAACTGGGGCTCCCATTGTGTCCGGGTCTGGGCGGGGCTGAGCGGCGGAGCTGGGCTGGCGGTTCCGATGCTCATGCCGACCCCGGAAGCCCCGGTTTCAGGTTGTGTCTCCACAGCAGCTGATTGTTCCCCCCCCCGCCAAACCCCCACCTGGGAGGTGAATCAGGCTCTGTTCACCTGCGATGTGAGTCACTACTCCGTGAGCCCAGAGCGGGGCTCAGGTGTGGGGTGACCCCTTTCCCATCTGCCCGGCCCAGAATGAATAGGAAATATCCAGGGAGGAGGAGGAGGGCTCAAGATCTGTGTGTGAGATGCCCCAGAAGTACCTAGTCTGGGCAACCGTGGGGAGCACACCTGGGCTGGCATTAGCAGGGACCCCGCACCTCCCCACCTCTGTGCCCATGCACCAACCAGGCACCTTCAGTGGGGGGATGGAGGAGGAGTCAGTCACCTGACATCAGAGCCAAGCCCCCCACTCAGCCCAGGAGCTCTGCCAGGGAGAGCAGGAGGGCAGGGCAAGACTTCAATCCCAAAGTGGCACAGGGCTCTGGGGGTGGCCTCCTGCTCCGACTTGCCTCCCCACTCAGCCCCACTTGGTCTGCAGTCTCAGGGCTCTGGGAGAGAGGCTGGGGAGACAGTGAATCTCACTGCCAGCTTGGGGAAGGGTCCGGTCGGGTCCTGACATGTGCTTATCCAGGCCCTGCTCACCTTCCAGAAGTCCTAGGTTGCTAACGTGGGCAGCAGAGAAATGGTTTTCTGCCAGAACCTGGTCTAAGGACAAGGCTGTTGCTACGACTGTCATCCTTCTTCATAGCTGGTTCTTGTTTTTTTAAACCCCGAAAATGTCATGGTTGTAGTTATGACAACAGAAGTGCCGGAGGCTGATTCTGGAGGCCGATGCGGGTCCATGGTGAGGTGGGCCGATCAGGGATGCCCTCGGGCCAGGCCAAGTGGAGCTCTCACCTGGGCACCGACTGCCTGCCGGGTGGGCATGCTGGCCCCTCCTATTATGATGATGCCTTTCTTGTAGCCTTCGGGTCAGTGTGGGTCTCCTTCCCGAAATCTTTGCAGGAAGTTGGGTGCTCAGGCAGATCCCATCTAAGCCAGAAGCTCATCGTTACGTGTCTGCCGATGTTTTCATTGTAAAGCTTATCTCCCAGGATTTATGGCGCTACAGTTTTAACTTGAATCATGGTAGGACTCAGTGGACAATTCTCGCTTTTAAAATTTTTTATTTATCTGGGAAAAATAGCTGAACTTAAATGGGTTCCATTGTCCCCAACAGCTGCTGCTCAGGAGCCCCTGCGCAGCTGGCTGGCTCCTGACGGAGGGGTGAAGAGCCCCGGGCGGGTCTTCCCATTCTCCGTCTGGGGTCCAGGCAGGAAGCTGGGGGCTGCCTCTTACCACGCCCTGCAGCCTAGCCATGGCATTTCCCAGCCCTCCTCAGCAGTCCTGAAGACCAGCCACCATAGAGCAGGCGCTCCCCGTCCAAGCTACCTGCTCACCCCAGCTTGCTTGTCCTCAAAGCAGGTCAAGGGTCCAGTCCCCGGCCAGTGGTTCTCAGCCCAGGTGGTTTCCAAAGCTAGGTTGGACCAAGGGGGTGATCTGTGAACCCCTCACCACGTTTTGGTTGTGTGTCTGAATGTGCTTAGGTCCTGGGAAGAAAAGGCAGCCTGGAAGGAGTCTGGGGCCCCCACCCCACCTCTCCAAAGGCTACAAGCATCTGTGGGTGCTTCTGAACTTTGCCCTCAGGGTCTGGGCCTGCCCCGCAGAGAGGGAGATAGGAAAGAGGAAGGGATGAGGGGAAATGTCAACAAAAAAAAATGGTGTTGGGTCACCAGGCCCATCAGAAAATGTATCAGCGCAGAACTGCCAGGGCCGGGAGACCACAGGGAACGGGGTGGGGGAGGGGAGGGGGGCACAGATGGTCCCTGGCTCCTGGGGCAGGGCCGCTGCTCAGCTCCAGCCAGGAGCGCCGTGTGGAATGCGGGCCCAGGGTGGCCAGATCCTCCTTTTTATTTTTTAGTTTTTCAAAGAAACAAGGAATCTGTAACATATAATTATATCATTTCTTCTGATTTTTAAGTGGCAGCTCAAACTTTAGAAGGTGTTTTCAGAGTTGGTTGGTCACGCTTGTCACCGCCTGTTGGTTGGATGGGCTGGAAGGAGAGGCTGTGTCCACTCTCCCGCCCTCCCTCAGTCTGAGACTTGCCCCCTCCCACCCTCCCTAGCTACTCCCCCCACCACCCCCGCCCCAGGACAGAGAGGTAGTGGGTCTCCCTGGTGGGCAGGGAACTCTTTATCTTTCCAGCCCTGGCAGGACTCACTTCAAACCAGGCCCCAAGCGAGTCCTGGGCAGAGCTTCTCCAGGTGTCTGCTGACCAACGGTGGCTTCCCAGAGCCCGAGGGGCTGCTGCCCAGTTCAGGGGGCCAGGAGCCCTGCCAGATCACTGTTCACCATTCAGGCCTGAGACCTGGGGGGCCCAGAAGATGACTGGGTAGCGGAGGTGTCAGGGAGGCAAGGGCCAGGGAGTGGCAATGACACTGGGGCTGTGAGTGGGACCCGAGAGTCCCAATAGCACCCAGGGAGTTGGCACCTGGGGGTGTGTTGTGGGCAGTGACGATGGTATGAGTGCCAGGTGCCTCCTGTGTCCCAGGCACTGCACTTTACCTGCTTTATAGATATTTTTACACTGAAACCTCACAGCTGCTTGTCTCCATTTTATAGATAGGGAAACTGAAGCACCGAGAGGCAAAGTCACTTGCCCAAGGTTACACAGCCAGGAAGTAGCAGTGCCTAAACTAGAACCCAGGTCTTTGGATCCCAAAGACACAGGGTCTTATGGGTGACCCTGACAGCCCCTCAGAGCTGAGACACACACTGTTGGAGGGCCAGCCTGGGGGCCTGCACACAGTGCCACGCTGATGTGTGGGGTGTACTTCATTCCTGTGTGTTGCAGACACGTTCTGGTTTGTGCATAGATCTGCTGGTGAAGGACGGGGACCTCTGTGAATGTGTGTGTGTCTGGCTCTCATCCGCGATCCTGTGTACAAGTGTGTATGTGCACAACCATGAGGTGTGTGCGCGCCTCGGGCTCACAGCTCACGTGGGGAACACTTCCCACTGAAGTGTGGGGCTGGCTCCTTGGAGCGCACACTGACGTTGCCATCTGCCACAAGCAGGCGTGGGACACACACAATCAGGGCCTGGGCACCAGGGTGGGAGTTGTCTGCGGGTTGTCACCACAGAAGTGGGTGAGGAATGAATTGCCATTCCAGCAGGAACTTGGCAAAACCAGTTATTGTAACCCCCTGCCCGCGACCGGGGCAGACCAAATAATGAAATTACATTCTTAATAGGTCAGGTCGAGTGACTGCTGCTCGAATTAGTTCCTTCCCAGAACCCAGCCAGAAGTAGCAGCAGTAATTAAAGGATTTTCTGGGCTTAAACCAAGTCTGCTCGTCAAGCAGGTACAATATACAGGGCTTGCAAAATGTGTGTGGGCCTTGTCCCTTCCTGGGGACTGGGATGAAAGTCGGCGAGAGCAGGAAGGCCGCTGGCCCAGAAGGAGGTGGGTGCTTACTGCAGGGGGCACTTTTCCACTTTCATTCATTCGTACGAGAAATGTTGAGTCCCCACGTGGCCGGGCACTGGGATTCTGCAGCGAACAGGACCGTGAGGTCCCCGGGCTCATGGAACGCAGCAGTGAGTAGGGTGATGGAGAAGTCCTGGTGTTCCCCACCCCGACTCCCGCCTCCTTCCCAAGCAAGCTGGTCCCAGGAGCCCTGTGATGTCGAGAACTGCCTCCTTCCACTTGGGGACCTGTAAATTAGGGTCTGAGGCTGAAACCGTGCTGGGACTTTCCACGCACCAGAGAAAGAGAAAGGAAGGGCACTAGCGTGGCATGACCCCCATCTGACCCATCCTGTGTCCTGGAGAGAGGGAGAAGGGAGCCAGATCCAACACTGGGGGTCAGTTGGAGCTCACACCCAGGCTGGAACATCCCTCCCCCAAGCCCGTTTTTCATTTCTTCCATTTGCTTCACTGAGAGGAACACACAGCCCTCCTCAGGGAGCAGAAAATGCCAGAATCCCAAGAAAGCAAATATTGGTAGAGTGGCTGACAGAGGTGATGTTCCCACCCACCCTGGGTAAAACAGAACCTACAACTTCCTTAAAACTCCAGAAGGAAACGGAAATCCCAGGAGCCAGAAAATGAGACGGATTAGCGAAGAAGCAGTGAGTGCCAGGGGTGGCCTGCCACCGAGCCTGCGGCTAGAGCCTTTTTTACAAAACAGCTTTATTCAGGTATAATTTACATGCCATAAAATTCACGTATTTTAAGTGTACACTTCAGTAGTTTTTAATAAATTTACAGAGCTCTGTAATCACCACAATCCAATTTTAGGATATTTCCACTGTCCTCTGCCCCGCCCCCAATTTCCATCCCAAATCTCTCAGGCGCTTTGCAGTCACTCCCTGTTGCCCCAGGCAACCACTAATCTACTTTCTGTCTTTATAGATTTGCCCATAAATGTAATCATACAATATGTGGTCTTTTACATCTGGCTTCTTTCACTTAGCATCAGGCTTGTGGTCACTTTTCATCATGTAGCCTGCATCAGTAGCTCATCCCGCTTTATTGTTCAATAGTATTCCATTCCATGGATTCTTGGTTTACCCATTCACCAGTTGATGGACACTTGGATTGTTTATACTTTTGGGCTGTTATGAGTAATAGTGCTATGAACATTCACATGCAGATTTTTTATTTCTCTTGGGTAGATACTTAGGAGTAGGATTGCTAGATTGTACTAGATGGTTTAGTAACTTTATGTTGAATTTTTAAAGACACTGTTGCCAAAATGGCTACACTGTTTACATTCCTGTCAACAATGTATGAGGGTTCCAATTTCTCAACATTCTCATCAACACTTGTTATTATCTGTCTTTTTAATTATAGGCATTCTAGTGAGTATGCAGTGGTATCTCATTGTGGTTTTAATTTGCATTCTTTAATGACTAGTGCTATTGAGCATATTTTCATGTGCTTAATAGTCATTTGAATATATTCTTTAGTGAAATATCTATTCAGATCTTTTGCCCATCTTTTAAATTGAGTTATTTGTCTTTTTATTGAGTTGTTATTTTTATTTTGTAGATACAAGTACTTATTAGATTTGCAAATAATTTCTCCCATCTGTGGTTTGTCTTCATTTTCTTACTGGTGTCTTTCGAAGTGCAAAAGTTTTTAAATTTGAAGACGTACAGTTTATTTTTTTTCCTTTTATGGATCATTCTTTTGGCGTTGTATCTAAGAAATCTCTGCTTAACTTAAAGTCATAAAGATTTTCCTCTATGTTTTCCTTTAAAAGTTTTATAGTTTTAGCTCTTCCATCTAAGTCCATGATACATTTTGAGTTAATTTTTGTGTTTTGTGTGAGGTAATGGTCTTTTGCACGTGGATATCCAGTTGTCCCAGCACTGTTTATTGAAGGCTATCTTTTCCCCATTGAATTACCTTGCCACTCTGTTCAGAATAAATTGGCCTTGAATGTAAAGGTTTGTTTCTGGTGTCTTAATTCTATTCCATTGATCTATTTGTTGATCCTTACACCAACAGGACAATGTCTTAATTACTATGGGTTTGTAATAAGTTGTGAAGTCAGAAAGTATAAGTCCTCCAGTTTTGTTCATCTTTTTCAAGACTGTTTTGACTATTCTGAGTCTCTGTAAAGACAGTGCAAGTTCCCATGTAAATTTTAGGATCAGTCTATCCTGCCAACAAAAAGCCTGCTGAGATTTTGATAGGTATTGCATTGAATCCAACAGTCAACTTGGGAAGAACTGCACCCTTAGCAATATTGAGTCTTCCAATCCGTGAATGTGGAATGCCTCTCCATTTATTTAGATCTTCTTTAGTTCCTATTAGCAATATTCTATAGCTTTCAGTATACAAGTCTTACCCTTCTTTTGTTAAATTTATTCCTAAGTATTTTATTCTTTTTGGTGCTATAGTGAATGAAATTGTTTTTGTTTTTGTTTTTTTGGGGGGGGTGCTGCGTTGGGTCTTCGTTGCTGCGCGTGGGCTTTCTCTAGTTGCGGCGAGCAGGGGCTACAGTTCGTTGCAGTGCATGGGCTTCTCCTTGCGGTGGCTTCTCTTGTTGCAGAGCATGGGCTCTAGGCATGCGGGCTTCAGTAGTTGTGGCACGCGGGCTCAGGAGTTGTGGCTCACGGGCCCTAGAGCACGTGGGCTTCAGTAGTTGTGGTACGTGGGCTTGGTTGCTCTGCAGCATGTGGGATCCTCCTGGACCAGGGCTCGAACCCGTGTCCCCTGCAATTGGCAGGCAAACTCTTAACCACTGTGCCACCAGGGAAGTCCCTGAAATTGTTTTTCTTAATTTCATTTCTGGACTGTTCATCACTAATATAGAGAGATAAAATTGCTTTTTCTATATTGATCTTGTACCTTGCAACTTGGTGATTAATTCTAGTTCTTTTTGTGAATTCCCTGGAATTTGCTAAATACAGGGCCATGTTGTCTGCAAATAAAGAGCATTTTACTTCATTTCCAATCTAAATGCCTTTTTTTTTTTCCATGCCTGATTGTACTGGCTAGAACCTCTAGTACAATATGAAATAGAAGTGATGAAAGTGGACATCTTTGCCTTATTCCTGATCTTAAAGGCGTTCATTCAGTCTTTGACCATTAAGTATAATGGTAGCTGTAGGATTTTTGTAGATCACCTTTACCAGTTTGAGGAAGTTTCCTTGTATTGCCAGTTTGTTGAAAAAAAATTTTTTTTACCCTAAATGGGTGTTAGATTTTGTCAAATGCTTGTTCTACATCTATTGAGATGTTTATATGATTTTATCCTTTATTCTGTAAATAAAATATATTACATTAATACATCAACCTTGCATTCCTAAGGTAAATCCCTCTTGGTCATAGTACATAATCTTTTTTATTTGTTACTGGATTCATTTTGCTAGGATTGTGTTGTGGAATTTTCTTTTTTTAATATTTATTTATTTGACTGCACCAGGTCTTAGTTGTGGTGTGTGGGATCTTCATTGCCGTGTGCGGGATCTTTAGTTGGGGCATGTGAGATCTTTTAATTGT
This sequence comes from Balaenoptera acutorostrata, assembly GCF_949987535.1. Classification (NCBI taxonomy): domain Eukaryota; kingdom Metazoa; phylum Chordata; class Mammalia; order Artiodactyla; family Balaenopteridae; genus Balaenoptera; species Balaenoptera acutorostrata. Next base: position 48,510,107 of record NC_080082.1, read on the forward strand.
AGCATGTGGGATCTAGTTCCCTGACCTGGGATTGAACCTGGGCCCCCTGCATTGTGAGTGCAGAGTCTTAGCCACTGGACCACCAGGGAAGTCCCTGTGTTGTGGAATTTTTTAAGGGATAGTTGTCCGTAGTTTTCTTTTCTTGTGATGTTTTTTGTCTGGCTTTGGTACTGGATTAACATAGGTCTTAGAATTAGCTGAGAGTATTTCCTCCTCCTCCTCCTTTATTTTTCTGGAAGAGTTTGTGAAGGATTGGCATTATTCCTTTTTTAAATGTTTAGAAGAATTTGCTAATGAAGCCATCTGAAGCTGGAAGATTTTTAAATTACTAATTCAATTTCTTTGCTATAGGTCTATTCAGATTTTCTGTTTCTTCTTGAGTCAGCTTCAGTAATTTATGTCTTTCTAGGGCTTTGTTTATTTCACTCAAGTTGTCTCATTTGTTAGCATAAAAATGTTGATAGTATTTCTTTATATTCATTAGTGATGGCCCCTCTTTTGTTCCTGATTGTCAATTTTGTAGATCTTTTCAAAGAACCAGCTTTTAGTTTCACTGTTTTTGTCTTTTTTTTTTTTCTGTTTTCTATTTCATTGATTTCTACTCTGATATTTATTATTTCCTTTTTTCTCCTTGCTTTGAGTTCAATTTGCTCTTCTTTTCTTTTTCTGGTTTCTTAAGGCAGAAGCTTAGGTCATTAATTTGAGATACTTCTTTTCTAATGTAGATATTACACCTATAAATTTCCCTCTAAGTATGGTTTTATCTGTAGTCCACTTTAGTTGTCTCATTTCCTAGATCTCACTTTAAATTTCTGCATGGTCTATTGCTTCCCTCAACCCATATCACAACCTTGGGCTAGCTGAGAATTTGGAATTATTATTTTCAGCAACATTCCTGGGCATGAAATGTTTCAGTCTTCTTGGCCTGCTCTACCTTGGTAGAACTTCAACCACCAGGGAACTGAGTCGGGGTGATGGAAGCAGCCACGGGCTAAAATGCCGTAGGCTTACCTTATTCTTCCTAGAGTTCAGTAGAAGTTCTTGAATAAATGTTTCCTAATATGTTGTATACTGTTGGTCAATTTCCAGAGTTCTTAAACAGTTGTTTTGATTTTTTTTTTTTCCTGTTCTGTCATTTCTTTGGGAGAAGGAATTTGCCGAGCTCCTCACTCAGTCATTCTAGACGTCCCACCTCCAGGACTGGGGTCTTGATGTCTACACAGACAGGAGGTGAGATCTCTGGCCTGACTAAGGTGCTGAGCTGGAGTGCAGCCTCTCTATAAATAGCACCCTCAGAAGGCATCAAACCCTCTGCCCATGGGTCCAGTTTGCTTGGGACAGCCCCGATTTACACCTGTGGCCTGGTGTAATTATCATCAGCACTCCCCTCACTCCCAGAAGTGGCTTTATTTTGATGATAAGTCACTGCATAAGTGTAATTCTGTAAGAAGAAAATTTAACCAGAAAGAATGGGATGCAAGAAATAATGGTAAGGAAATAAGTTGTAGGTATGTAGATAAATGTAAATAAATATTTACTGTAAAAAAAATAAACACTCATTTTGCAAGTTTAGGAAGTGCAATAACATGGAAGTGTGTATGGGGACAGTAATTGGATTTAAGCATTCTAAGATCTTAATCTTGTTAGGGAGGAAAATAAGGATAGTAATAAACTTTGGACTTTATTTTCAAATGCGGCTCAGCCCTGGAAGTATAATGTGTACCTTCTGAGTCTGTGCACTGGCCCCTTTCATTGTAGCCCCACTCTTAGAGCTGGGCACCTGTTTAATCACCTCCTGTTCACCTCATTGGTAAAAGAGGATTCCCAGCCTATAGTTATGGGGATGGCGAACCCTCAACACTGGACAGATGAACTCAACAGCCATTGATTAGTCACTCACAGCCTGGGGGAGAAGGACACTGCATGCTTTGCCCCTAGGGTCACATGGAGAGAGAACAAGCAGGGGCTGTGGGAGGCAAGCTAGTAGTATCAAGAGGGTGGGGTGCCCCCTGGTTCCCACGGGAGGATGTCATTGATTTGTTTGAATAATTCCATGGGCTGGTAGGGCACTGAAACCTGCTACTCAGGGTAAGCAGAAACTGTGCCTGGTCCCCTTGATAGGTGGTTATTTAGCTAGGGGACCTCATCTGCAGGAGCAGAGTGGGGAGGGGACTTGCAGTTGGGCCATTGGAGGCCCTCCTGATTTCACCAGGTGTCAAGGCAGCATGTGATATTGGGCCTTAATTTTAGACCTTACTTTAGGCAGACTGTCCCACAGAAGCCTAAGAGTGGAAACACCTCACCCTGAGTGGGGGCAGCCCTGAGCCAAAAGCTGGAGGGAGGGCTTCCTTGCTGCAGTCTCAGGACTCCCCTCACCCCAGCTAAGGTACTGGAACCCTGCTTAGCTCCTGCCCTGGTCACCCTCTGCCTTTGCATCCTGCCTATCTGTATATCCATCTCTCTCTCCACCATCTGTCCAACCTCATTTATAGGAACATGCTATAGAACCCCATAGCCCCCTAGTTTGTGATTCCTTCAGAAATGATGTAGATGGAGACTGGCCAACCAGTGTGGGCCCTCAGCCCATGGACAGCAGCCAGGAACCAGCCATGAGGCCCTGAGCCCAGCATTGGGGTTTCTGGTACTCACAGCCCCTACCTGCCATAGGTAACCCCAGCATCACCTGGCGCAGGTCCCTCCATCCCTGACACACGTGAAGGGTCTGTAGCCTGGCCGTGCTCGCTGCTGTTTCAGGAACCAGTGTAGCTCAGTGGGTGGGTGAAATGAGGTTCCACTTGCCACCTGTGGCTTTCTCCCAGTCTACAGGGATCTGTGGAGGTGCCACATCTTCCAGTATCTTCTCTCCAAGCAGAAGAACAAGGATTGGTGGCCCTGGCAGGTCCCGCTGCAGCAGTAGTGAAGTGGCAGGCTCCCTCCTCAGCTGTCTTTGAGGCACCACCTCAAATGCCACCAGGGCGCACTCACCAGCACAACCCTCTTTCCCTCCCCAGGGTCTTCATTCTTTGAGGCATGTAGCTACCAGGCAAAACCCGAGCATTTCAAACTGTTATTGCTGGAGAGGATGACATTGGGGTTTTGAATCTGCCAGGTTTTCTGAGCCACGGGTTCCAGACCGAGCCTGGCTGAGGAGTGCAGGGCTGGGTGAGAGCTGCCTGCATGCCACAGCTTCCATCTACCCGGGCACCGGGAGGGGCACCCACAACCCAGAATAACAGTTCTCAGCCCGGGCTCCGTGTTAGAGTTACCTGTGCAGGTGTTAAAGAGCTGATGCCCAAGCTGCCCCATGCCTAAGACCAATCAAATCTGAATCTCTGGGGGAAGAGGCCCAAGCAGCAGAAGTTTTCAGAGCTCCCCAGGCAACTCCGCTGTGCAAGCGATTTTGAAAGCCATTGGACTCAGAATAGTGTTTCTCAGAATTTAACATAACTACAGATCATTTGGACAACCTGTTAAAATGCAGATTCTGATTCTCTGGGTCTAGGTGGGGCCCAAGATCCTGCATGGCTAGCGGCAAGGGTTCATCATGGGAATCGTGCTACTTAAAAGTATGGCTGTGAACCGGCAGCCTCCGCAAAGCTTGGGAGCTTCCTGAAGATGCAGACTCTCGGGCCTGCCACCAGATCTACTGAATTAGAATCTGCATTTTGATAAGATTCCCAGGTGGTTCTTTTTTTTTTTAACATCTTTATTGGAGTATAATTGCTTTACAGTGGTGTGTTAGTTTCTGCTTTATAACAAAGTGAATCAGTTATACATAAACATATATCCTCATATCTCTTCCCTCTTGCGTCTCCCTCCCTCCCACCCTCCCTATCCTACCCCTCTAGGTGGTCACAAACCACCGAGCTGATCTCCCTGTGCTATGCGGCTGCTTCCCACTAGCTATCTATTTTACGTTTGGTAGGTGGATTGAATGCACTTTGAGGTTGAGACACACTGGTTTAGGAGACTTTTATGGCCCAGCAAGCCTTAGAGAGAGGGGCAGGCTGCGTCCAGGCCTCATCAGAGGTCACGGGCAAACATCTCTTCGTCATCAGATGACAAAGCCCAGGCTTGGGTCCTTCCAGAATCTTGACAGCTCTTTCATTCTCTTGCTCTCCTACTCTGGGACCTGACCCAGCTGGGTGTGGCCCTCCCTTTGCCTTCCCCATGCCCCCTGCGCCAGCCCCTCCTTCCCTATCCCGCCTGGTGTGGGATCCTGACGCCAGGCTTGCTTACACCACCCAAAGCCTCAGAACTTTGGCTCCGGCTTCGCAGAGCAGCCTTGCCCATCAGGGGGAAAGCACAGCCTGCTGACACACAACACTCTCTCCAGCACAGTGTCCCCACTGCACCCTCCATGCAAACCCAGCCAGCCCCTCCCTCCACAGGCCCCTAACCCCAGCGCCAAAGACGCTGGCTGCCACCTTCTCCCACACACCCACTTCTCTCTAGACGACTTGTCCAGGATGCTTGCCCTGCTGTTTTCATGTTTGCCCTGTTGCCATCTGAGCTGCCCCTCTGCTCCAGCCAGTAAAGAACTCCAGCCCTGTCTTCAAACAAGTCACTAGCTCCCCCTTGGTCCTCCCCTTCCTCACTCTCCCAGGGCTGCTGTTTGGTCCAAGCCATGGGTGTTCTGTGAATGGCCTGCAGCTCCCAATTCTCTCTCTGGCTGTGCCCTCCCGTGCCTTGTCCCCTGCATGATCTGAGCTCTTTCGGGAGCTGGGACTCCCATTCCCAGGGGTGGGGATCCTAGGGGTCTTGGCTGGTGTCTTGCAGCTTCTCCTGGAACTGGGGTCAGGGAGGGAAAGCAGACCCAGAGGGCTGGTTTCTGAACTGATAGGGACAGGCCTTGAGGTAGGGCTGATAGGGCTCTGATTTAAAAAATGGAAGATAAGACTTCCTGGGACTGTCAGCTCTGCATCCAGCATGCTTCTGGTTGCCTTGGCAACTCAACAGGTTCAACCTCTTTTCTGGGCATCGCTGTCTGCTCAGATGGGAGGTGACAGGAGTCCTAGAGGTGTGCAGGTCTTCAGCAGGCAGACAGCTCAGCGCCCAGAATGCCCCTCACCTCCTTGCTGGGTTAGCTGACCTCAGTTGTCATCTAGCTACCTGCATGATCATGTGATCGTGTCCAACCAGCCAGCCATCCTCCCATCCATCCATCCATCCATCCATCCATCTGTTTATCCAGTGAGCAGTCACTGAGCGTCTGCTGTGTGCCTGGCCTCATGCTGGCCTCTTCAGGCAGGTATATGAGTTCCTGGGCCTCCAGGTCAAACACGAATGCCTCTATGGGTCCAGAGGTAACTGGGAAAACCTGGAGGTCAGGAAAGCCATAGGCATTTTTTTACTATCACATGTGTGAGTCCATTTAGAAGATATTCTCAACCCATAAACACTGCAAGCCTGCCTACCACCCTCTGCCAGGCCCTTCTTATGTACGTGTAATTTGCATAAACGCAGTCACATTCTGCACACTGTAATCTACTTTCTTTCACCTAATGCTACATGGTGGACCTCTTTCCACATAGAAACATAAAGATTATTTTCACCCTTTTTAACAGCCTTATGGTATTCATTGTAAAGATGCACCATTGGTTTATTTAACCAGCTCCCTACTGATTTATGTTTAAGGTGTTTGCAGTTTTTGGCTGGTTCATGAATTATTTCTGTTTCCTCTAGGGTCATCTTTATCTGTTTGCTTCTTTTGGTCTCTCTCGTGTTGGAGGCTGTCCTCAGATGCTTGATGACCCTTAGATATCGATTCATAGTTGAGAGCAGGTCACCAAACACCTGATTGTTTGAAGTAAGGCTGGGGGCAGGGCTTTACTTCATGAAGTGTGGGGAGGAATCAGCCATCTAACTGGAGTCTTCCAAGGGAGAGTGTCTTATCTGCTAGGGCTGCCACAAACTGCCACAGACTGGGGGGTGTAAACAACAGAAATTTATTCTATCACAGTCTTGGAGGTTAGAAGTCCAAGATCAAGGTGTCAGCAGGATTGCTTTCTTCTGAGGTCTCTCTCCTTGGCTTACAGATGGCCGTCTCCTCCCTGTGTCTTCACATGATCTGTCTTTATCTGTATTTGAATTTCTTCTTCTTGTAAGGACTCCAGTTATATTGGATTAGAATCTACCGGCATGACCTCATTTTAACTTCATTGCCTCTTTAAAGACCCTATCAGTCACATTCTGAAGTACTGAGGGTTAGGACTTCAACATATGAATTTTGGGAGGACACAACTTAACCCATAACAGAGAGATTTGCAATCTCCAGCCTGAGGGGGAGACCCCTGGTATGTGCAGTTAATCCTCTTATTTCAGAGCTGCCCTGCTCCCCTCCCAGCCCGGAGTCCTCAGGCCCTTTGCAGTTTCATCAGAGGTGAGATCTTCCATCTCCTGCTGGGTGGGGTCAGGGTGCGGGTGGTGATTAGGGGACAGTTTGCCTGGCTGGTGATTAAAGGACAGTTTGCCTGGCTGCTGGACTTTCAAGCCTACACGTCAACCCTGGCAGCTGTGCTTCTCCAAGTCCTGGCTTCCGTGACACAGATCAGCCCTCCACACACACCTCTGCAAGCTCAGCTACGCATCTCCGTCACCTTGTGGGATCTGTTACCACCCTCCAGCCACTTTCCAACTTCCAAAAATCTGTTGGAATCTGTCATCTGCTGCTGTCCCCCTCCGGGTCTCTGCTCCCATGGGCCTCTATCTGTTTTATTCCCTGGCTGTCATTACACTAGAATCTTGGGATGACGATGAGATAAATGTATACGTTCAATCCACTCTGCCACCCAGAAGCCTCCTGGTCTGCAGGGGAGGGCACAGAAGCAGCGTAGACTCAGCCAAGGGCTCTCGGGCCCCATTGGACCCAATGATGAGGAGCTATAGCCACCTGGGGCTTGGGGGGATGGGTTTGGGGTGAGACCACGGCTGTGGGTGAGGCCTATGGAGCTGCCCTTTGAATCCTGAATCCCTGTTGCTGCTGGGAGCGAGGGAAGGAGATTCCTAGCTCTTGCTGTGCGTGACGGTGGGCTCTGGACCCCAGGCTTGGTTCCAGGGCCTGGAACTGCCTTGCCTGCCAGCCCCTCTCCCCCTGGTGGTGTCACAGGTGTGACACTCTAGAGCCAGAGATGGGGGGGGGGGGGCGTCTGACACCTCCAAAATAATACATGTTTTCCAAACTGTTGCTGAAGCTGCTAAAATGTTTTTTAAAAACCATTTACACTTCCCTTGATATAAGGCAAATACCTTCTGTCAGCCGGATATGGGTCGGGAGGCGGGGCACCTTAGACTGGAGAAGCAGGATCAGAGCAAGGCCTCTCCGCGGGGGAGAAGGACAGGCTTGGAGGGAGACACAGGCCTGGGGTAGGGGGCCCTGTGTCTGTGAGGGAGGGGGGCCTACAGGGCAGGCAGGAAGGGGCTGTGCTGAGTTGCTGGATAAGCCATAGTGACAGTCATCTGTGTTTAGTCCCAGTTGAATTTTTCCTTCCGAGTCTCTCTGTGTCCTTGTGAGGAAGCGGGTTTGTATCTGAGGAGACACCCCCTCCCCTACTTTTTGCTTCTGTTTTGGAAATCCTGAGCTCACTGAGGAATTGTTCTAGGGAAAAGGAACAGGGAATGTCTTTGAAAGATGTGAGGCAGATTCAGTGTCCAAAGCTGAGAGGAATGGAGTTTGCCCAAGGCTAGGAAGGGGTAGGTGTTTGGGGTTCCCTGGGTAGGGGGTGACAGGCCCAAGGAGGTGGCAGGACAATGGGGGACACCTGAGGAGACTGGACAGTGCCTGTGGGTTAGACCTCCACCTGCCTGCAATGGCCAAGGAGGACAGAAGGCAAAGGGCCTTCCCTGGACACCCCAGACTGTGTGGGCCTGGGGGCTTCTCAGGACCCTCGAGAGGAAGCGAGGGGGACACACATGGCGGAGCCTGAGCCTCCCCTCAGCAGAGTGGGGCCTGGAGCAATTTATTTTGAGTCACAAGAAATAAAGAAACTTGTACAGGGGAACCAGAACCACGCACAGCAAGCCGGGCTTTCCACGGCCTGTGACTGTCCTGCAAACATCTCTCCAGCCAACCAGAGAGGCTGCCGGCCTGTGTCGTGACAGTGCCACCGCACACTCAGCGTGTCAGCTGCTGGGTGACGATGGGAAGGCTTAGGGCCGCAAGGAGACACTTGGGCTCCGGCTTCCCTGCTGCGGGAGCTTCAGCACTGATTTCTCCACGGGCAGCGTTTGGGAGGTGGGGCAGCCCCACTGTCTGCCTCGGTGGCTCTCTCCTGCAGAGGCTGGAGTTACCCCTCTGAGCGGTGGAGACTCCCAGCCAGACCTTCCCGACCAGAGAACCGGCCTGACAGAGGAGGGAAAGGACCTGAGGTTCCTGGTACCTTGGGAGGGGCAGGGAGGAGCTGTGTGGTCCCTGTGGTCCACACACACCCACACGTGTACACACACACACATCCCCCCCGCATCACACAGTACATCACACACACATACATACACACCGCACTCCATCCCATCGGCTGCGGTTCACCAGCCAAAGTCACGCACAGCCGCACAGCCGAAGCTCTGCTGCCAATCCTGGTGTCTGCTCGCTGCGGGGGGCAACCTTTTCCCTCTTTTAACCCTCTGGGGCTCCCATGTTGACTGCAGCACCTGCCCTGATGAGAGCTGGGCAACGTCTCCACTCCAAAGCCATGAGGATGCAGCAGGCAGGGAGCTGGGCAGGCAAAGGTGTGCAGGGCCAGAGCTACCAAGGGCAGGACCCTGCCTGCCTATCCTAAATGCCACCCCTTGGTTCCTTTCCCCCTGCAGGGTCAGCCTAGCCTGGGAACTGGGGTCAGAAGTGGGGGAGCCCACAACAGGGATGGCCGTGCTCATCGTTGCTGTGCTCTGGCTCAGCCTGGACCCAGGGAGGAATGGTGCTTGGACCTGGCGCAAGCAAGGGCGGCCGAAGCCTGGTCAGACCAGACATGTTCTGTTTGTCCTCGGCCTGTGCCTATGGCCATCCACAGGTTCAAAGCCATTTGTCCCAGATGTGACTGGTGTGTAGCACCAGGAAGCCCAAAGTCCACATATCCACAAATGAAAGCTTTGTGGGAACACTGGTGGTCCCTCAGGACCCTTTCTGGGAGCCCTGTGACCACCCCCTGAAGCCCAGTTCCAAGGTCTCTAGAGCCCGCGTTGGCTTTAGAGCTGTGCATGTGCCTTGCCACCAGCAGAGGGCGCCCTGAGCCTGCTCACAGCAGTCTAGTCTGCCCTCAGTTCTCTGTCCTCTGGCCTCCAAGACTGGGCACCCTCGGGACAGGGCCCAGGTCTGTCCCTGCCTCTGTCCACCTCCAGCCACCTTCTCACCTCCCATCACCATTAAGGATGCAGGACTTAGTACCTGCTAAGTGCTTAATAACTGTTGAATGGACGGAAGGATGGATAGATGGACAGATGAAAGAAGGAAGGAAGGGAGGGAGGGAGGGAAGAAGGAAGGACCTATGGATGGATGGACAGATGGGTGGGTGGGTGGACAAATGGGTAGGTAGGTGGATGGACGAACAACTGGATGGACAGATGGACAGATCAACAGTTGGATGGATGGGTGGGTGGGCAGGTTGGTGAGTGGATAGATGGATGGATGGACAGACAGACTGATGGATGGATGGATAGGTAAATGCACTATAAGAAGGAAGTCAGAGGGAGGTCAATAAAGGCTAATTGATAGACTGAAGCTATAGCCCTGGCTGTGGACTAAATTCTTTCAGGAGAAAGAGAGAAAGCTTAATTTTTCCAGCATCTCCAGGAAAAAGGCCCAAATGCTGACATTTCCTCACACCCAGTGTTCCTGTGGTCTTGTCATCAAGTTTCCCTCTGTTCGCTGGTTACGCCCCTTCCCCTCTCCAACCTGGGCTGGGCCCTCACGACTGGGACACAAACCTGGAAGGGGCGTGACTGCTGAGATGAGGTTTCTGGGGAGAAAGGACTGTTCCCCACCCGAGCGTAACTGCTGACCCAGCACCCCACCCCTCACCCCCACGCGGCCCTTTCCTTCCCTGCTCCTTGAGTTCTTAGCTCACCCCGGCTCGGGCTGCTGGTATGAGTACACTAAGAGGATCAATAACATGTCAGCTCTTAGTCAAGAGCAAGAGGCGTCAACCAAGTGCTGAGTGACAGCTAGTCATTTTTCACCGGGCACTCACCCTTCCCGAGACCCACGGCTCTCCTCCGAGGCCTGCTGGCGACCAGGAGGCAGTGGCAGGCTCTGTCCCACTCCCCTGCAGGCCGAGAGTGCTCCGCCAGGTCACACTTCCACCCCCAACACGCAGTCCCGCCGTGGCTTAGTGGGAACGTGAGCATGCCCTGGGCTCGTGAGTACACATGTGCGTGTGAGCAGCCCAGAGGGTGAATGCCTGGCCTTTGGGGTGTGCCTGAGGGCTTATCTGTAAGTGTGTGCGTATGACTGTGAACATCTGTTTGAGAATGTGTGCGTCTGTATGTGTGTGCGTGTCTGTGCGCGTATCTCTTGAGTGTCCGTGTGTGTGCGCGCACAGGCGTTTAGAAGCCCGTGTCTGTGAGTGTCTGTGCATGTATGTATCTACGCATGTGTGTGTCTACATGAAGGTGTGTGCCAGGTGCCTCTGTTTGTCATCAGGGTGCTGCTGGACGTGCCAGAGGCTGCAGCCCCCTTGGGTACCCCTTTTGAGTCCTCCCTCTGGGAGAGGGGTGCCTGCAGGATGCCCTACCCTGGGCCATCTCATTGTCGCTCCCCCCTTAGCTGGTGCCTGGAAGGGAGGAGTGGTGGCTGGAGCTCTGTTCTCACCCATTGTACCTTTCCTGCTGGAGAAAGCAGGTGCCAGAGAGAGGAGGAGAATCCGTAGGGAGAAGGGTCCTGGGTTGACAGGGACATCTCAGTTGACATGGACGGCATCAGGTAGGGCTGTATTCAGGTGCTGTCTCCGTCATCAGAAGTCAGCTTCTCCATTCTTCACCTCTGCTTTCCCTTTATGGGCTTCACTCCCAGGCAGCCTCTCCTCAGGGGCGTGGCCCTAGCATCTCCAGGCCTCCATTATCATCGAGCTTTGTCACTAAGCTGGTCAGTCCAGCTGGATCACATGTCCCTCTTGGTGTGTGTGGTGTTGCCCCATCCAAACTGCAGGGGCTGAGAGTGTGGAGGGGACAAAGTGGGTGTTGATGGGATGGGAACGGGGAGACTGGGTGGGCAGGAAGAGGATGTGGGCACTTCTCTCCCTGGTGTAGGTCGCACGTTCCGGGCACGAACAGGTGCAGTCTAAAGGGCACTGGGCCTGCCTCCTCAGTGCCCCAGCCCTTCATGGGGGCTCACAACAGCCACTCTGTAGGCCCTGGGTGAGGCCAGCTCCTCTGGCTTCAGGCTTTCCATGACCCTGGCCTTTGGCCACATGCCCTTGACCAAGCTCCCCTGGTTACCAGCCACCCAGGCCCTAAACTGGCTCCTGCCCATGAAACCCAAACCCTACCCCAGACTCCCTGACCAGGTCCCGTCTTGTCTCCTGCTTTGTTGCCTCCTCCTCCTCCCTAGAGACCCTGACCCACAGGTAGTATCTGCACCCTGGCGTGCGGCCCCTAACCCCATGCAGCCTTTCAGAAGGGGAAGATGCTGGGCCAGCCCCTCTCTCCCCGTGGACAGCATGGGGGGCCTCGCCTTCCCAGTGGTCCTCCCATCCTGGATAGAGACACCCAGGACCCCTCTGGAGTCCTGCCAGTGGAGCCGGAAGCAGCCCTCCGCGGGTGGCTGCCGGGTTGCTCGCAGCAGGCAGGCAGCTCGTCCAAGTGTCTATGAATAATTGAAGACACCTTAAAATGTGCGCCTGCAGCCTGGAGGACGCCCCTCCCCCGCTGTGTGCAGGAGCGGGCCCAGACGGTGCTGCTGCGTGGGCCCCATCTGCCGGGGATGGCCCTGGAGAGGGTGGAGGCCAGGCCTGGGCCTGCCCCCTGCACCAGTCTCCTTCCTGCCTGCCCCCCTTGGAACCCTCAGGGCAGAAGAGGGTCTGCGGAGGACCTGCTGCCTACGGCAGGCCTAGCAAGCCTGGAGTTGCCCAGAGCGGCCGCTTGGGGGGGCGGGGGGAGGGGCCCGGGCCATCCCCAGCAGCCCCTCCTCTCCGCGGCTGTTCCCGGGGGCCCAGAGGGAGGGGCCCCACCTGGGCCAACCCCAGCTAGGGCCCAGGTTGGAGAAGAGCCAGCCAGCAGCTGCTCCAAGGCAGATCCCTGAAGAAGGGACCCATCAGATGATGCGGAAAGGGGGCCGGTAGTGATTTCTCCGAGCTCTGGGGAGCCGTCCAACTCAGCTGTGCGTGTGACGTGCCGGGGGTGGGGAGGCAGATGTTACAAGGGCCGGGAGTGTGTGTGTGCGTGTGTGTGTGTGTGCAGGTGTGTCATACTGTGTGGATGTGTCAGGAGCTGGGTGGCTGTGGGTGTGACTGAGGGGTCGCAGCTGGGTCTCTAGGTCTACGGCTCTGCATGTCACAGAGCCTTGATCAGGGCTAGGAGGTCCCGAGCCTAGAAGGGCATCTCCCTTTATCTCCAGGCTGAGCCCTCAAAGCCCCAGAGACAACCCCAGGGCGTCCCGTCCTGGAGCACGTCCCCTGGCTGCCGTCGGGGCTCCTCCAGACCCTCATTCTGAGAGCTGAGCCTGAAGTTCTAATCCTTCAAACCTGGAATTTTCGGTAATGAAATTTGTGAAAGGTGAAAACTAAAAACCAAGGGGCACACTCCTTGGTCACTGTGCCAGCCTGGGCTCCCTGCTGGGCCCTGGGTGGGGTCTTGGAGGTAGTGCATGCCCTTCTCTGACAGCTCCTCCCCCCTGGCGCCTTGGCGTCCTCCTTAGTAGAAAGGAGTGACTCTTCCCTCCTTCCCCTCCTCATCTGTCCCACATGCCGCACGAGTGAGAGGTAGGCTTTCTCCTGTGGCTCTTCCTCCCCCTGACCCCCCACCTGGTCCTCACCTGGGACTCTGGGGGTCTCTGTAGAGAGGTGTGAGCAGGGAAGGGGTCAGGTGGGAGGAGAAGCCAGGAGAGCCAGCCACAGGTGACCTCTGGCCCCAGCATTCCCTGTCCCTTTGTGTCCCCTCTTCCGGTCATGATAGACACTTTGGGGAGGCTCAGCTCAGGGTGGGCTGGGCGGGGGCCTGGGCTCAGCTGGACTTGCCACTTGGGACGCTTGGAATGGGGCCCCTCGGGACTCTCTCCTGCAGGTGGTCCTGCTCTCCTGCCGGTCCAGAGAGAAGCAGCCGGGATGGGGCAGGAGGGTCACTGCTCAGCGGGTGGGGGCCTCCTGCACAATCCCTCTTATTCCCTCCCTGGACCTGGGAGAGAGGGTGGTCAGCTGGGGACTAGAGTTGACCTGACTCTGTCCTGAGGCCTTCGTGGACCTGGGCGGAGGGTCCTCAGGCCACTGATCTCTTGAGATGGCTGTGCTGCCCACTGGGAGTGCAAGGTGGGGCTGTGGGTAGGGCAGAGGACAGAGCCGGGTCACACAGGCCGGGCCACACTGGGCATCGGGCCGCCTAAATGTGAGGCATCAGCCTAGGGGTGGTGGCAAGGTCTCGGGCCTCAGATCTCCCTACTGGGTGGGAAATAGGATGGAGCTGGGTCCGTTTCCCCAGAGCAGAGAGACCCACCAAATACTTGCCTCTCCACAACGGCATCCAGCCCCACTCTTGGCAAGGGCGGCTCTGGGTTTGCATCTTCATCCCAACTGCCACCAAGGAGGGGCTCCCCTGGCAAGGGGCGAGGGAGACGTGGGCCGAGGGTCGTGAGCAAAGGGAGACGGAAGAAAAAGTGACAGATGGCCCCGCATTCGGGCCTCCCATCTGCCAGCCTCAGTGCTGCTCCCAACCCACACCAGCATCCGACCTGGCCGCGCTCCCCGATGGTTCCTGACCTGACGGGTCCCCCTCCCAGCGTGTGCACCTGCTGGGACGATGCACTCTGTCCAGAGTCACGTGGGAACCATTGACGGCCAAGTGTCCAGCTCCCCAGCCGCGCCTAAGTTAGGATGCTCCCACATCACCTCCCTTTCTTCAGAACCGCGTGTTTCCTTGCTCTGAGGCTGAGTCTGTGTTCCTGCCAGGGGAGAGGCCTGGTACTGTGGGCATCCCCTCCTGGAAGTCCTCCATCTTCATAGCTTGGGATGGAAAGGCAGGGCCAGACCACAGTCTCGTGCTAACCTGGGAGGCTGGACCAGCTCCCATAGCAGCTCTTACCACCACCCGAGGAGTCCTGCCTATGAGAGAGACCCGAGGACGGGGGGTGGGGCTGGGGGCCTGCAGGCCTGTGGGCGGGTGCATCCGTGCACATGAGTATCAGGGCACGTGTTTGTGCCACGTAGTCCTGGAGTGGGCCTCAGGGGAGCCGAGAGTCTGCGGCTGACCGGGCTCCTGCTCCCAGCCCGAGGAGCGGCGCTGGGGGCAGGGGGCTGCTGCTTGCTGGGGGTCGTGCATCTTGTCTCGGCTGGCTTCTTTATTCATCCATTTGGTGAGCAGACTCGGAGTTCATGTTGTGAATCCGGCCATTTGCTCCTGTTTCCTCCGTGCCTCCTGGGGGGAGGAGCACATGTTAAATATTTGCGGTTTTGCTGCGTTAGGTTTTAAAGTTCAGCTGTAATTACCGTGACCAGGTGCCAAGTGAATCTGCTCCCTGGGGATGCCTTCCGCTGTAGCGGGCTGGTGGCTGTATTCCAGGCCAGCCTCTGTGTGCTGTTTGCAAAAACCTATGTGCCTCCCCTTGCCTTTCCTTCCAGAGTCCCGCTGCCCTGGCCCCACTGAGCCCCGAAACCAGCCAGGCTCTACCACCTGTGATGGGTCATGGATGGGTGTGTCCTCAAAGGGTCAAGGGCAGGGCCGTGGGCAGCCGAGTGCCAATGTGGGCCTGCTGTGAGCAGAGCCTAGAGGCTCCAGCCAGCCTTAGCCTCATGGCAGGGTCACAGCCCCACCTGTGGCAGTCAACAGAAATTCTGGCTTAGCAGGCAGAACTTTATTTGCAGAAGAGATCTGAATTGTTTTGTTCTAGATCCCCCAGCCCACCTCGTGCAGACTGCTTAGCTACTCTTTCAGATAAATGCAGCCCAACCCATGATTTCCTGGACAAATTTGGGATAATACACACGACCCCATCCCATTCAGAAACGTCTCCTGGCTCCAGCCGGGCCAAGGGTGGTGTCTGCGGCCTCCATCTGGTCGTATGCACGTGCTGCTTGGGGCCTGGCTCCTATTACAGGGGTGATGGTGCCCCTCAGCTTTCTGGGCAGTGTCTGCTCCTTCCCCTGGCTTTTCCCAGGACTACACATCAAAGTCCCCAACAATGGATGTCCTTCAGAGTAGCTGCCAGATCCAAAGAAGGCAGGTGGAGAAGTAGTGCCAACCGGTGCCAGGTGAAGAAGGGGCACATTTGGGCTGGACCTCATACAACCATGCCTCATGCAGTCTCAGGAGAGGGCTCCCAACCTATCCCCTGATACTTGGGTTTGGTTCAATCAGCATCCTGGTCTCTCCTCTGGCCATGCCTGGCCTGGCTACAGGTACCCAGACGTGCACCTGCCCTCAAGAGGCTCACAGCCCACTGGGCAGAGAGATGTGGGGAAGCACAGAACAGGGTGGCGGGGGAGGGGGAGGGAGGCAGACCCCACCCCTTCCAGCTGCCTGGGAGACTGTGAGCTGAGGTCAAGAGGAGCTGGGGCCCCCAGGGAAAGAATGCATCCTACGGCAGGCTTGCCCCCGAGGGAGCTTTGGGCCTCGGGATGGAGGCAAGCTCACACACCCGTGGTGTCAGCTGCTCTAGTCCAACTTCCGGCCTCACCCTCTGTGGACCACATCTTGTCCTGTGGGAGGGGCTGGGAACAGGCAGGAAGAGCAACTGACCAAGTGCTGACAAAGCACAGGGAACTGGTCTGCTGGCATCTAACAGGGGTGGGATGGAGGGGAGATGGGCCCGCCCCTGTCTTGTACCAGAGTGCCCTGCTATGTGGGCATCCCAGGAGCTCCAGACCTCAGTCAGCAGTGGAGCTTAGAGGGAAATCCAGTGGACGCTCAGAGCAAAACGGGCCACAGTCAAGGTGTAGCTGGGGCAGCAGTCTCATCCTGAAGGTTTGACTGAGGGTGAATCTGTTTCCAAGCTCAGCCAAATGGCTGTTGGCAGGAGTTATTCCTCTCAGGCCTGAGAACCCCCTCATTTCCCTGCTTGTGGGCCTCTCCGTAGAACAGCTCACAACACAGGAGCTGGCTTCTTTCAGAGCGAGGAAGCAGGACGGGGCAGACCAAACAGGCATCTCAGTGTCTCTGTAACTTACCCTCAGAAGTGACATCCATCACATTGGCTGTCTCCTGTGTGTTGTGTGTTAGAGGCTGGTCTCTCACATGTGGGGAGAGGGGATTGCAAGGGAAGTTACCAGGCAGGGATATCTTTGGGTACCACCGCGGGGTCTGGAGGTGCTTTCATAGGAAAATGACCTGTTCTGATTTACTTTGTAAAGGATCACTCTGGCTGCTGTGTGGAGAAACAGTTGGGACGGGGCAAGGATGAAGCAGGGAGACTTTACTTCTCTGAGATTCGTTTCCCTATATGTAAATTGGCTGTAAGGTTAATCACAGAGCCTTCCTCACAGGTCATTGTGAGAGTTAAATGAGATAATATGGGGACCAAGCTCAGCATGGGGCGATGCAGACGTGTAATCTTTTTCCTTCGGACGTGTTTTTGCCCCCGCCCCTCCCGGGGTCTGGCACTTGCCGCTGCCCCCTTTGCTGTTGAACCCAAGTTTGTGTGCCTGACGCACAGTGAAGCCAAACGAACCAAATCATCAGAGTTTGGAGGAGAGAAATATTTCTTGACTGAGAGAGCACCAACCGAGAAGATGGGAGACATAGGCTTGTTTCAAATCCATCTTCCTGGCTGGTCAGGGCATATGGTTTTTAAAGGTATGATGGGGGTGAGGGCTGCAGGGGGCATGAATTTCTTCTGATTGGTTGGTAGTGTTTCAGAAATCTTAATCATCAACCTCTGGCTCCAACCAGTCTGGGGTCTACATGCTTGTCCTCAGCATGTGGTCACCACCCTCCACCTGGTGGGAGGGAGGGGGGGTTAGTTCCTGCAGAACAACCATGTAGCCTTTGAGGAGGAACTAGGACTCTGTTACTGCTGAACTGTTGTTTCTTGACTGCTTTTCCTTTGTTCCTGCCTTCCCTCATTTCCCTAATTAGTAACTGCTTGAATCTGCTCTTTGGAACTCAGGGAAGGCCTTGGAGACTAAAGCCTTTTTCTACAAACAAGAAACAGAGGACACAGAAAGGCCTCTGTACCCAGGAGGGCCCTGCAGGGTCTTGCTCAGCTTCAATCCCCCTTTTCTTTGATATTCCTCAATCCGGAGGGGAACAGGTGCAAGACCAGAAGGGGAATAAAGTTTTGGATAGAGAGGTTAATCATAAACTCGGCAGGGGAACTCAGTTTTAGGGGGACTCGGTTTCACCTTCATCTCACTGGATGTGTCTTTATATGCCTAGATGTCTGCAAACAATGATTGGAGACAAGTTCAAGTTCTTCCCCTGGAGCTCTGGGCCCTGTGCAGCCAAGGGTGGCCCAGTTTTCTGGTTTGCCCAAGAAGACCCTGGGCAGAGGAGAGGTGCGAAGATGTTCTGTTTTCCTTGCTGGCTGCCTCAGACCCCCTTTCCACCTGAAGCAGCTCACAGTTTCAGGGAACCAGGAGAGGCATCTCAGCACCTTGATCACATGGAAGAGATTGGGGTGCGGGTGTGCAGGGGGGGCCTTTCATCCACACGCTGGGGCCGCAGAGCCTCCACTTCAACCCGGCCAGGTCTGCCACCACACTGAGCGTTGCCCTGTGAGTGCAGCTGGATGTGCTGCCTTGATGCTACCTCTTTTTGGAGGGTCTGGAAAAGAGCCCCCTGAAGTTCATGATTGCCTTTAATTTAAGGATGAGGTCAACAAGAATCTTTGTTCTGTGTTGGCTCTTGAGAAGCTCGTGCCCATGTTCTGTTTCTCCCGCCACTGGGAGTGGGGTGGGTTCTACAACACAGTTCTGACTCTGACACCCAGAGTTGGTGTCAGACCCCACAAGTGGAGGGCAGAGTCCTGAGCTTCCTGCAGACACCAGCCGCAAGTGGGGTCCCCGGGCCACCCACCCTGCTCACCAATGGGCTACAAATTCAGGGGTTCCACGATCCCCTCAAGTTTGATAACTAGTTAGAAAGATGCACAGAACCCAGGGAAGTGCTATATTCACAATTACAGTTTCATTATAAAGAATGCACATAGAGCAGGTCCGGGAGGGTCCTGAACCCAGAGCTTCCATGTCCTTCCCCATGGAGTCAGGGCACAGCACCCTCCTGGAACATCATGTGTTTAACCAGGAGCTCCCCTGAGCCTCGAAGTCCAGAGTTTTTACTGAGGTTTCAGAACAGAGGCAGGATCAGTTAATCATTGACCAAACGATGGAACTCAGTGTCCAGGCCCCCACCCACTCCCTCCATCAGGCGCTGAAATTTCCAACCCTCTAATTGGGTGGTTGACCTGTCTGGTGACCAGCTCCCATCCTGAAGCTCTCAAGGGGCCCAGCAAGAGTCACCTCGTTAGCACAACAAAGACCCCTACCACTCAGGAAGTTCCATGGGAGTTTGAAGCTCTGTGCCAGGAACCCCAGGACAAAGACCAGTTATATTCTTTATTATATCACAGCCTGTTCCCAAGTGAATATACGTCATTGTGAAATGCAACTTTCAGCTTTGCTTCTGGATCCGTTTATAGCCCCTCACTTGTTTTCCCTTTGTCAGTCCCACTTTTAATTTATGCTGTCATTTCTCGTATGCCATCTTCAACCCTCTCTGCACAAGGTGGAGTAGAATAGGTAAATCATCCCTGGTTCTAGCTTCAGCTCCAAAAGAACATGTGACCTAGGAGTGGACGCTTCCTATGTGTGTCACACCTGACATCTAGGAGCTCGGTTCTCAGGGGGCCCCCACTCCCCCCCTGCGCCTGCTGCTGGGACTTCAGCTGATGATCTTGTAAATTCTTCAAGTCAAGGCTCATTGCTCTGTGAGCAGACAGCAGCAGGGTGTGTCTGCTGGGGTGTGTGTGCCCCCAGAGCGTGACTCGGCGTGCTGCCCTCAGGTGGGGTGGAGAGGAAGGGGTGGGCGTGGTGGCTGGCCAGGCCAGACCCCAGCCTCCTAACTCCTAGGAGTGTGCCCTACCTTTGTCACCCCGACTGCAGGAGCTCCGTGAGGGGAGAAGGAGGGAGGGCACTTGTGCCCAGGCAGGAGGGACACCAGCAGCAGAGCCCGCTGGGAGCGGGGACCCAGCTTCCTGTTCCCAGAGTGGCCCCTCCCACCATGCCCAGCCCCCCTCCCTGGGAGCTCGGACTTACCCAGGGTATCCTTCCTGCCCAGGGTGTGACGGAGTGGGTACAAACCCTGCACGGTGAGTCGGGGTTGAGGTCCCAGTGACGACCGTGAATCCTCCCAAGTTGGTCCCCGAAACATTCTCCGCTCCCCTCATCAAGCTGAGCAGAGGGTGAGTGGGGTCTCTGTCCGAGGGTCCTCCATGCCGTGGCCTAGAGGCTGTAGTAAATTTCAGGTGGGGAAGTCTGTGGCCCGGGGTGGGTGAGGAGGAGGGCAGCCTCTAAAGGCATGTGCTTTCTGGCAGGCAGCAGTACCAGACCTGGCTTTCCTTTAGAAAAATCCCAGCTGTTGGCAGAGATGAAGACAATCCCTGGACACAGCCTGGCCGGGGAGAAGTGGAAGAGAGGCGGGGACAGCTTTGGGCCCCCTCCCGCCGCTGGCACTCATCCCACCACAGAGGCCCCTTGCTTCTCAGCAGGGGGTGAGGGACACATCCAGATGAGGCTTCAAACACCTCACACGCAGAGCAAGCAATTGAGCTGGAGAAGAGAACTCACAGACTGATGGGGAAAGACACCGAGTGTGCCCCTGGCAGCGCGAGAATGTGGCCGTGAGAGGGGGCGGTGCCTGCCTCCCGCTGAGTGCTGTCTCACCTCCTGGTTCCCCAGCCTACGGACAGCCAGGGGGTCTTACCTAGTCCGTCTCCCTCCATCCCTCCCTCCCTCCCTCCTTCTCTCTCTCTCTCTCTCTCTCTCTCTCTCTCTCTCTCTCACACACACACACGCACGCACACACACACACTTTGCTCTACACCAGCCATAGAAAATCAGACTCTCTGCCTTCCACCAGAAGGATCACTCACACCTGTGAATGGAATGAACGTCTCCTCCACCTGTTTCTAATTAAGGATTGCGTGTTTTCAAAGGTACCATCCCACCGCCAACGAGGAGGACGGCTCCTTGCTGAGGGGCCACAAGTGACCTCAGCTCAGCCAAGCCAAGAACTTGTGGTGACCAAGACAGACACCTGAGCCCCAGCCTTCTCTCAGAAAGGCCTCTGGCCTCGCTCCCGTGCATGGACCCTCAGCCTGCGGACAGTCTTGGAGGACTTCTGGGTGGAGGCGGTCTCGGGAATCCCTTCCTAAGCCTGTGCTCCTCTGAGTTCCTAACAGCAGCCCACACTCTGCCCTCAGGCTGAATGATTTGCTTTCATTCCTGTCCTATCAGCTGTGCTTACTGAACTGAGAAGTGGACCCCTCAAGGGCAAGAGAGGAGGCTGGAGGACGGATTAGAGAGTGCTTCAAAGTCCAGGTGCTTTTTGGAAACCAGCAGTGAAGCACTAGCCAGGAACTGATTAAGCCAGACTCAGTACTGCCCTGGGGTCCTGCCTGCCTTCCCGGGTGCCCTCCAGGACTCCACTCCCAACTGCTGTGGAAGCCGCCTTTCTTCGTCAACTATGAGCATGATGGGGCTGGGGGGTGGGGGGAGGAGGCATTAGTCGAACCAGGGGCTCTCAACCCTGGACGAACATCAGGATCACAAGGGGCTCTCCCAGAAGATGAAGGGGCGGGGTGGGTGGCGCTTCCTACGGGCACTTAGAAAGGCTCCCCTGCTTCCGCTCCCCTGCACCTGGCTGTTTCTTTAGCCGGGCACTGCCATCTCCAGAGAGCGGGGCTTCACTTTTACAGAGAAGAGATCCGTCTGAGGCACTCTGTGGGGTCTGCTTGAGCTCAGACTAGATGCACAGTCCGTGCCTGCCAGGCCAACCTGGGTGACCACTTCCTTGGCAGATAAGTGTGTATGGGCAGTTTGGGGACCTGGGACACTGCAGAGGTCCCATGTCCTTGGCGCTGTCCAGACTCCCTTCCTGTTCCTGAAGAAATGGTCTAGCACCAGCAGACACACTATCCTGCCCCCCACCTCCTTACCCCACACCACAGAAGTTGGGGGGTCTGTGGCCATGTAGGATACAGCCCACAGCCCTGTCCCCAACGTGCATGAAAGAAAGAATGTGTGGTGTGTCATTGTCATTCTACACCCAAGTGCAGGGCCAGTGGGACATCCATTCAGAACTGTCCCCTGCAGTGGAAATCGACTGCCTGGTGACCAGGGATAAAGGTGGACTTGATTAGAGCTGAGACAAATGGGGGAGACAGTTCACTTCCGCTTGCCATTAGATCCTTACAGTCAGCTTTTCAAGATCCAGAAAAAGGCCACAGGACAGAACTCCAAGAAGGAATTATCGCCAGGGAGTGCTTGGGCCTGTCACGCTCTCCTTCCAGGATGGATGTCCTAGCCATCTCTTGCCCTGGGGCTCCCCCTGGGCCTTCTCCAGTTTGTTCTCCGCCCAGCCTATCCCCTTGCCTAATCCTGGGTTCTCCCTCTTCCCCTGACCACCTGTCACATGACCTCTGCATTTGATAGCCACGCACCTGGCCCCTGGGCTGTGACTCAGCATTTATCCCCGAGTCCTGGAGAATTGTCTGTCATCTTCAGCAACAAGTGGTTGCACTTTTCATTATCATAAGACCAAAAAAAAAAAAAAAAATGTAGCTGAGAATATAGAGATGTGCTTTCCACCCTACACTGGGAACATCTTGACATTTAAATCCAATTACCCTTTTCCCATTCTTGATGAGGATATGACATGCAGCTAGAGAACATTCTGCTAGATAAATATATCATAGTCTCTGCCTGCTTATAATTTCCCAGGGCTGATCTGGGGACTCTGTGTCCCCTGGCCACCCTCGGCCTGTGTGAGAGGATGAAGTCACAAACTGGGTATTTCAAAAGGCCCTGAAAATGTATGTTTGGAAAATTTGGGCAGCGTTTGGTCTCTGCCCTTCCCCGAGTCATTAAAATTAATTGGGGAAATGGCACAATTGCAGAGGCAGGAGGACTCGTGTCAACCTTTGTAAAGATTCTGCGGTCGTTCTGAGCTCACCATCCCCTGGCTTTTGGCAAAACGCCGCAACCCAGGTGGCTGTAGCAGAGTGGAATTTACCAAACACATTCCCATATTAATTCAAAACTTCAGTTCTGTCAGATGCAGGGAGTCGTGGACTCCAAATGAGCCAGAAAGCCAGTACGGACCCTTGTGCTGTTATTCTGATGTCCATATTAGTTCTCTTGGACACCCGGAGAGATGAGGCACAAGTTCTTTAGCAAGGGCACAGATAGTTCCACAGAGGAAATTGCCAGGATTAATTAAGGCTGTGAGAGTCCTGTCTCTCCCTTCCAGCCGGACTCCCTGGGATGGGCTGTGTCCAAGGAGATGGGACACAGCTCCCCACCCAACCCTGCCCCCTTCAGAAATCCATTTACCACTTAAACTCACAGGGCGTGCCTTGACTCTCCTCTCTCCATTTCCATCTGCAGAGAGAGAGGGAGAGAGCAAGGAAAATGTAAGTTCATGGAGATTTAGAGTCTACTTTTAACTTCATTCCAACCACCTAATCTCTTCCCCAGCCCACTCCCAGCCATGGCTATTACCAGCCCGAGCTGATTCTTCTCCCACTCCCACAAGATGGAGCGATAAGAAGCAGAGAAAGGTTATCCCCACCCCGACGTCACCCATCCCCCCAGAAGTCATGGAAGCAGAAAACCTTCCCTCCCCTTCCTTCAGAGCTGGGTGACCAGTTGTCTTCCTCCCCTGAGGCTCTGATCATCCTCAGACACCTCACACAGTGTCTGGACTTGTTCGTCCCAGATTACACTGTTGTTTTCTCCTGTGTGCTCAGGGCTGGTTAATAAATAGAAATTAAGTCATTTATTTACTTTTTGCTGCAGATCACAGTGTGAGACTCAAGTGGTACTTACATCTGTGAATGCATAGGTGTGAAATTTTGTGTCTGCGTGTTAAATGGAATTCAAGGCTCATTCCATCAGCCCCAAAACATTGTTCCCAAGAGTTCACACGTATTATGTATTTTTACAAAAACACATTTGTCTCTTCGAATAGTCCCTGAATGCTTAGGTAAGCGTTGCAAATGAGATCTCTCTTCTCTGACATCCAGGCTCTGGGCACCTCTCAGAGAGAGAAGGTCAAGGGATCTAATGGGATTTGGGGCTGATAAACAAGGAGCCATAGAGAACTAGACAAGCCTACATCCTGGCAAGTGGTACCACACGCTCAAGGCTTTGGTCAGGTGCAGCCTGGTTAGAGGAGATTAACTCTCAGAAAGAAGGAGGGGTAAGAATGAGGCCCCTGTCAACTTCCTTGTAAGTCCTTCCATACTACTTTTTAAAAGAAATATGTGCTTTAAAATATTTGCTAAATCAATTTGTAATAAATGCCAACCACTTGTCCTGGAATTAGATGCAAATATGAGGCTGTGCTGGAACCATCCAGCAAACCACAGGAGCCCTGAGTAGAGAAAGTCAAACCAGGTCATAGAGCAGACCTCTCGCAGCTCCCTCCAAGAATGCCTCACGATGGTTTGTGGGGTTCCTTGGTAGAAATTCCCAATCCCTGAAGGTGAGGGGACCTCTCCAATGACCCTCAAGGGTGAGGGTATGTTTGCAGAACTGTGTCATGAAAACCATGTGCCGTACTAAGTTCAAAGTCAGCAGTTACCAAGCTGAGAAGACACAGGTTTTCCCCACACAACACAGGCCGTGTGGCCATGTGCCATGGGAAGGTGAGTCTGGGACAAAGACACTGCTGGTCTATGTCACTTTAGGGAATTAGTGGAAACACCCTTTCCAGGGAGAGGAGAACCACTCTGAAACAGGCCTAGGCTGCCAATTTAAGACATACTGTTAGACTCTCGCAATTAAACCACAGCATGGAGTTTCAGCCAGAGGAGTGGATCCTAACATTTTGGGGCCTCCCTCCTCCTCTCCTCTCCTGTTTGTTCTCCCTCTCTCTCTCTCTCTCTCTCTCTCTCACACACACACACACACACACACACTGCTCACCATCTCAGGATGTTCAAGGACCCATAAAGGGGATTATAAGTTGATCTACGTGTCTTTCCCACTGGACAGTGAACCCCTCTGGAGATAAATGATTTATTTTTGTATCAGCCCCCAGAACTGGCATCATGTGCACGTGCAAATCTTGGCTTCTTAGTTTGAGGAACTGTCCATGGTGTTGACAATCAGTTGCAGTCATTTCACTTGATTATGCTGATGGCCAGGACCTCACCTGGTTATCCACAGTGATGTTTTGACAGACTTCACACTGTACATTTCCAGGGGCTCCTGGAACCAGAGACCAGAACACGACCTGGGGCCAAACCTTGGAGGTGGAATAGCGTTGGGAGCTGTCCATGGTCCTGGAAACAGCCACCCTTCTTCCAGTTGGCTGAGTTGCCACCACAGGGTCCCATTTTCAGGAATGTCTTAGTGCCAGGCCTCAGCCTGATTTCAGTCACCTAATTGCTAGTTGCTGTGCTTCTTGGTGCAGCTTAGATTCTGGCAAGAATCTGGCCTTTTGCTTCAGTCATGCTCTCCTAGTCCTTGCAGCTGTTGACGTGATCCTGTCTGAATCAGCTCTGCCTGTGACCTCAGTCTTGCCAGGCCCTGAACCAGGGTTTGGCCTCTGATTGCAAAGCTGTATTTCCATTTCATCCTATTGCATGCTTGGTTCCTTGGGAAAGCAGACTCTAAGACAGAGATTTATGTGCAGGAAGTTTATTGGGACTATATTATGACAGAGGACAGGAGAGTTAAAATAGCTTTGGAGCAAACTAAACGTTTACTGTTGTCCATTCCAAGTCAATGTGAACTGTTTCTGATACTTTTTTTTGACAGAGATGGAAAAGAACCTATTTGTCAAACCATGGTCATATACCATGTACCCAAGGCCACGTAAATCTAGCAGATACCACACGACACAGTGATTACAATTGGGGCTACAACTTGATAGAGTTTGCAGCAATCTCCTGTCTTCCTCCAGGACTCATTTGTCATTTGTAGGGACTAGACTAGTGAATTACATGGCAATTTGATGGTTTGACTACTCCTGCATCTTTTAGGTCTTTAAAGGTAGCACTAATCTCTGCCATTTCCCCAGGAATGGCAAAATGGAAAATTAAATATTACCTTTGATTTAATATCTTGGCTCAGGGGATATGGTAACTTCCAAGGGCTTCCCAGGTATTCCTTACTATGGTAGCTCTTATCCCATGGGTCAAGGACATAGGGGTTCTGCCAACTATCACATATGTCCACTTCAATTGTACATTCAGAGATGGGGAAAATGATCACTGGGGTGGGAGAGTCTGTGAACCTGACTTGAACCAGATATGGGCCATTTATTACCTGGTCCCTATATTCCCTCACTCTACCTGAAAGGCTACATGTCAGGTTCCCAAGAGCCAAGTCCCTAGCTGTAAATGTCAACTCAGACAAAAATCTAGAAAAGTTTAGATGTCATTCCCCCCAACCCCTGCAGTGTACATTTATCCAAGTAAATGGCTACTGGTCACTTTGAGGAAGGACTACTGTGTACACTTGCCATGATGACATAAGGTTCTTCCTCTTGGGGACCCAACCTCCCCTCAGTCATTGAGTTCTGGATTTGAAAACTGGTCCAGGGATTGTGCCATTATATTGGATCAGTGGCCCTCAACCTCCTGATTGTCCATCCTTGGTTTCTTTTGGTTGTATATATTGGTCGATACCCTTGTTGGCTGCCCATCTTTCTTGCCCTTGGGATGACGTGTTCTATTAACCTTCTTCATAGCTTTCTGCAGGCCAGCTTCTCTTAGCTGACGCTCTGACATTGCTGCTCATTAAGATTCGTTTATGGTGGCTAAGCACCGCCACGTGGGTTGTATTATTTCAGGAGCCTATCGTCTCCCATTGATATCAGGGAGTCCTGATCTATAATGGCATCTCTTTATTCAGCCCTGTCCTACACAGGAGGGCCACCACTGAGCTTCCCATTGATGCTGGTGCCTGTCTCACCAGTGCATTCTCTATTGCTTTAGACAAGGGAGTACCCTGCAGGTCCTCCTACAAAACTCAGTCATGTGGTGAGTTCTCTAGCCTTTCATAGATCAGCTGGCATGACCACCTTTGTGAGCCTTTTGATCTCTTCCTCCACTGTCTGTCACAGCAATTCTATTATTTCTGCTTCATTTGTGTGAGCCATAGCCTTCTCTGTGTTTCTAAGAGCCATCCTAGCAGCATGTTAACATCATCACCTGGGGGTCCTCGCCATACTCTTAAATCCTGTATCCCAAGAGAATGCTCCCCTATAAATTGTTCCTCCTTATGCAACTTGATGTTCTGCTTTCTTATCTAACACCCGCAGAATCTGTGTATACTCCTGGCTCCTGCCGGTGCCTGTTTTATGGATCCTTCTCCTCTCAGGAGTATAGTCCCTTTTCTCCTCACATACCTCAATCCAGATGTCCCCATCCCATTTCTCAGGCTCCCATTCCTTCTCCGTCAGGTGCCTGACATTGCTGAGAATGAACCGTCTCTGCAGCTCTGCTGCTCCTACTATGAAGTCCTGGGGCTGGTCCTCCTGCTGCAGAAGATGAGAGTCTCTTGATAGGCTGCCAAAGAGGCAATAGCCAACCAACTCCGTTGTCCCTAAATTACTACGTGCCCCATATTTCTCAAACTTCTCATACATTTTTGTATACACCAGTGCATTTCCTTCCACTGGTATGCCATCCTAGTTCACCACCAGTAAAAATTTTAACGCTTGTATTACTGCCTCTTGCCAGGGACAATCTGTTGCTCCAACTACCACCAGGTCCGGGGTCCTCGTTGCTGGCTGGCCATCAGGTGATTCAGATCTAACACTTCATCTTAGCATCTGCTTTCTCAGACCACTGGCACCAACTGTCTGATTCCTTTGGAGCAGACTCTGAGGAAGTGCAGGGAACGTGTGGCGGAAGGTGTTCTCTTGGATCAGCACCTGTGCGGGAAGGGATAGAAGCAAGAGTGGGCAGAGGAAGAAGTCAGACTGTGATTTAGTCAGCCAGCCCCATATGGAGCTTTGGAGCAGGGATGGCCCTGCACTGATGCAAGGAGCTGGAGCCTTCATACTCTGCATCAACCAGTTACTGGATGCAGGCAGCCCCAGGGAAGATGCGACCTTGGGTGAGGCGACTTTCTGCAGCTGGGAGTAATCTCTGGAGGGAAACTCGGAGAGCAGTTTTTCCAAATTGCTTTGCTTACTCAAGTATCACTGAAAATTAGCCGTAGCTAATGTTACTGAATTCACTTCTTTTTTCAGTTTTATAAAAGTCTTTTCCTTCCAGGAATTGCCGTTTGGTTTCTGAGATACAAGCATGATCTCTAAAACGGAAATGGCAGTTTTTTTTTTAACATGGCACTTTGGAGTTCTAAAATATGTTCACACAATTTTTTATCAATTTAATTGAGGTATAATTTATACACAGGAAAACACATTCATTGTGCGTTCTGACAAATGTATACCATCATCCCAATCGAGATATACAACATTTCCTTCATCCCAGAACATTCTTTCATACGCCTGCTCACTCAACTTCCTCCGCGCCCCCATCCCCCGGGCAACCACCGATCTTATTCTGACTCTAGAGATTAGTTTTGCCTGTTGTAGAATTTCATGTAAGTGAGATCCTGCAGTACATACAGGGTGGCTTCTTTTGTTCAGCGTGAGGTCTTTGAGCTCATCCATGTTGCCATGTGTATCGGTAGTTTGTTTCTTTTTACAGACAGTAGCATTCCATTGTATGGATATGCCACAATTTGTTTATCCATTCATCTGTTGGTAGGCATGTGTTTAAGAGTTTACTGTCACGGCATACCTGGACACAGGTAATGCGGTCCTTAGTGAAGTTCAGTAAAGGGGTGTGACCTTACACAGCTGTGCAGCCTTGAGTAGCTAGGAGGGGGTTCCATGAGCCAGGAGACCGGACATCGCTTCACTCCAGCATCACTTAACCAAAGAGCCCTAGGAAACAATGCTCTGGCCAAATAACTGGTGCATTTTGTAATTTCTTCCAAGGCATGTATTTTTCTAGAAGATGCTCTTGGCATTTTCTTTGGATGCTACTTGAGTTAGTGTCCTGCCAAGCAATATTAATTCTCCTTTTTAATTCAGGGTAATAGTAATTGAGGGGCAGACCTGCCGAGCAATGGGTTTGGGCACATGCATGTCAAACGGACTATATATCATGACATCAGACATTTCGAGAAAATTGCTTTTCCTCCCTGAATGCCAAGTCATAAATAATTTCAGGTTGGGAAGAGCTCTGGTAAGCATGTGCTTGACTCCAGGGAGTGGCCTGTAAATATTGTGAACTGTAGAATAAAAAAACGAGGGGACAGATTTGTGGGGTCACTTCTAGTCTGGATCTTGCTATAACTCTTTGCCCCACCCAGATCTGCTTTCGCAGTGATGCACCCATCACCCGCCACCGTAAGTGTGGGCTGCTGATGGCTCACAGCTGCACCCTTAATTCAGAGATTTGACTTCGGCTGACAGGAGCCTCATCTGGAAGGTGATGCCTTCCTCCTGGAGGTGACCTACAACCAGACACACTCTGGTTAACGTGCTTTGGGTGCAGGGGACAAACCGAAAAAGCCCTGATTTGTAGCACTTTCCAATGTCTGTGGTGTAACTACTCCCACTGTGGCCAATTCCAGGCTACCTTGCAAAAATAAATAAGTTGCTTAGGAGTGTAAGCACGTGCCAAAAAAAAAAAAAAAAGACATTTAGAAGGCATGGGAATGATAAACACAGAATTCAGTGTAGTGGTTATCCTGGCCGGGTACCAGGGATGTCTGAGAGGGGCTGAGGGAGTCTGGGTGATACTGATACTATTAATAAAGCTCTGTTTCTTAAGCTTGGTCGTAGATACTTGGATGTTTGTGCCCTTTTTCTTTGTACTGTGTACATTATATGTTATATATCTTCTTTTGCGTGAATGAAATGTTTCATGACAAAAGCAATTCTAAAGAAGACTTTTAAGCTTTGAACTCGTCTTCACCTACACACATAAGGCATGGCTTTTTGGTAGAGACTGTGGAAGCAGCTTGAAGGCTGGTCTTGACTCTCCCTGTGTCTGCCTGCTGGGTGCAGCTACAAAGTTTACACCCCTAACAAGCTCTAAGTGTGGTCCCGTGGATGGAGATTCCCATTTCTCTCAGGATGGGCAGCAGGAGGAGATGAGTGAGGGCCTGTGGACAGAACTGCCCCGTGCAGCACCTCCTCCCATCGAGGACCAAGCCATGCTGCCCTCAGGCCTGAGGCTAGATCTGCGCCCACCTCACCCAAATCAGTTCTTCTTTTGACCCGGAGGGGCTATTAGATCCAGGCCATCCCACTGTGTGACACTTAGCATTCGGATCTAAATTTGCCGCAGGTACTTAGCAGCCCTGGGCACTCTGCGTTTCATCTCCCGTGCATGAGCTCCTGCCGCCCTCCCCAGAGTCCCCCTTATCATCCCATTTTCCACGTGAGGAGATGCAGGACCGGAGCGAGTCTGGAACCGGGCAAGGCAAGAAGTGGAAGCCACAGCTTCCGGCAGGAGGGCTTGCTCTTGCAGCCACATGGTGCTGCCTGCGTTCTGGTACCAGCGCCACTGAGCGGCTGTGGCCCTGTCCCCTCCAGCAGCCCAGGTTCCCTTCCCCAGAGCCTTCCTTCCCTGGGATTCACTTCTGCTTGCAGCCTGGGTGGGGCTCCCAGCTGAGGAGGGGAAGATGAGGGTCTGGTCCACACCTGGGCACCCAGGAGCTCTACCATCTGAACACAGTGGCTGCATGCCCCTTCACCAGGTTGTTCATGTCACCCTTTCCTCTGGGGGACACATTCGTCTGTGGGTACCAAGCCACTGATTTCCCATTATAGAGTTGGTAAAACTGAGGCCGCAGGCCAGTGAACAGCTGCTGCTCGTGGGCTCCGTGGGCTCCCTCACAGCTCAGACCCTCAGGGCCAGGCCACCTTCATTAATGCAGAAGCCGGTGCAGTGAGGGAGCAGGGACCACAGCCCAGGGGGAGGCAGCCAGGACTGAAGGCAGACAGCCAAGGAGAGTCTAAAGAAGAAACTCAGGCTGGGAAGCTCACGTCCCACAATTGCACACAGATGCCTGAGGGCGTCAGAGAAGTTCCAGAAGCTGTTTCAGATACGGCCCAGGCTGAAGCTGGAGGGAGGCAGCAAGGAAAGTCCCCACCCTGAGTCAACCCCCTGAGAGGCCGTGCGGAGTGGGAGTGGAACGGGGGAGCTGGGTGCTGAGGAGAGGGAGCAAGGGCAGCCCGTGTCCATGCTCAGCAAGACCCTGAGAACGCAGTAGGCAGGGAGGAGGGCAGCCCCTGGGGCCAAGGACCACTGGGTTTAAATCCCAGCTCAGCCACTGACCAGCTGTGCGCCCTTGGTTGGCTTAACACGTGTGCATCTCTGTCTCTTCATGGGTCAAGTTGGGTCAAAATAACACCGACCTTGTGGGCTTCTGTAAGGATCCAGAGCTTCTACAAGGGTACCTGGAATCAACAAATACCCTCACTGACAAGGACAACAGGGTCGGTGTGGGAGCAGAGTGGGCTCTTCCCTTGGTGGCCCCCAGGGTGGTCTCTGGGTGCGGTGGGTGGGCTGCTGAGGTGGGAGACCCAGCCTTCTAGGATCAGAGCCCCAGGGAAGGGAGGCAGGGGCCCCTTGCAGAGGGTGGGCACGTGCGGTGGGCTCACACAGTGCTGGGGTCTTGAAAAGATTGGGGTCATTGCGCACATCAGGCGAGGAGGGGCCGTACCAGGCGCTCAGATGCGTGGCTTCTGCCCTTCCTCTGTCCACAGGCTGCATTGCCTGAGTCCTGCAGGGCCCAAGGGCCTCTGTGAAGCCAGAGCCTGGGTTAAGGGTGATCCCAGGCAGCTGACGTGACTGAGGGGCCACAGCACCCAGACGCAGGCCTGGAAGGACCCAGACCCTGCACCAGGATGGTCTATCAGGCCTGCCTGGGAAGTGGGGTCTCTCCCCAAGGAGGAAAGGCCAGGGGTCTGGAAGCTGAGAGAGAGAGAGATGAGGCCTGGGAAGGGTATCCTGAGCAGGGTGGTGACAGCATGGGGGCACTAAGGGGACCCTGATGGGGTCAGGGAGTCTGTGACTAGGGGAGGTTACCGAGTGGGGTCAGTGGGGGTCTGAAGGATGCGTTCTTGGGCGGGGGCCTGTCACATGTCCACGGCTGGTCACAGCTGAACTCAGCTTTTCCATCTGCACACAAAACTAGATGCCCTCACCGGGGGCTCTGGTCCCCAGCAAGGGCATGTACTGGGACAGACCCTTTCTCCTTAGAGTCTCTTGTGCATTCCTCTCCAGGGCTGCCTGGGCCACCCCTCCCTCCACAGCCCCCTCCCCCAGCCTTGGGCCAGGCCATCCAGTCCGCAGAGACTCTGCCAGAGGAGAGTGCCGCAGCCCCACTCCGCCAGCAGCCAGGCTCCTGGGGCCCACCTTCTCAGCTCCCTGTCAGGGGCCCAGAACTATTGATTCTCTTAATTGGTTGCTCACAGAGGACCGAAGGGAAAAAAATAAGCAAAGCAAAATAAAACATTCCTTTTAGCTTTCCACAAGTGTGGGCACCAAAGCCTCGTGGTTCTCCTATGAGACCCTGGACACCGGGTGTCCACCCCCAGAGGAGGGGGAGGCAGCCATGGGCACTGGCCCAAGCCCCTCGGACTGAGCTTCCCGCCCAGGACAGCCCTTATGTCCCTCAGCCGCAGGTAAGTGCACCCCCTGCCAGCCCCCGACCCTCCCAGCCATGCCAGGGAGGGCCTGAGGATTTCATTATGAGCGCAGATTATTATCAAGTACAAGGGGGAGTGAAGGGGACGTTATAAGCTCTCCTTTTAATAATGAATCCCATTTCCTCTTGCAGTCGGTTTTCTTGCAACAGATGCTGTTGCAGAAAATGGAACAAAATGGAAAAGACGAAAAGGCGAGTAACTCAGCCCCAAAGCATTCCCAGCAGATGTCAGGGACGGCAGGGCACGGTGCCCGAGGCCCGCCCACCGCACCCTCGCCTGGCACAGAGGCACGGCTGCTGCCACGGCGACCCATATGTTTGGATGATTCTCAGCTTGGCTCGGTACTGGGGAAGCGTGGAGCCGCCCTCCCGCTGTTCAATAACTGATGACCATTTTTCTCCAATTAAACTGAAATTGAAGGATCCTCAGACTTAGACACCCAAGTAAAATAATTAGTGCTTAAAATGTTAATTGTGCTCAGATGCGCCTTCGCCTCTGGAAGCCGTCTGCAAGTGAGCATGCAGGAAGGCAGTCCTTGGTGGAGAGAGCTCTGCCCCCGTCCACCCCCTGCCACTGCCCAGCAGGCTGGCCTCCCCAGGAACCCCAGAGTGGGCAGCACAGGTGCTCATTCTGTCCATGTGATGCCAGCGTGATGGCTCTGTGAGACCTGCTGTGACCCCCTGCCTGGCCAGCCCACTGTCCCCAGACACAGAGAGGCAGTGTGGCATAATGGTTAGAACAAGGGCACAGAGTCAGACAGGTCTAGCCTGGACCCCGGCTCTGCCACCCACAGGGCCAGCAGTGTGGACGCAGGCGGCATACGTGACCTCTCTGAGATTCATGCTCTCATTCATGCAAAACGGGAGCAAGACCTCCCCTGCTGAAGTGCATGAGACACCCTTGGGTCCTCAGCACCCACCAGGTCCCAGATGATTCATTCCAGAAGCAGTGGACCCCTTTCACCAGGACCAGGAGGGTTGGGGGTCGAGGGCAGGGCCGTTGTGTTCTCTCCTTGTGGGCTGTGCAGCCTGCTTCCCCTGGGAACGGCTATTCTTCTGAGAGGAAAGGGTGTGAGGGCCGCCCACACCCTCCACGGTCCCACCAACCTGCTCGCCAACTAGGAGAAACATCTCCCTGCCTCTGGAGAGGATTCACCCTGCCCCGGGCATTTCCTGCTCATGACTCTGCCCACTAGTGCGCCCCAGTTCTATTCTCTGCAGAAACGACACGTGTAAGAGGCTTAGGCTCCTTCATGCTGTGCGTCCCAAAGAAATCCACTTAGATATTCCGTGTTCCCTGATCCCCCGCATAATAAGATTCCTTTATCTCTTGTTGTCATGGGAAGTATATATTAACTGATTAATATTAATGTGTTGGCCGATTAATATTAATACCGAACCGGTTCATACTTCACAAGGCAGGGATGTTGATGAGCGCTGCAGAGCCCAGACAGCTGTTGGGTTTCGGCGGATCCCGGGGGAGACGCTGACCCTCTCCGCCGCGCCTCATTATGGACACCATGTCATTAGCGGTGTTTGTCAGAGCTGGCATAGAAGTGTGTTTGGACTCTGAGTGTGGCAATTAAAATCCTTGCCATCCAAGACAGCATATTTTATCATTTAAATAGCATTTTTACATTCTCCTAACATATTTTCGCAGTAACGTTGTTAAATTAGGTGATAAAAGGTTATTTCTTGCTTCTGAAGTTGAAATACGTTACCATTATTCCTTATCTGCCTGGAATTAGAAAAGTTTTGGTATTATATGTTCTGAAGGTTTCATTATCAAAATTTGCCGGACTTTATAAAACAAACAACAATTTTTGGGGGGAGGACCTTGTTTTCATCAAAGATGGACAGAGCTTTGTCTTCTGACATTGGAGACCGCTCTCAGCGTTTGGTGGACAGAGAAGTGCCACCTAGTGAAGCGGCCAGGAGGTCCACTCAGGGCTCCAGGGGGGTCAGAGGGGGTGCCGGCTTACCTTTGATTTAGAGCTGTTACCTAAGCCACCTCCTGACCATCAAGGAAGCCAAAGATGGTCAGGGACTGAGCTTCCCGTCCATCTTGCCCACAGGGAAGCCACAACCAGAGGCTGCATCTTTGGCCAGTGGGGCTGGACTGGAGCCTGCCTGTGTCTGTGTAGCCTCCTCATCCGTCCGTCACCCCTCCAGCTACCCACCTGTCCAGTCCTCGCCCAGCATCCATCTCAAATCCCTTCCCTGATTGACACATACATACTACCATACATAAAATAGATAACTAATAAGGACCTACTGTATAGCACGGGGAACTCTACTCAATACTCTGTAATGACCAATATGGAAAAGAATCTAAAAAAGAGTGAATATGTGTATATGTGTAACTTTCGCTTTGATATACAGCAGAAACTGACACAATATGGTACACCAACTATACTCCAATAAAAAACAATTTTTTTTTGAAATCCCTTCCCTGGACCTCAACCCATCCATCCACTATCCACTTTCCATCCACACCCCCATCCACCAACCCTCTACCCACCATCCATCACCACCCACATGCCATCCTCTTCCCTTCCCACCCGGTATCCTCTGTGCTGTCAGTGTGCCGCTCACGTGCCATCTCCCCAACCATCACCTGTGCTGCGTCGCGTCTGATGTGGAAGACACCCTCTGTGCACCTCATGAGCCTCCCCCCGCCCCGATTTCCCCACCCCCACACCTCCCAGTTAAATGTGCCATGAGCAGCGGCTGGGGCCAATACCTGGTCACGCATCACTTTCCCCCAGTGCCCAGCATCCCTGAGTCACCCCGTCTCATGACCTCCAGTGGGCACACTGTCTTTGATGTGGCATTTAAGGCCATGGGGCTCCTCCGAGAACACACCTCTTTGCCTAGGAAGAGAGTGCCAGAAGAGCTGCTGTGTTCCCGTGGGATCAGCAGACCTCCCCCCAGCACTGGACCCCAGTCCTGCCTCCTCCCATCACCTTTCCCCCAGTTTGATGCCAGGGACAGGATTCATTTTACCAACGAAAAGGCTTGGACTCTCACAGACTTCCGGCCAGGATGGAGCATCAGCTGGTCTGGCGGGAACTGTCCAGGTGGCTCTGTGGCAGCCCCTCAAGTGTTCGCCCTCCTTGCGTGCCAACTCCAGCCTCTGCCCTGCCTCACAGGGACAGCCATTCCCAGCCATTGGGGGCATGGGTGACAGCCTCTCTGACAGAAGACTTCAGCGAAGGACGGGAGCTGGGGAAGCAGGGCTGTGGGTTTCTTCCTGAGCCCAGGCTGGGGTCCTATCTAAATCCTTGGCCAACCTTGAGGTTGACTTCAGTTCCTCTGAGCTCTGCTCTGCAGGGTGATGTCTCAGGGGAAAGAGATCACTCTCTGTTGACCATCTAAGTGAGAGATGCCAGCCCAGGGGCACCTGTCTGCAGCCCAATTGGCCCTCATTCTTCCCAGAAGCTCAGCCCTGCAGAGCCATTCTAGCCTGGCCCATCCAGGTCCTCTCCCCACCCAAGACAAGGCTGCAGACTGGCAAATGGCCCCAGTGTGCTCCGGAAGCTGTCCAGTGCACAGAGGAACGGCATACATGGGTTCCTGGGCCCTGACCTCAGCTGGCTTGTGCCCTCGGTCGGGGATGCAGCAGGGGAGACAGTGGTTGAAAGCTGGAAATGATATTCTCAGGATGTCCACCACCCGTGAGCCTCCTCCAGCGCCCAGAATAGTGCCTTCCTGCGGAATTCCAGCTCTTCTTTTTTTTTTTTTTTTTTTTAAACTTTGGGTTTATTTATTTATTTATTTATGGCTGTGTTGGGTCTTCGTCTCTGTGCGAGGGCTTTCTCTAGTTGCGGCAAGTGGGGGCCACTCTTCATCGCGGTGCGCGGGCCTCTCATTATCGCGGCCTCTCTTGTCGCGGAGCACAGGCTCCAGACGCGCAGGCTCAGTAATTGTGGCTCACGGGCCTAGTTGCTCCGCGGCATGTGGGATCTTCCCAGACCAGGGCTCGAACCCGTGTCCCCTGCATCGGCAGGCAGATTCTCAACCACTGCGCCACCAGGGAAGCCCTCCAGCTCTTCTGAAACCCCTGCCATCTCCAACCACAAACTCTCACAAAAACCTCAGGCATGCACGCATCCCTCTGCCTGATGCCACGTGTGTCCTGGGCACTCCCTGCCCCACATGAGCTATCACACAGCAGCCCCTCGTTCTGTAATCACCTCCCTAACGAACAGAAAACACTCTAGTCGCCGTTGTAAACATCCCTGGTGTGATTTATTGCCATCATCACAATATTTTGTTTGGAGCTGTAAACCTCCAGACATAAATCAAGTCATTAGAAGGAATGATGTTTAATCCTGCAGAAGAAGCCTCGGTGGGCTGCGCTGCTCTCACCCAGCCAGAGAACCATTCATTCTAGAGAGGATGGCCCCAAACACATCCACGTGGGCAGCCCCTCATCTGCACCGCACACAGGCATAGAAGGACAAGGCACGAGCCAGGTTGCTTTTGTTTTGTGGGATTGCACATTCTCAACTGCAAAGAGGTGCCCAAAACGCACGCCCAGTAATCCAGACAGGAATCTTAATTCCGAAGGAAATGCACACAGCCGGGAGGGGCTGCATCTGTGCCTGTGATCTGTGCTCGTCGTCCTGAGAGCAGCTGCTGGTTGGACTTCAAAGGAAGCAGAAAGACAGCTCAGAATATCTTCTTCAGCTTTCTGTTCACCGTGGCCCTCACCACCCTGTGAGCAGCTATTACACAGGGACCACGTTCTATTTGTAAAGCGGGCGGGTCTAACTTCCAGAGCTTTGCTGCCAATGTGCAGGCCAAGGCTAAGAGGAGAACTGAGCCTTGAAGGGAACGTTCGGGGACCTCAGAGAGTGCCTGCCAGGAACCCAGCAGCCCCCGTGCCCCACCCAGGCAGTTCCCTGTGAAGGGTGCCTCTCAGAATTAAGGTGACATCCCCAAAATGCTGCTGGCCAGAGGGGCACTGGCGTCTCTGCTGCTTTGGCAAATTCTAAGTACATATGACAGTTGTGAAAATGCTGGATGATATTTCCAGTGTGTAGTTCTACTTCATATTCTTGTGCTCAGAGCTAAGAGGGTATTGTTATGCAGTGTTATGTTGGCTCGTGTTTCAAGGATGTTGGAAGTTTGGGCTGGGTTGTGTCTAGACACTGTTTCCAGCTTCTATCTGGAGGCCTTACTCAAGTCTTGGGTCTCTGGTTCAAGATGAACAAACCCAGGGTGTTGTCTTCCCCCGGTGGCTCCTCCCTCCCCCTGGACCCACCCCCCAGACAGCATTATGCGGGGCACCCCAGACACTTCCCTCGTCCTCACCCCTCATACCCCTGACTCACCAAGCCCTCCAGCCCTCCCACCTGGTGGTTCTCCAGAATCTACCCTCCCCTTTCATCTTCCTGCCCTGCGTGAGTTCAGGCCCAGCATTGCTCATCTACATTAGGGTTTAAGAATCCCGATCAGTTTTTCCTCTTCCTTTAGGCCTTCGGTTTCTGCAGGCCATTCCCCAGTCGCCTCCAGAAAGACCTTTGAACACACAGCCCGCAGGGCCCCTCTGCCCTCCTCTTTTTTCTCAGCCCTGCAGTCAGTGTGCCAGGATTGGTTACCTTTTGTGAGCTGGGGGCTGGGGACACAGGGCCTGTGGGTCTTTGCATGAGTGCGTGATGTGGGTGTAGAGCCCAGCTCCAGCACGCTGTGATGGAGCAGTGGGAGGATAGGTTTCCTGTGCTCCCCAGGATGGCTGGGGATGCCATGGTCAGCCCCCAGCCAGCCAGGTCCACTGCTGGCTGGACCCCAAGGTGATGAGCTGGGCAGAGCCAAGAGCTGGCCAGACAGAAGGGAGAGTGAGTGGGTCTTAGCCAGATGTCCAGGGAAGGTGGTGTCTCCACAGCCAGCCGCTGCCAAGGCCAGGATTAATGCCTTACCTCTTAAGAGGACCCGGCCAAATCCTCAGGCCGAAGACTTCCTGAGCTGCTGGTGGCCCGGTCCTCGGCTGGACCGACTCCACTTTCAAGGCCCTGCCTTGGGGTTAGGGTTAGCTGTGGACTGCAGATCTCCAGACCCATGGCAGAGAACAGCTGGATTGACTGCCAGGGCCCCCTGCCTCGCCCTTGCCATCTGTGAGTCACCAGGGGCTCAGTTCTGCTCAGGGGCACACAGGATGATCCCTGAAATGCCACTGCCCCCCTGGGGAGGCGGGAGGGTCCCGATGGTGCTGGAGGAGACACTGGAGAGAGGATGGGCCTGGGAGGTGCTGGAGTCGGGGCCAGGGGCCCCTCCGGGCACGATCAGTGGACAGCGTGACTGCCAATGCACGGCCATCTGGGGCGGCCCTCTGAGGACCCGCGCATCCACCCCTGAGCACCTGGGCGGCCCTTTGCAGTCTCAACTGCAGGAACCCGACTCCCCCCTGGGAACCTGGGCTGCCTCCCTCACCGAGCGGCCCCTGCAGCAGGTGGGGGGCCCTTCGAGGAAGCATCAGCTAGGACGGATTTACTGTTGTGGCTCTTCAGGGTATCGCAGGCAGCAGCTGTGATGAGTCTGACAGCCACAGGCCAGCTCAGTAATTGATGCCGCGGCCAGAACGTCACATCCTTAAGCCGGCTTGAGCCGGCCCGATCATTATCTTGTGGCCAGGCCATCGCGGTAATGAGGCTGCCCCGCCGGCGGCCTCTGATGGCCTGACTCGGCTCCGGCGAAGGAGAGTCTGTCACAGGCCTGGGCCAGTCGGTGTTGTTGGCATTTTCCCTGCGAACAGGCAGCCCCTCAGTGGGGCCATCTCAGCCTCAGGCTCCAGAATGACTCGCCGTTTTTATTTTCTGGCAACCCCCAGCAGGAGCTCACCAAATTAGGCCCCTTCCTGCAGAGCTGGCTGGAGACCAGTCACCAGGGGCCCCTGACAGCCAAACAGGAGGAACGTTACATCCATCCCATTTAACCTGGTCACAGCGACTCAAGAGCCGGAGCCATGGCTCCCCGTGGGCTGTGGACAAAGGTAGGACTCAGGCCAGGCCCACTGCCTGTGCTTCAGGTAATTGGCTGCGTCTGCCCTGCTTTCTGTCCTCTGGAAAGTGCTGGTCCCACACCATCACCGACCCGAGACAGCCACAGGCCATGGAATGTGCCCCAGCTCATACACCTGCCCCCCATCGTCCCTCCTTCAGCTGCCCTCTGGACATCTGCACTTGGGAGACCCGTAGGCATCTCAGACTCAATGAGGATCTGCGCCCTTCGCAGGAAGTGCCACCAGCACACCCTTACTGCTCAAGCCGGAAGCCAGGATCCCTGACTCCGCTCCCAGTCAGTCCCCGGGTCCTGCTGACCCAGGGGCCCACTGGTACTAATCCACGAGGGCCCAACTCCACATTTACATCAGTAGCTTGGCATCTGCCATGGTAGGAGTACCTACACAACGGAAATCAGCAAACACTACAAATTAGGCTCCTCCCCCACCCCGCTGCCCACGGAGCCAGTTGTTAAACATTTACCAGCACACCTCCTACTGCCGACTGTTCCTCCTGAAATATTCTTCACACGTTTCCCCACTTTCTACCGTCGTCACCTGGGGCCAGGCCTCAGGCCTGTCCTGCACGGACAATGGCAACATCCGCGGACCAGCCTTTCCGCTCTGGCTTCAGCTCTTCCTCTCAGAATCACTCAAATTCAAAATAACTCGCAGCTTAAAGCCCTTCTAGGCTCCCCTTGGGGACTTAGGATAGAAGTTAAGGACCTGCTACCTTTGGCGGGACCAGACGGCCCCTTTCTTGCTGGTCCTCCCTGCAACCACCATGGTCCTGCCATTTCTGGACACCCTTCAGTCTCTGCATCTCTGCATCCCATGAGCCCTGCTGTCATGGTCAAGGCCATCGACCTCTGCCAGGAATGCCCTCATTACCTTCAGGTGTCAATTAACTGTCACTACCTAAGGGAGACCTCACCTGATGCCCTGGACTTGCTGGCGTCCCCCACCACTTGCCACCTGCCACGTCCTCCATGACTGCCATCACACGTGGAACCACTGTTCAGCGCCTCACCTCCTGTAAACTCCATGAGGGCAGGGCCACGACTGTCCCGTTCATGGCCAAGACGCCGTCACTGGTGCCTAAGACACTGCCTGACACGTACAGTGCTCAGTCAGTGTGGAGTGAAAGGACAGACGGTGGTGGCCTGCCTGACTGTGTTCTGCCGCCAGCTCCCATGCTGCAGGTGCCGCCGGGGGCACCGTGACTTTGCCGGCAAGTGTCACGAGCTTGGTTCTTTCTCATCTGCAGCAGCATTCACTAGCTCCTGCTTATCCTTCCAGGCCTGTGTGTGTTGAAGGAATACGTAAAGGGAAGGAAAGGCATGGCTTGCTCTAAAGCATGTGCCACGTGCTCTCAGAAACCGTACATGGACGTGAACATAGCCTCGCCGCCCAGCAGGCCGCAGCACACAGCAGGAAGCATGCGTGTGTGCAGCACGGAGATGTGGTGTGTTGCATCCCCTTGGCACACATGGTGCAGCAGCACGACGTACCAGGTCCTGTTCCAGGCAACGTGCCTATGTGAGGGCGCAGAGCAGTGCATGGCATGTGCGCTGGGGCCACACACACACCCTGAACGTGGTGGAGTCACCCCCAGGCTCTGACACAGGAGAGCCTCGAAGTGGGAGCTGGGGACCCCTCCCCTGTGGACAGGCGGGCACACGGAGGATGCCCAGGGACCCCCCACCCCCACCCAAACAAGTGATGGGCAGATGGGTAGGGGTGGGGCGGCAGGACAGCTGTTGGCTTTGCAGACCCTCTGACTGGCGGGCTGGTTGACTGACGGGCAGCTCCAGCACTCCACTCTGACAGCGCCAAGGGAATTCACAGCCAAGGCTGAGCGGACAAGGAACTACCCAGTTGAAATGTGGATCCTAATCTCAGAGGCGAGGGAATGGAATTGCTAAACAAAACAAGTAGCGGTCAGAGCTGTCAGGTGCCCATCAGCCCAAGACGGGAAGATTCCCGCTTCCCTCCCCCGCAGACAGGTCCCAGAGGTCCTGCGATCGTGCGGGAGCTGGGCTCAGGGAAACTCAGCCGGGGCGAAGGTGTCCATTTGATGGGAATACCAGCGGCCGGTGGCTTCTATCCTGTGTGCTCTCCCTATGCCCACCACTGCATCGTTTCCTTTACACCTTTGTGGAACTGGGAGAGGGGTATTTTTATCCCATCTTCCTGGCGAGGAGACTAAAGTTGAGTGAGGTTAAGATCACACAGCAGTGTTCTCGTTTTCTTTTTTCCTTCTTTTTAAATATGCTGACCCCTTGTTAAAAGCTGTGACTCAGAGTGGAGTCTCTAGGTTAAGGGAGAGGAAGTCCTTGCTCTGGTCTGGGGCCAAAGGTGACCCCACTGTGAGTTTGGTTGTCTCAGAGCAACTTGAAGAAGTTCTCCCCACTCCCCAGAGGCTGAGGCAAGAGGACAGAGCCCTGCAGGGCCACCTGCTGTCCCGCCCAGGACCATGTGTGGCCTGAGCCCCGCCTTTCCCCAAGGTCCACACTGACTACAGAGCCATCTTTTGGTTCCAGGAGCAGCCGGCACCTTTGTCTGGGGCCCCCTGCTGCCTGGAGCCCCATTTGCCTGCCCTGGGCCCTGGGGGCAGCAGAGGTGGCATGGCTGTGAGCTGAGGCCCTAGCAGAGAATTTAATGAGTTGAATTTTCCAGTGAACACAAGTGAGAATTTAAGGCCCTTTGGTGAGGCTTCTTCCATCTGAATTCTGTGCCTTGAGTCCAGGCTGCCCTCTAATTGCTGAGTTTTGCATCAAATCTGCATAAATTAACAATCTGCCCAGATGAACGGAGCAGCTCACAATGAGGCAGACAGAGGCCGAGGGGGCAGTCAGGAGGGTTTGCCCCTCAGAAGGGCAGAGCCTGAGCTGGTGGGAGAAGAGCCAGAGGACATACAGCCACTGCGAGGACCCAGGAGCAGGCCCTGGCCAGGTGGCCCCCAGGTGGCAATGGGAGGGAGCCAGCTGGGTGTGTCCTAGTTCCAACCACACAGACCCCACACAGCCGGGGTGGGGTGGACAAACCCTCAGCCGGCGCAGCTCCTGTCTGCATCCGGCTACTCGGCTGGCACCTGCCACCCAGACACACAGACGCTTCTCAGGCTACCAGGCCGAGCCGGAGAAGCCCAGCCGGAACCCTGGGCTGCACAGAGAAGCCCAGCACCCGTCCCCCTCTCCAGGGCCACCTCTCAGTCCAGGAAGCCTCGGCTTTTTCACAAGCGTTTACTGAGCTCCTGCTGTGTGCCAGACCTTCTGCCAGACTCTGTCTGACACAGTTTCTGCCCCAAGAACACGGAGAACTAACA
The DNA here is from genome assembly GCF_949987535.1 of Balaenoptera acutorostrata. Classification (NCBI taxonomy): domain Eukaryota; kingdom Metazoa; phylum Chordata; class Mammalia; order Artiodactyla; family Balaenopteridae; genus Balaenoptera; species Balaenoptera acutorostrata. The sequence continues at coordinate 48,552,480 of NC_080082.1, forward strand.
CAATCCTTCGTTACTAATTGGACCACCCAACCCAGCAAGGGAAGTGTTTTCTCACCTCCTCCAGGCTGTTCCTGCCCAGTGCTCTTAAAGCCCTCTGAAGTCGCTTCCCCCCTGTTATGAATTGAATTGTGCCCCCCGCAAATAGGTTGAAGTCTCAGCCTCTAGTACCTGTGAATTTGACCATATTATAGGCTCTTTGCAGATGTCATCAAGATGAGGTCATTAGGGTGGGCCCTAATTCAAAACGACCAGAGGAGAAGGGACAGGTACATAAGACAGCCATGTGAAGACAGAGGCAGAGGTTGGATCTAAATTGCCACAGCCAAGGAACATCTGGGGCAGCCAGAAGCTAGACGAGGCAAGGAAGGACCCTCCCCTTGAGGCTCCAGAGGGAGCAGGGCCCTGCTGACGCCTTCATTTCAGACATCTGGCCTCCAGAACTGTGAGAGAATAAATTTTTGTTATTTTTACACCAGCCCGTTTTGTGGTACTCTGTTACAGCAGCCCTAGGAAACTAATACACTCTCTGTGAGGGTTAAGTTTATATGTCAGCTTGACTAGGCTGTGGTGCCCAGATGTTTGGTCAGACACCAGTCTAGATGTTACTGTGAAGGTATTTTTTAGATGTGATTACCTTTATTTTTTTATTTTTTGATGTGGACCCTTTTTAAAAGTCTATATTGAATTTTTGTTACAATATTGCTTCTGTTTTATGTTTTTGGTTTCTTGGCCCTGAGGCATGTGGGATCTTAGCTCCCTGACCAGGGATGAAACCCGCACCACCCCCTGTGTCGGAAGGTGAAGTCTTTAACCACTGGACCGCCAGGGAAGTCCCTAGATATGATTACTTTTGAATCAATAGACTTTGAGTAAAGAGATTACCCTCCACAATGTGGGTGGGCCTCATCCAATCAGTGGAAGGCCTTAGGAGAAAAGAAGGAAAGAATTCTGCCTCCAGATGGCCCTCAGACCCGAGCTGCACCATCAGTTCTTCCCTGGGTCTCTAGGACGTGGCCTGCCCTGCAGATTTCACCCATCCTCCACAACTGCAAGAGCCAATTGCTTAAACTAAACCCTCCTCCACATATATATATCCTATTGGTGGTTTCTCTGGGGGGACCCTCATTTAGAAACCTTTCAGACTCCCTGCAGAGTGGGGCCTCGCAGCTCCCTCAGGGTCTCTCCCCTGACCCGAGCAGCCAGCACATGCACCCTGGCTGCCGTTTCTCCTGCCAGCATCCCAGCCTCACACCTTGTAGCTCATCGCCGCTTGCATGAGGTCCTGCACACTGGCCAGCCAGGCAGGGCTGCCCCAGGGCATGAAGACCTTTCTCCCAGTACACATGGTAGGTACAGGATCAACTTCTTTCTAATTGGGATATGGAAACAGCAGAGCAGGGCAACGGTGTTCATCCCACCAGATGCAACTGCCAGGGAATCTGGGGTGGGACCGATGCTTGGAGGCAGGATCTCGCACGTGGGGCAACCGAGGTGCAGTGGGGGACTTGCCTTTGGTGTCTCTCCTGGCTCCGCCGAGCCTGAAACCCCTGGAGTTTCCTGGCCTGATGGGCAGCATAAGTGAACATGGGGGTGGACAGCACAGATGGGTGTGGGGATGTCCATCGTGCAGACTCAGCCGCCGGAAGAGCCAGGCTGTGGAAAAGGAGCCAAGGAGACCCAGCTCAATGCAGGAAACTCTGGGGAATCCAAGGACCACGAGTCTGAAACTGCGGACAAGGCAGGGACTTTGCACTTGCACTCATAGCCTGTGGCCCCTCCTGGTCCCTCCAGTTCTCTCCCATCTCTGTCCCTCTTTGTGGCTCTGACTCCTTCAGGACAGCCGTGCCTTCCCCAAGGCTGCAGTGTTTAGAGTGGCAGGACCCTCCCCACTGCCCATCAGGGCCCAGGGCTGGGATGTGAGCAGCCAGAACAGCAGTCACTCTCCTCAAATGACCAGCCTGGGGCTAGAGGGTCAAGGGCTCATGAGGCAGCCCTTTCTAGGCACTTGAGTCCTGTTTTGACCCACGTCAGTGTCACCTGTCTACACAGCCAGACCAAAAGGCTGGTCCCCAGCCCCCACCCCCAGTGGGTCCTGGGCATCCAGGATTGGGACCTCTGAACTGAACCCAGCAGGTCTCCCTCCTGTGATTCAGAGAGGAGTGGTGGGCTAGGGACCGTCCTCCCCAACAGCCCACATGCCAGTGACCCCCCCTCCCCAGCTCTGCTGCAGACCCAGGCTGCATGGCCTAATTATAGGGCTGGCCTCTCACTCTCATCAGTCCCTGCATCCCCTTGGCAGGCAGCCAGGAAGCTTCTTCAGTCAACGGAGGGCTCACAGTGTGGAGCGCGCTTGGCAGCCCCAATAGCTCACACCGTGTTTACTCTCACCGCTGCTCACTGCTATTGTACTGCATGTGCTTCAACCACTCTGCGAATCTCCTCTGTCCAGAAAGAGAAAGTGGTCGTTTATTTCTTTCCGTACAGGGGGATAGGGCTCCCTTACAGGTTATTAATATTATGCTGAAGGGAGAGGACAGGTGACTCAGACTCTGAAAGCAGAGGGTGTACATGACTGGCCTTGGGGGTTCCTGCAGCAGGGTAGGCGTGAGGGAGACAGGCGAGGTGAGACGCAGCATGGTGACACTGGATGGAAGAGAAGGCTGGGGGCATATGGCTTTTATCTACCTCTTAGACTTATTTGGGGGCTGGGCAGGTGGTGTTATGTTGAGGCCAAGTCCCCCATGGCATGGGTTCCGGGGGCTCCTGGTGACAATACCTTCCTTGTGGTGCAGCAGAGGCAGGGCCCTTCCCGGGCCGCTCCCTGGAGCTGTCCAGGGTTCTGAAGTGCAGCTCTCTGGGGAACGCGCAGGCCCCAGGCTCAAGATGCCCAAGGCTCCTCCTGGCCGTCACAGGCTCAGAGCTGGGGGTGGTCTTTGCTTCAGCCTTTATCTGAACAGTGTGTGAAAGAGCAGCTTCCTCCAAGAAAAAAGTAAGGACACTGGGACCCTGGCCAGCGGAGCCATTTCTGGCCATTTCTGTTACATTTCCTTCCTTAAGTTCCTTTATTCCAAAGTGGCCATGTGGGATAGGCTCACAGTCTGCAAACAAGCTGCCATACGTTTAAGGGTCACGAACATGCAACTTGTGGCAAACTCAGGTTTCACATAAGATCTGTTGTGGGGTTTTCCACAAGATAATTGTTTTTTTTCAAAGGGGACAATTGCAACCAGGTTGGCTTTGTTGGGCAAAAGTGGCCAAGAGCTCAGGAGACTCACCCAGCCCTGGGCTCTGTCCAGCAAGGACTTTCTCTCAGAGCTGGGCTCAGAGCTCTGGCCTGACCTGTCTTGGAAACCCTTCAGGCTCAGAGCCCTCCTGTGCAGTATGCACAGATAAAAATGGGTCAGACCTCACAACCCACCACCCTCCAGGCTGAGGGGATAGAGCTGGTGGGAGGTCACAGCCGTAGGGGCTGTGACTCTGTAGGCATATCCTCATCTGACTTCACCTGCTGGCAAGATGCCTTTTGTAAGTGGCTCCTCAACCCCATTCTCGGCCAAATCTGGCGCGACTCATTTGCTCCAGAAAAGGAATATAAATAAGCACCATCGCACCTTGACAAGTTGACAGGATTGACAAGCAGAGTAAATTCCTGTGTCTGAGGCTCTGAGGAGGAAAGGTGATTTAGCAGAGCCAGCTGCCATCAGAAAATAATTAAGGAAACCCGGCAGCATGAAGGAAAACTGAGTGTGCAGAGGGTCCCTTCTGGTGAAGGGATCTGTGATCATTGGCTGCAAGAGGGAACTTGCACGTATCAGAGGGAAATGAGCTCAGGAAGCTCATGCTGGCGACTGCCACCTGAAGAGATGTGGAAGGGCGCGGGGAAGGGGGGGTGGCAGAGGGAAGGAGGCTCTGGGCTGAGAGGGGGACCCTTTGAGGGGCTTAATTCTAAGAGGCTCCTGCCTCAAGGTCAGGCACCCGCTGCTCACACCCCACCCCCTGAGGGGTGCAGCCAGTTCTACAGGGAGCTTCCCCCTCTCCATGGAAGAGTCTGGAAGGCCTGTTTCAGGGCTCAGCCACATGCACACACACATAATGCACATAAGCTGGGGGATGCCCAGGAGGGTGTGGACACTCTGCCCTTTGCCCAGGGAAGGGTCATCCTCTGGGCAAAGAGGTCAAAGAATAGTATTGCAGAGAAGAAAGATGCAACATAAGTTGTGCCTTCACCTCCACCTGTCTTGGGACTCGGATAAGGTCCAGGCAGGCTCGGAGAATTTAGGTTTTCCAGCCCAGGGGTGACCTCACGTTCCCCCACTCTCACTTGCAGATGAATGAAGGAGAATTGTGGGTACATCCTCAGACTGACCAGTGTAAGGCCAGGGTCATAGCAGTGGCTGAACCTGTAAAAATGGACCTCACAAGGAATCAGCGGAGTCCCTGGGTCAGGGACAGAGGACCTGGATGTCCCCTCGCCAGCTGGGCTCCAGCCACTGGACCTCTGCCGTGTACACAGAGACAGCAGGGGAAGTGCCTTCAGAACAATCCCCACCCCCAGCAGCAGCCAGAACTCAGTCAGGTGTGGTCAACATGGTGCCCCATTGTGCCAGCTGGAAGTTGGAGCTTTCCGCTTGTTTAAAGGATGGCCGGCTCTGACTGTGACTGTGGCTTTTGGCAAAGCCTCAGAGCAGAAATGTCCACTCACATGGCACAGGGGCAGGAAGAACCCCGATGCCTCAGAGGCCAGGCTGGGATGGGGAAGGAAGCCAAGACTCCTAAATAGGTTCCCCCAAAGGAAATCCTCTCGTTCTCCTAGGACCTCCCCTGAAAAGGACCAAACTGGGACCAAACGGACCAAAGCAAAATCCTCTCCTCTGGTCAAAGATTCGACTCCCCAGAGCTTATCCTGAGCGGCCCCCGCCCCAGCGCAGGCAAAGCACCTCCTTGGTGGGCAGAACGAACAGTCTGGAGTGTGGCCAGTGATGCACTTATCTCTCTCCATCTCCCCCTAGTCGCCAATAAAGGCTCACCAGGCAATCAATCACTGTGCTGGCCTCTCTTCAGCCCTTTGGAGGAAACCAGGGTGAGCAGGATGAAGCCAGCTCACCCCGGAGCCCCAAGACCAGCTGAGACGGCCAAAATCGCAAAGCAGATTCCGAGGTGAAGGAACTTTCTGGAGCCAGTGGGGAGGCCCAAGTCGGAGGGGAAAGAGTGTGTTGCACTCCCAGGCCTGTGTGCCGAGGTATGGGTACAAGTGTGTCATCTTCAAGCACAGAAAGGCTAGAGCTAGGGCAGGGTACAAAGAGAAGACGGACAGATCTTCCCGAAGGGCCCTTCCCCATGACTTAATGAAAGTGTGAGGTGGGGGCAGGCTGTGAGGTTCGTGGCGGCTCCACTGGGCAGGTATGTGGGCATCCTTGGGCAGGGCGCCTTCTGGACCCCCCTGATGGTCACATCAGGAGGTGGGACACCCAGAAGTGAGCATCAGCTGGGAGCCAGCGGGACCAAGTCTCTGCTGCACCCCCACTCTCTGCATGGGTAGGAGAGTGGAGGGGCACTTGCACCGTGCCATGCCTCTCCTCCCACCCACCCTGAACTGCCTTTTCCAGCCCAGGCACCCACAGTCAAGAGCCTGTAAGCAGGTCCCTGTGGACCACATGATACTTCCACTGCTAACACTATCCTCTCTGTTTGCTTTTCAGGAATAAAGTTCAACATCAGGCCACAGGAGCCCCACAGCGTGAGTTCTGAGAGTCTGATGAATCTCAGCATGGGCAACCTGGGGAAAGTTGGGGAGGGCAGGGAAGAAAACTCAGAGCTCACAGTAAATCCATTCTTGGAAAGGAAAATGTGTCCTGTCTTTCCCAGGAGCCTTGGGGACAAAGCCTGGGACCTTGGACCCATGAATTTCCCTTTCCCGTCGGAGGGCGGCTTTGGCCTGTGCTGATAGAAGCTTTACCTCTGAGCCTGGCTCCTCCAGGCCACCAGCTCTCCGCGCCCCTCGTCACCAGGAGGCTATTCCTGGGAGACCTGCGCCATCTTGTGGCCTAAATGACACTTGCACCTCACACCACGGCCTCTTGAGGGGAGAGGGGATTGTGGGGGCTGTTATGGGGGCTCAGACCGAAGGGGTCGCATCCTGCAGGGCCAGCCTGTCCCCCTCCCCCTCCCCTGGGAAAAAACGCGGTCAACAGAGGGGTCAGGGACCCCGGCCGTGGCGAGGGCCTGACCTGTGTGACCCTCAGTGCCAGCTGACCTGTCCACCCTGCTAACCAGTTCTCTTCTTGCCCCAGGACCTCCCATCAGGCAGTTCCCAGGATGGTGACTTTAAGGCACCCACAGAGAGGGTCACCCGAGACTTGCCCAGCCGGGCCCCGAGGGGCCTGAACCTACAGGTGTCCCAGCAGCCTCAAGCCCACCTAAACGTGGGGGCCCGTCTGCGACCCCAGCAGCGCCGCCGGCGACTGCTTATCAAGAAAATGCCAGCTGCGGCGGCCATCCCGGCCAACATCTCGGCTGGTACGTTCGTCCGGCCAGCACCCCGGGCCCTGGACGGCCGCTGGGTCAGCCTGCACCAGAGCCAGCAGGAGCGCAAGCGGGTGATGCGGGAGGCGTGCGCCAAGTACAGGGCGAGCAGCAGCCGCAGGGCGGTTACGCCCCGCCACGTGTCCCGCATCTTCGTGGAGGACCGCCACCGCGTGCTGTACTGCGAGGTGCCCAAGGCAGGCTGCTCCAACTGGAAGCGGGTGCTCATGGTGCTGGCCGGGCTGGCCTCGTCCACCACCGACATCCAGCACAACACCGTCCACTACGGCAGCGCCCTCAAGCGGCTGGACACCTTCGACCGCCAGGGCATCCTTCACCGCCTCAGCACCTACACCAAGATGCTCTTCGTCCGCGAGCCCTTCGAGAGGCTGGTCTCTGCCTTCCGCGACAAGTTTGAGCACCCCAATAGCTACTATCACCCCGTCTTCGGCAAGGCCATCCTGGCCCGATACCGGGCCAACGCCTCTCGGGAGGCCCTGCGGACGGGCGCCGGCGTGCGGTTCCCCGAGTTCATCCAGTATCTACTGGACGTGCACCGGCCCGTGGGTATGGACATCCACTGGGACCACGTCAGCCGGCTGTGCAGCCCCTGCCTCGTCGACTATGACTTTGTGGGCAAGTTTGAGAGCATGGAGGACGACGCCAACTTCTTCCTGAGCCTCATCCGCGCGCCGCGGAACCTGACCTTCCCGCGGTTCAAGGACCGGCACTCGCAGGAGGCGCGGACCACCGCGCAGATCGCCCACCAGTACTTCGCGCAGCTCTCCACCCTGCAGCGGCAGCGCACCTACGACTTCTACTATATGGACTACCTGATGTTCAACTACTCCAAGCCCTTCGCAGACCTGTACTGAGGGGCGGGGCCAACTGGCCGTGGGCGGCCCAGCCCCACCCACTCACCTGTCCGCAGGGGCACCCCACGCTCCACGGCTTCTCACCTGGGAGCTGAAATGCACCCAGAGCAACAGGGCTCTGAGGAGGCGAGGAGCCGTGCCTGCTCGGTGGTTCAGGCCCTTCAGGGGGGGACAGAGGCCCAGGCCTTGGATGGGGACCCTGGCCTCTGTCCCATACCCGCTTCCATACTCCTCAAATAAGGAAGATGCTGGGGGGTGAGCTGGACACCCCAGGAGTCCCAGCTGCCCATACCCAGCTCTACCAAGAGTCAGGATGACCAGGGAAGTCTGAGGCCCAGAGGACAAAGGCCCCAGCTGTAAGGGATTTCCTGCAGTCCCTTAGCCATTGCCTTGTACCAAACCACAGGGTTTGCAGCTTTTCTATGACCCAGGGGGAGGTTCCCTTGGAATGAGGTCCCAAATAAAGCACATGGTTTCCAGAGCAGCAGTGTCCATGCTCTGTGCGTGGGTGGGGAAACACAGGGGCCCTTCCCCGTGCTTTCTGGGGCTCCTTCTCTCTCCTGAGGACAGCCTGAGCCCCGCGCCTGCAGACCCCGCCCAGGGGAGCCCAGGGCACGAGCACAAGAAGCAGAGGACCCAGCAGCTCACTTTCAGGGTGCCAGCAGCATCTCGCCTCAGGCTCCCAAGGCCACGTCTCCATCAGTAGGGTCCTCCCGTCTTGGTACCGGCACGTTCATCCCCGAAGAAGATAGACCTGTCCCCGTGGAGGACCATCTAGGTCCCTTTTTGTCAGTGCACTTTGTGGGGGGCCCTCTGGGGACTGCCAGAGCAGTGACAAACTCTCTGGGCAAGCTGCTATTTGGGGGCTGCCCCTGGGGTCAATGGGACACTGCACATGGGTCTCAGGGGGTGTGGCATTTCCAGGCAGGGAGTGATGCCATCCTTGGCTTTCTGAACCCTGGGATAAGCAGGGCTTTGGCCGAAAGATGTCATCTGCAGACCCCCTGACCTGGCCTTGACCCCTGACTGCATTCCCTGACAGAACCACTTCAAAGCTCCCAGGATTGCCTGCCCCCATGTGAACCAGCTCTGGGGCAGGAGGAGGAGGAGCTATAGAGGAAACTTCTCCTCCAAACGCATACACTTTCACACGCAGAGATGGTCTGAAGTTGTCAAAAGGCAGGGTGATTCTTGAAAGGTCTCAGAGAAAGTGTTTGTGGGAGCTTTGAGTTTGGGTACGACTGTGGCTGTCTTGGGGTCTTGTCTGCAATGGGAAGTGCTGCGTGGCTGTTTCTAGGGGCTGTCTGTCTGTCTGCCACTGTCGGGTCTCCTCTCTCTGTCAGCCTGTCTGCCCGCAGTCTGCCGCATGCCCTCCTGAATCTTTCTGTGGCCTTTCTCTCCCCAGAGCTTGCTCTCTGTCTGCTCCCACTTGCTAAGGGAGATGCTGCCAGACCCTGAGGGGGCGCTGCTGCTCCCCAGGGTGGGACATCCCAGCCAGCTTCACACTAGCATGAGCGGCTCCATCTTTCTTTCTGGGCTCTGGAAAGGTGTAAAGGCAGAACAAGGGGCTTGAGGCTGCCAACTGCCTGCTCAGGGCCATGTGTATCCAAGAAGCCTGAGCAGGGCAAGGCCTCCGCTCGGGTTCCAGCTGGAAGTGGCCTGGACCATCGGACAGAAGGAGCCCAGAGGGGCAGGGAGGAGGCTGGGGTCAGGGCCTGAGGGATTCACAGGTGTGGAAGGCAGGAAGGCAGATGGTGAGAGGCTCAGAGACGCCTCAACACCTCAGCCAGGGCCAGGTCAATGTGAGAGGAGGCGGTTGGGGGGGGGCCTGGCTGACCATGACCCAGAAACAGCTGCCCCTGGGCTGCGGTGCTCACAAAGTGAGGTGGAATTCCTAATGCAGAAACAGTGCCTCTGGTCAAGGATGCATTTGGCGAAGACTGTGGCAGCGTCACTGGTCCTCTACTCAGCAAGAAGACACCCAGAAGCCCGGCTGGGGCAGCATGCAGGGCACCTTCACCCACTGCTGCTACTTGGAGGCGATCAGAGTTGCCCAGGGACCATCCTTCCATGGTGTGAATGAGTGTGTGTGTGTGTGTGTGTGTGTGTGTGTGTATTTGAGGGTAGGAAAAGACATCTTGTGTCATCTCTCAGAGACAGCCAGGCCTGGGTTGGGCAGATGTACACACAAACACATCCATCAAAGAGGGGCTTTCCTTCTGGGTGGCGATGGCAGAAACACAGTCCAGGCAATGACCATGATCACCGCTTGATGGTCCCCAGTATGAGCTCCAGAAGCGCAGCCCTGAGACCTCACCCTGCACCCACTGAGATGGTGCTGGACCCAGCTCCAGCCCCCAGGGCCAGCCTCATATAGCTCTAAGGACAGTGGACTTAACTGCCAACACAGGAAAGTGTGTGTGTGTGTGTGTGTGTGTGTGTGTGTGTGTGTGTGTGTTTCTGGGGGGCGCATGGTGAGCATGTGAGTCTATGTGTACGTGTATAAGTATGTGTGAGTGGTGTGGTAGGTGTCAGTCTTATGGGCATCTGTGTCTGGGGTGAGGGGGTGTGTACACGTGTGTGAGCCCGTATATGTGTTGGGAGGATGGGGGGAATGTGGGCCTTCCTCCCTCCTCTCTGGGACCATCTCGTGCTGCCCCTCCCCTGCCCCTCCCGCCCCATTTAACCTGTTTACCACTTCGTGGTGAAGGAGGGGGCCCTCTGGGTCAGGGACCCAAGAAGGGGTCACAGGCTCCTCCCAGGGACCAAGCCGGCCCATCAAGTTGGGAAAATAACCACTGAACTCCCAGTGCCCTTTGCCAGTTTGGTCCTCCAAATAGGCCCTCTCTGGGGCAGCCCACAGCGAAGTCCCTGCAGCGGAGACCTCCCTAGACATGAGACCTGCTCTCTAAGTGGTGAAGAGAATAAACATCCCCAAAAGCCCTAGAGTCCCCTGGGGAGATGAGATGTGAGGTCCAGCCAGATGGTCAGACATGAGTTTCAGTTACCTCTGGCCTCCCAGACATGACCAAACCATCCTATCTGCTGTCACTATGGGCCTGGCCACCCACAAAAGGGCCCAAGACAGAGGTGGGCAGGCAGTGGACGGAGGGACAGTCATCCAGAACCCCTATCCCCTCCCAGGCAGGGCCTGTTTACCAGTTTCATCCTCAGGGTTGAGCCACCTCGGTGGGGGAATGGGCGCCACAGGAGAGCCCTGAGGGCAGAAGGTGGTCTCCCCTCACTCTCCCCATCCTCTTAGCCCTTTCCTCTCTGAGGAGCACCCGTGGCTAATCATGGGAATTTTGTCCTGGTATCTTCCCCGACCTCACCCAGAGCTGGGCACAAGGGGATTACTGTTGACCTATGGGCCCAGGAGTGGACCAGGGTGGTCTCCAGAAACGGGGGGTGGGCAGTCTGGGGCTGAGCAGGGCTGAAATAATCCTGCCCCCATGCTGGTGGGTACAATGACCCTGGCTGAGGCTGGGGGAGCTGTCCCTGGCATGGGGAGTGTGCTAGCCCCGGCTGATCTTGCTGGATGGAGGGGGCTTCATGGTCCACGGGCCCAGGCTCAGGGGAGGGCACGTGACAGCCCTGAGCTTTGGTTCTTCGGGGCGGCCTGGCCTGGCGGTGAGGCCTGCGCTGCTCCCTGACTCTTCATGCTGCCCAGGAGGGCCCTTTGCACAGGAGGCTCGGCTGTAAGAAGACAGCAGAGGGTGGCCAAGGGGGCCGCTGGGGTTGGGGCCACGTGGGAACAGACGCTCCCGCCCCCTCCCCGTCTCTGGGCCGGCCTCCAGGAGGGGAGGTGGAGAGAGTGGGCTGGAGGTCTGCTCCCAAGATCACTTGAAGCCTAGGGCAAGGGTCAGGTGTCAGAGGTCAGAAGTAATTCCAAACCATGGGGCCTAGGGTTTGCCACCGCGAATCAAGCACTCCTGATGGGCTAGTGCCGTGATGCCCTCTCCCATATGCTGCCTGATATACCCTCCCAGCAGCCCTGACCATGCCTTCCTTACCCTACTTTATAGGTGAGGAGACTGAGGCACAGAGAGGCCTGCCCAGAGCTGCACAGCGGCAGGACCTGGAGCTGAAATCTCACCCAGTCAGGCTGAGACCCCTCACTTTTGGGCCCGCCTACCGCCCCGCCCCTGGGCATCTAAACTGTTAAGGAGTGGGGGAGCGCGGGAGGGCGCACGTCTTCTCAAGCAGAGACAGTACTGGGCCACCAGAGGGCGCTAAGCCCTCACTCCTGAGCAGAGGCCTGAGCATCCCAGGCAGGCCCACGAGGTGGCAGCAACACCCCGATTGTGTGCCGCTCACGCGGGTCAGAGCATCCCCCAGAACCACTGGAGACTGCGTCGGTCTTCTGCCCTCTGTCCCTCTCATCTATAGGGTCACGGGGACCCTGCCTCTCCAGGTCTGTCTCCGGGCAGACCCTGGAGGTCAATCTCAAACCCTCCAGCTCCAGAGGACACATCTGCCCTAACACCAAACATCCCCAGTGCCCCTCCTGGGCCTAATGGGGCCAGAAGGTTTCAGGAAGCCCTGGAAAGCACAGACTGGTCAACACGAAGGACACAGAGAGCAGAAGGGCCGAGTGTCACCAGGAGTGTTGGCGGAGGGGTCTGCCATCACCCCTGCTGGCTTCACTCCCTTCTTTGGCAAGCTTAGATTTAGGGTACATCCTGACCCATCTTGGCCATTTTTCCTTCTGTCTCCTGCCCCTGGCAAACCCCAGAACAGTCAAGCCCCTCCAGCCTGCCCCCCTCACTGCAGGAGGAGAGGACTCACTGGGCTCTCCTTACACTCACCATCACAAACCTCTCAGGGCCACCAAAAACCTGCCGACGTTTGTCCTCCACTCTCCATGAGGGTGACGCAGGCCTTCTGTGACTTCAGCCACATCACACACACATGCTCACATGGGCACAGACATACACAGACATGCACACACACACACACACCCCTTCTCACAAATACATACACATCCAGACCTGGGGACACATCCGCAGAGGCATAGGTGCAAACACACATGCAGACACACACACAGACATATAAGCATGCACAGAGACCCAGGTGCACAGGGACACAGAGAGACACACATCCACACACTTACACAGACATGCACGTGCGCACACACACACACACACACACACACACACACACACACACAGAAATGTGCACAGCTCACGGTGTGCCTCTGACTGCAGGGAAAGGAAAGGGGAGGACCAGAAAGGCCTTCACTGTCTCATGTCAAATTGATGCCCTGTGTGCACTGACCCCGCTTCTCACTGCCCCCTGCCCTACCAGCGTCAGCCCTCCACTGCCTCTTGGATCCCAGCCCTTTGTCTCCTCCTCAAAGACATGGCCCTCTCTCTGCCGGCCCATCAAGCTTCAGCCCCCTCTTCAAAACTTCACATCCCCTCCAGCCCTTGCCCCATTTCTGTCCTCTCCTTCCCAGCAAAATGTATCCTGCTGCCTCACACCTCCGCTAGCCTTTTGCTCTTAAACCCACCGTGGTCTGCCTTCCAGTGCCCCCCCCACACACACACAGAAATGGCTCGCTTCAGAGTCTCCAACTACCCCACGTTCTGAATTCGACAGACACCCCTTGATCGACACACTCCCTGGGCCAGCTCAGCCAGCTGCACTCCGTTGTACAGCTGGTGCCCAAACCTGCACCTCCAGCCCTGACCTCAGACCCCACACCGCACCTCTGTCGGCATACCTCAGGGCACCTCACATCTCACGTCCCCACCAAGCCTCCCATCTCTTCCGATCAGCCCTGGACTCCTCCTTTTCACACATGTCATTCTCTCTGTCCCCTAAGTGTATCCTCAATCCATGTACTTCTCTCTCTGTCCAGTGCCTTCATCTTAACCCAAGCTGCTTCTCTCCCTCCTAGGCCCCTGAAGCAACATTAAGAATTCTGGCTTTACTGCTTTACCGGAGATTGCTCTAAGCACTTTGTATATACTAGCTTATACTAGCATATACTAGCGTATATGAAATCCTCACTACAACCCTGTAAGGTAGATACAGTCATTCTCCTCCCATTTTTTACAGAAGAGGAAAGTGACACACAGAGAGGTTAAGTAATTTGCCCAAGCTCACACAGTTATAAAAAGGATGTTCCAGGATTCAAACCCTGGCATTTTGGCCCTGGTGTCCCCCAGTGTGGTGTCTCGCTTCTCTAGCAGCACAGAAGAGGTTAGAGCTGGGCTCCTCCGAGGCACGTGGGGTGGAAAGAGGGGAGGTGAGAGAGAAACAGTGGCCCAAGGGATCTGGGGCAGACAAGGAGGGGCATGAGGACAAGAAGGGCTGATGGCAGAGGGCAGGTGGGAGGGTCTGTGGAGGAAGTAAGGTGGGAGTTGGGGATCTATAACCTTGGGGATGGTGTGGTTTCTGTGTGACAGGGACAGACTGTGGCAGGAGGTGTATGTGGGGCAGGGTGGGCAGAAGAAAAGGTTGCCGGACAGAGGCGACCTCAGTTCCAGAGCTTGTAAACAAGTCCTGTCCCATAGACATACCTTCTTCAGCCTCCTCTTGGGTCTAAAGATGCCACCATTCCACACGGGTGTCTGCACCCAGCCCCATCGCGTGACCGCGGGCTACGTGGCAGTTGCCTGGGCTATGAGCCGGGCCTCTATTTGGGGAGCTGGTGGGAGAGGATGTTGAGGGGTGGAGCCAGCACCAGCTCGTGGGGAGACGCAGGCGCGCGAAGGGCAGTTCTGGCAGACGCAGGGAAGAGGACCCAGCCTGGCAGGAAGGGCCAGGGCAGCGAATGCAGGTCAGCAGCGAAAGCTCGCGTTCTCACCCTCCAAGCCGATGTGCCGAATTTTACTTTTCCTTTTATTTATTTCTTCTGCTTAAATCCTGTTTCTCTCCCCGAGGCATCTAATCTATTATTTAACATTGGATTGTGCGATTGAACTCCCAGGCAAATTGAAAATTATTTGTGTTTGAGGTTTCAGGCATGAAGCCGAGGCGAGCATTTCTGGGAGATCCTGGGAACCTGGGTGAAGGTGAAGAGCCCGCAGCCCTCCTCCTTGAAGGGGCGGGCGGGGTGCTGGTGGGGGGAAGGGGGGTGTCCAGGCCACGGAGCTCCCCCGCCAGCTCCACCCAGGCCTTGCGCGCCCAGAGCCCACAGCTCAGGGGTCATTCATCTCCACGCGGCATTTCACTTGGGAAACGCCATCCACACCACCCACTGGCAAAGTCCTGGCAGGCCGAGCAGGTGCCATCGTCCCCCAGCCCCGCACCCACCCTGGGGGGAGGCCTCAGTCACAGGAGAATTAATGGCACAGGGACAAAGCTCGCCATCATTTTTCAGGGCTTGGGCTTTCCGTGGGATTGCAGCCAGGGTTGCCGGCCTGATGGGGGTCTGTGCGGAGTGAACTGAGGTGGGAGGGGCCAGGGTGGGGCTGAGGGCCCTGCCCCGGGGGGCGCAGTCACAGGCCTCTGGAGCCCGAGGGCTGAGGGGGCATGTGACCCCGCAGGGCTGCCCCCAAGGACAGGAATTGGGGCCACCCCCGGGGCAGAGAGCGCTTGAGTCTGGGCAGGGTGCACGCCTTCAGCACGTGTGCGGGGTGCGGAGGGCAGAACCTCTTGGCCGCGGGAAGGAGATTGGATTTTGTGCTGGAAACAACAGAGAGCCAGGCTTTGAGACAGGGAGATGCGACAGGTTTTCTGTGTCAGAAAAAGATCCATGGTAAGGCAAAGGCCGTCGGCGCCCGTCCACTCCACGTTTCCTGAATGGTCACGTGTGCCAGGCGCAGTGCTAGGGACACGTGGTGATGGTACCCGTGTGCTCCCGCCCGGAACCAGGGCCCAGCGTGTGGGAGGACCGTGGGAGTGGGGATCCCCACATAGATCCTCGGCCACTCAGACGGGTCACTCGAGCTTCCGCTGCTCCTGCAGGAACACTGGGCGGGGGGGGCGGCCCACGGGGCACAAAAGAATCTCCCAGACCAGCCTGCTGCCAGCCCCTGCCACAAACCCCAGAAGCTGCCCAGACCCTGATGCAGCTTCCCCTCAGCCCCTCACCCCGGGCCCCTCGGTGCAGCGATCCCCCACCCTGCCCCGCTGTAGCCGCGGACACCGCAGGCCCTGCACGCAAGATCTGGCACCAGGTCTGAGAGTGTGCTTGGCCACGTCACCCTCCTTCCACCCCTGACCCAGAGCCAGGCCCGGAGACGACCCAGCCCGGCCCCCTGCCAGGGCCGACAAGGGCCTCACGCTGACATGCTCATAGTTAGCATAAATAGAACTTTGCACCCCCCAGAGAATGCATCATCTTTTCAGAGACCTCTGGAATATATACAAAAGTTAATCACAGATCCCTCCGTCTCTCTCTCTCTCTCTCTCTCTCTCTCTCTCTCTCTCACACACACACACACACACACACCCCTCATTTCCCACAGAAGGAATGTAAAATGTAAAAGCCACATATTTAGACAACAATGACAAGAATTGGAACTTATAACAGCTGGGACCTTTTGGTAGCAAGTAGAAGAAATCTGTTGGCACCAATTTCAGGTGAAGGAGGACCTGATGAGGGGTCCAGTAAGATGGGGACTTAACAGCAGGACTGCAGAAGCCCAGGGCCTGGGACCCTGAGTGCCACCGAGGCTCTCTCTATCGGGCTTACCTCCACTCCCTCAGTGGGCTGTTTCATGCTTTCCCATTGTGAACCCACTTCCCCTGCTCTTTCTGTGCCCATGGCAGAAACTCAAGCAGGGGACTCACCAGGGGAGGGACTGCTGCCCAGGGAGGGACAGGCCCCTTGACTCCCAGTCCCAGCCTCAGGGACACTCTGATGGGCCCAGCAGTTCCATCTCTAGAAATCTGTCCTGCAGAAACTCCAGGCAGGGAGATGAGAATATGCATGAAAAATGTTCATTGCAGCATGATGTGAACTATCAAAGGACTGGAAACAGCCTGAATATTCATCAGTAGGGAAGTAGAAGGACCAAATGTGATCCACTCGTGTTGCCAAATATGATGGATCCACCTAATGAAGAAAGCAGTAGGTCCTCTCATTCACCTATTCAATAAATACCTTCTGAGCACTTGTTATGTGAGGCCCACTGTGCTCAGTGAAGGGGACACAATAGTGAGCAAAAGCAAACCCCATCCTTGCCTTGCAGAGCTTGCTCTACCTGGGGAGTCTGATGCTAACGAAGGAGTAATGCTGCAGGTGTAGCATCATGAGCTTTTGAGGGCTACGGTGGAGATGACCTAGACAGAGAAGTCAGGGAAGGCTTCCTGGAGGAAGTGGTGATGGAGCCAAGATCAAGACAGGTGGCAGAGCAAGGAAAGAGCATGTGCAAATGTCCTGGGGTGAAAGATTGTGTGGCCAGGTGAGGGAGGGAAGACGGTTGCTGGGTCTGGAGCAGAGGGGCTGTGGAGGATGCCATGATGACCCCCCTAGATCCCCTTCAGGAGTAAAGACCCTCCAGTGTCAGCAGTGCTGCTGGCAGGCAGTCCTCTTAAGGGATTGTCTAGGCTAAAGACAGCTGCTTGCCTAAGGTCACAGCGCACCCAATATGTAATCAACATGGAAATAGAAAGGCCCAGCGTCCTCACCCAACAATTCTGAAGGGTCATCCAGACTCAAAGCTCCATATGCCTGGACAGAGTAACAGCCCCCAAAGATGTCCACATGGTAATCCGCAGAACTTGTGAATATGTTAGCTTACAGGGCAAAAGGGATTTTTTCCACTACGATTAAGGATCATGAGATGGGGAGACGATCCTCGCTCATCCAGGTGGGCACAATGTAGTCACAAGTGTCCTTATAAAGTGAGGCAGAGGGTCAGAGTCAGGGAGGAGAGGAAACGATGGAATCAGCGGTCAGAGTGATGGAAGGAAGAAACCACCAACCAAGGAATGCAGGAAGCCTCCAGAAACTGTGAAAGACAAGGAAACACATACTTCCTAAAGCCTACAGAAGGAATACAGCCCTGTTGACCCATTTTCAACTTCTGAACTCTGGAACTGTAAGATAATACATTTGTGTTGCTTTAAGGCACAATATTTGTGGCAATTTCTTATAACAGCAACAGGAAACTGACACAGCGTGAGAACCCAACTTCTCCCTCCATCTAATCCTGCTTTCTTCCCCTCCATTCCACAAGTGCTGATGCCGGGAACTCTCCCTTATAAACCTCTTGCATGCTGATGAGTTCTGCTTCCCGGAGAACCCCACCTACAGCAGTGAGGGCTGAGGAGTCTGAGAAAGCAGATGCTGGGGTGGGATTCACGAGCAGATGCACCCGTCTCGCCTGCCTGGTGACAGTGGTAGGTGGGTAGCTCCTCTTACAACAAGGTGACAGTGCAATTGTTATCACTTTCACCTTTGATGAATTGAGATCGTTTACCTGTGGAAGGAAATGCAACTGCTGAGGGCAACTATTCAGACACCTGAGAAGTATCAGGGGAACGCAAAATCGGTGGAATTAGGTGGCTATTGCCAAACTTGACTAACACTTTGAAAAAAGATAACCAAAGGCTGAGAGCAATTAAGAGTTAAGTGTGAAATAATTGAAGTATAGTTGATTTACAATGTTGTGCCGAAAGGAGGTCCCTGAGCCCTGTAGCAGGAGGGCAGACAAGGTGGAGAATCTCAGAGCAGCCAAGTTCCAAAGAAGATTAAACTTGGGGAATTCCCTGGCGATCCAGTGGTTAGGACTCCGTGCTTTCACTGCCAAGGGCCCGGGTTCGATCCCCGGTTGATCCCTGGTCGGGGAACTAGGATCCCACAAGCCGCACGGCACCACCAAAAAAAAAAAAAAAAGACTTGAAATGATCAAGGCTACAGCAAAGAGGATTAAACTCAACCTAAGTAGCTCTGTGTCAAGATCACACTCTGATGGGGAGAGGATGGCACCCTGACGTTTCAGATGGGACATCTGAGTTGATGCACCCCAAATCCAAAATCCCTAGATTGTCTTGAACCCTCTGAGCCTGCAGAAGTGACCCATTCTTCCCTATTAAGAACTAATGCTCCACTATTCCTTGAAGAAATGCAGAGACCTCTGCTCTGCAAGACATTATACAGCCCCTCCAGGATCTGCCCGCACCTCCCCTTCTGGCCACTAGACCTATTAATTAGGGGTCAAGTCACACCATGACTGGGCCAGGGCAGTGCTGGACTTGATAAGGAAGGAAAGGAACTATAGCCCCTGGGTCCTGGCAGGATTCAGGAGAGCACGGGTGAGACTGGATTATGAAGGTGCATCATCCAAAGTCCACGGGGGAGCAGGGAGAGACACATAAGGTTGGAATGATTGGAGAGCTTATCAATGTGAGGGCACTTTCCTGGGATGCAAGATTCCCTAGCAAGGACCACGAGAGATGGTGCAAAAATTCTGCTAGAAGCATGGAAAAAGTCATGGTGGAAAGGGGACTTAAAGGGCTCTGCAAAGTGGGCGAGCTGGAGTGAATGTGCTAAAGCCCCAAGGCAGGGAAAACCGGTGGAGGACTATGTTGGGTAAGGGGTGGACACACCACTTACCCAAGCAGCAGGGAATGTGTGCGTGAGAGGAGCACCAGCATCACTGAGACGATGGGTGACGGCTCCCCTCTGGGCGCTGGGCTGCTGGTAGGATCAGCTCTCATGGCACAAGGGTCACTGACAACAATGAGGGCAAGAGAACCCAAAAAAATAGAGGTCTAGTGGTGAGATTTACCCATCTGAAGAGAGGTGGACGCAATCTTTATAATGGGTGGTCCGGTCAGAGTGGCCCCAGGTGACCTGGCCTACAGCAGGTCCTCAAGAACAAGGTGTTCCCTGGAGGCAAGATAGATGGGCAGCCAACAATTGTTACACTCAATCTGTACAATCAAGAATGGATAATCAGGAGCCTAAGGGCAATCCTCCCAACCAAAAAAAATGTCATGATTCCTTGCCCATTTTCTGGAGGTAAGTCAGTTTTCAGACCAGGAACCCAATGACTGAAGGAGAAATCAAGCCTCCAGGATGAGCCTGTAACATAAAGCAAGTATATCTAGTAATCATACCCCAAGTCCTTCTCCAAAGATATCCTGGGGAAAGAGGCTACCCAAATAAGTCTAGGACATTGGACAGGGTCCCACTTGATATAGCTATGCTGAGCTCTGATGTGTCATGGCGGCCCTCCATTAGAGTGGGGACATACAGGCCAGGTGACAGATGGAATGCTGGCCCAAGCCTGGCTTACAGTGGATCCACTGGATCCACAGATTCACCCAGTGGTCATTTCCCCACTCCCCAAAGTGTAATTAGAGACTTAGTAATTGTCACAAGCCCCACTTTGACTCCTTGGCCTGTGGGGTGAGAGCTTTTGTAGTGGGGCGGGCAAAGAAGAAGCCTCTGAAACTGCCCTCTGTCCGCTTCCAAGACAGTATATAAAAAACAATATCGCATGCAAGAGGGAGAAGATATGGGGATATATGTTTATGTATAGCTGATTCACTTTGTTATACAGCAGAATCTAACACACCATTGTAAAGCAACTATACTCCAATAATGATGTTAAAAAAAAACAAAAAACAAACAAACAAAAACAATATCACTTCCCAATTGGGGGAGGGGGAGGGTGGTGGCAGATATTGGAGCTACCTTTTTTTTGGCCGCACTGTGGGGCTTGCAAGAGTTCCCTGACTAGGGATTGAACCCAGGCCCTTGGCAGTGAAAGCGCAGAGTCCTAACCACTGGACCACCAGGGAATTCCCATGGTGCTACCTTTTAAAAGCTAAAGGATCTAAGGGTAGTGGTCCCCATTATAGCTCTGTTGAACTGACCAGTTTGCCCCTGCAAAAACGAGACAGATCCAGAAGGATGACAGTGCAAACCCAGCCAAGCAGTAGTCAGAATCACAGCTGCTGTGACAAACATGGTATTCTTGCTAGTGCAAATTATCACGACCTCAGTACATGGTACTTGGCGATTGATCTGGCAAATGCATTACTTTCTATCCCTGTCAGAACAGAGGATCAAAAACAGTTTGCATTCAGTTGGAATGGATAACAGTGTACACTCGCAGTCTTGCCCCAGAAATACATTAACTCTCCAGGCCTCTGTCCAATTATAGGCCCCAAAGATCTGGATCGGCCCCATATCCTGCAAAATATCATATTGGTCTGCCATATCAATAACCTCGTGCTCATCAGAATGAATGAACAATAAGTGGCTAGTACCTTGTGGGCCTGAGTAAGACCCACACACTCCAAAGATTAGGAGGGTGAACCCAGTGAGGTTTGAGGGGCCTGTCATAACAATAAAACTTTTAGGAGCTGCAATGGTCTGGAGCATGCCAGGGCAACCAAAGCGTAGGACAAATAATGGCATCTTGCACTTTCCACCTCAAAGAAGGAAGTATAATGCTTGGTAGGCCTCCTTGGGTTCTGAAGGCACCGTCCGCATACATGTGGTCTGGACTACTCCAGACCACATACCAGGAGACATGAAAAGCTGCTGGCTTTGATTCAGTCCAGAGATGGAAAGGACTTTGCAGCAGGTCCAGGCTATGATGCAAGAGGTGCCAACTCAGGCTGTGCGACCCAGAGGATCCTATGGTATTGGAGGTATCAGCACTGGGAAAAGATACCATGTAGAGTTTTTGGCAAGCCCCAAGGGGAGGATTACAATGCAGACTCTTAAGGTTCTGTCACAAGGCCATGCCATATGGAAAATTATAAACCCTTTGAAAAGCAGTTCCTAGCATGCTATGGGCCCTGGTATAGACCGACCATGGAACACCAAGTGCAAATGCAACCATAACTGCCTGTCTTAGTCTGTCCAGGCTGCTATAATAAAATACCATAAACTGGATAGTTTATGAACAGCAAATATTTATTTCTCACAGTTCTAGAAGCTGGGAAGTCCAAGATCATGGCACCAGCATGCCTGGGGGAAGACACTCTTTCTAGTTCATAACCAGCATTTTCTCACCATGTCCTTATGTGGTGGAAGGGGCC
This sequence comes from Balaenoptera acutorostrata, assembly GCF_949987535.1. NCBI lineage: Eukaryota > Metazoa > Chordata > Mammalia > Artiodactyla > Balaenopteridae > Balaenoptera > Balaenoptera acutorostrata. The sequence goes on from NC_080082.1 coordinate 48,573,836, forward strand.
AGGGATCTTTCTGGAGCCTCTTTTATAAGGCACTAATCTCATTCATGAGGGCCCCACCCTTATGACTTAAGAATCTCCCAGAGGTCCCACCTCCTAAGGACATCATATTTGGGGGTCAAGGTTTCAACATATGAATTTGGGGGGACATAAACATTCAGACTGTAGCACTGCCCATCATGAGCTGAGTTCTGTCAGACCCACCAAGTCAGAAGGTCAAGTGGACCCAGCAGCATCCATCATAAGACAGAAGTGGAACATCTAAGACCAAGTATGAGCAGGATGACAAGCCATAAGCAAGGTGTGCGAGCAGGTAGCCTAGACTACCTTGTTATCCACCACTGTTGCACCGAGGCCTCTCCATTGATTCACACCTATGGCCACATGGTGAGGGGTATGACCAGGTGATGAAAGATCAGCTTTGTTCACAGAGGTGTTGGCTTGGTATGTGGAAGCAAGTAAAAAAAATAGGTGGTACCTGCACTGCAGCCCCACTCAGGATTGACCTTGAGAGAGCATGGTAGACTGAGATCTTCCCAATGGGTAGAGCTGTAGACCTTTGGGCAGAGCACCTGCGATCCTTTTTGATGGAAATAGAAACCCAATAGAAACCTAATAGGGTTTCTAGTTGGGAGACTAGAAGGAGATTGATTAGAAGCTAGGCTATCTGGGGCGATCATGTGGATGGGACATGGCACAAAGTGTGAAGCTTTCTTTCTCACTGGAGAGCATCCATCATGGAAGAGGCACTAAACAACCAAGTCAACAGAATGACTTGGCCAAGTGACATCAACCAGCTCCTGTCATTGACCTCTTCACTGCAGGCCCAAGTGGCAGGGTGGAGGCTATGAAGATGTCTAACAGCATGGGATCTCACCCAGCAAGGCTGATCCAGCTGCTGCTGCTGTGGAATGTTCAGTCTTCCAGCAACAGAGGCCAAAGCTAAGTCTTACACACAGTGCCATTCCTTGAGGACACCAATCTACAGATCCAAGTTGACCACACTGCATCCCTTTCATCCTGAAAGGAGCAGTGATTCATTTTCTTAGGAGTAAACATATATTCTGGGTACAGATTTGCTTTTCCTGCCCACAGGGCCTAAGCCAGACAACTATACAAGGGCTTACAGAGACCCACACAGGGTCCCACAAAACATCGTGTCAGCAATGGAGGTATGAGGGGAGGCAAACGACTATAAGTTGCACTGGTCATAACACTTCCTATATCACCCTGAATCTGCCAATCTGATAAAGCAATGGAAGGGCCTGTTACAAGCACAGCTAAAGCACTAGCTCGGAGTTAATATTTTGCAAAGATGGGGTGCCCTTTTCCAGAGCAAAGCGTACACTTTAAATCAACAATAGGTCGACATGGGTCTACTTGTGTGTGGTCGGCAGAATAACAACCCGTTCCCCAAGAGACGTCCATGTCCTAATTCCCAGAACCTGTGAATATGTTCCCTTTACTTGGCAAAAGGGACTTTGCAGGTGTGATTAAATTAAGGATCTTGAGATGGGGAGATTATCCTGAATTATCTGGGTGGGGACAATGTCCTTCTAAGTGAAAGAGGGAAGCAAGAGAGCGTCAGAGCGATGCAGCGTGAGGAAGATTCAACCAGCCACAGCTGGCTTTGATAATGGAAAGAGCCATGAGACTAGGAAAGAGCCAGGCTCTAGGGGCTGGAAAAGGCAAAGAGATGGCTTTTCCCCTAGAACCTCCAGAAAGAATGCAGCTTGATTTTTAGCCCAGTGAGATACATTTCAGACTCTGACATCCTGAACTGTAAGATAATAAATTTATTTTGTTCTAACTCACCAAGTTTGGGGTAATTTATTACAACAGCAATTGGAAATGAATACACTATGTTGCAGGTAAGATGGGTCTGGGAACCAAGGAGTGGAAGTAAGAGTGTCCTGCTTGCCATCACTCCTAGCCACCCACTTGGGAAATTTGTGCTTCCCACAATCTTGGGCTCTAAGGGTTTAGAGAGCCTGGTTCTAATAAAGAATGCTTCTGTCAAGGACCACAGTAAGAGTTCTGTGAATTATGGCTATAGATGCTGCCTGGGCACTTGAGGACACTTGAGGCTCCTTGTACCACGGGACCAGCAAGAAAGAAGATTCACCGTCTTGGCAGGGGTAACGGACCCTGATCATCAGAAAGAGGTAGCATTTTTGTTATACAGTAGGGAGCAGGGAGAGACAGATTTGGTGCCTGGTTAATCCACTTGCTTGTTGGTATTCCCCAGCCCAATTTTGACAGTAAATGGGCAAGGGCAGCAACTCTGGCCTGAGAAGGTCATGTTTGCCAGGGTCTCAGACCCCTCAGGGATGAGGGTCTGGTTACTCCACCAGGTAAGCCACTGAGACCAGAACAGTCGTGGGGGGAATCCAGAATTGATAACGAAGGCAAAGGAAGATGAGTATCGATTGTAGCCTCAAGACCAACTGCAGCAGTGGAGGCTGTAGTTAATCTCACTAACCCTCTCTTCCAAATTCCCCCAGGCAGAGGCACACGAGAATCCTGGAGGAGCTGCTCCCTGCATGTTTATGAAAAAGTGGAGCCTGGTGATGCAAGGGATGGACTGTGTCAGACATTTCGTGCACCACCAAATCCCCCTTCAGTACGAAAGAACTTATTCCCCCAACTTCTGGGAGTGTTGACTGCAGAAAGCCTTTAGCCATCAGCTCCCTTCAGAGAATGCCTCGGGTGAAGAGAGACGCCTTGCCCAAGGTTACACCCCACATCCAAAGACACATCCAGCCACCAATATGGCGGCACAGAAGCACAGCACACTTGCCCCACATGGGGAACAACTCTGCGCTCCTTGTGGGGTCAGCTGAGACCTCTGTAGAGATTGATAAGAGCTCAGCTTCTCCCTCTGCCCACTCCTTCCTTGCCCTCCCTTTCACAAATGTTGATGCAAAAGCACTCTGTAAGAAACCTCCTATGATAATCTCCACCTCCGAGCCTGCTTCCAAGGAGGACCCCTCCCTGAGGGGGAGGAGGGAAGTGGGGCTAGAGAAGAGGTGGGCCAGTCCACATGCACCACTGAGGGTGGTGTTATCTTCTCTTAGAGCAAGGGAAGCCTTGGCAAGGTTTAAGCAAGCAGTTACACGATCTTTTGAAAAGATCCTTCTAGCTGGCATGAGGAAAATAAATTGTGAGGGCAAGATTGACAGCAGTGAGGACAGAAGGATAGTCCTTCAAGCATCCAGATGAGATGAGAAGGCGGCTGGACCAGGGTGGTGCAGGTGGTGATAGAGAAACGTGGATGGGTAATTTGATAGACCCTGGTGATGGACGGAGATGGGAAATGGAGAAGAGGGTCAAGGAGAAGGAGGTTCCTGGATGACTCCCAGGTTCTGGCTTGCACAAGTGAGTGGCAGGGGAAGATGGGGACACCAGGGGGAGGCCAGGTTTGAAGAGGGGGGCAAGATCATGAGTCTGAGTCAAGATATGTTGAGTCTGAGGAACCTCTGAGACATCCCCCGGGAGGCATCAAGTGCACAGGCAGCGGGACCTGCAGGTGGGAGGAGGTGTAAATCTGTGAGTCATTGTCATGCAGAACTGCTGTGAGTGAGATTATGGAGGGATAACATGTAAGAGGAGAGGAGAAGGAGGCCTGGGAATGGCCTAATAGGGGGGCTGAGCCAGCAAACAAAACTGAAAAGCAGTGGGCTGAGTAAGAGGGGAAAGAAACACGTGCGAAGTTTGCTCTGCAGATGTCAAGTGCAGCAGCCAGTCCAGGGGCAGTTATGCTGCATAAACGAATATCCCTAAAATCTCAAAGGCTGAAAAAGACTAAAGTTTATTTCTCCCTCACTCTATGGGGCCAACGTGGGTTAGCAGGGTCTCTGCTCATCTTGGTCACTTGGGAACTGGGGTGATAGAGGCTCCATCTCAAAACCAGCTTCCACAACTGCCCAGGCAGGGAAGGCGTGTGGCGTGGCACACAGCTCCTCAGGCTTGTCTCTCATTTTGGGGGCCTCCCCTAACCTCAGAGGAGGCAGGGAGGGAGTTCACAGAGGAAGAGAGCTGGGAGCTCTTGGGCAGCACAGATCACCATCAAGCTGAGGAAGGGGAGGAGTGGCTGGCTGAGCCAAAGGCTGCTGAGAGGTGGAGTAACGTGAGGGCTGAGAAATGGAGGTGATGTAGGTCCTTGGTGACCTGAGAAAGAGCTCTGTGGTGGCTTTAAGGGATTAAAGGCCAGAAGCATCCCACCCCTGGGCATATATCTGGAGAAAACCATAATCCAAAAAGATACATGCACCCCAATGTTCATTGCAGTGCTGTTTAGAATAACCAAAACACGGAAGCAACCTAAATGTCCATAGATGGATGAATGGGTAAAGAAGATGTGGTACATATATACAATGGAATATTACTCAGCCATAAAAAGAGAATGAAATAATGCCATTTGCAACATGGATGGACCTAGAGATTATCATACTAAATGAAGTAAGTCAGACAGAGAAAGACAAATATCATATGGTATCGCTTGTATGTGGAATCTAAAAAAATGGTACAAATGAACTTATTTACAAAACAGAAATAGAGTCACAGATGTAGAAAACAAACTTATGATTACCAGGGGATAAGGAGGGGGGGATAAACTGAGAGATTGGGATTGACATATACACACTACTATATATAAAATAGATAACTAATAAGAACCTACTGTATAGCACAGGGAACTCTACTCAAAACTCTGTAATGACCTATATGGGAAAAAAATCTAAGAAAGAATGGATATGCGTATATGTATAACTGATTCACTTTGCTGTACAGCATAAACTAACACAACATTTTTAATCAACTATTCTCTAATAAAAAATTCATAAAATTAATAAAATTAATAAAAAACGTGGATCTCCATTTATGCTCTTGTTCTGGTCCCTGCAAATATTAGGGGTGGGCCAAGGTGTATAATAAATAAACAAACATATATAATATACACACATATATAATTTTATATACTATCTATGTTATATATAATCTATAATAAATATATATCATATAATTATAAATCATAGAATAAAATGTATCATATATATGTATAGTATATACATTCCCACTCAAATTGGATTGGGATTGTACACACACACACACACACACACACAAAAGGATACAGTTTGTATCAGTCAGCTTTTGCTGTGTGACAAAGAAACACACAATATCAGTGACATACAACAATAAGCATTTATTTCTCATGTGTCATGGTTGCTGGTGCAGCCCCACCCCACGTGTCTCATTCTGGGGCTCAACCTGGAGGGTCAACAGTTGCCTGGGGCATTTTCTTCCTACTGCAGTGGCAGAAGCTCGAGAGGCAAGCTCAGCTGCAGGTGTATACTTCAAGCCTCTGCTCCTTGTGCTGCATCTGCTAACTTCCCTTTGGTGAAGCCCAGGATTGGGGAGTGGAGGAGTACATTCTGCTGAGCATGGTGCTGTGGCAAGGGTATAGATGTCTAAAGCCACTACAGGGCAGGGAAAAATTGGTATCAATAATTTAATCTATCACATACCAAACTGAGGTTCCCTAGGAAGAGGAATATGAGACTGCCAGAGTGTGTGTGGAGGGGAGGGGGGCTAATTTGTAACTAATTCTAATTACTAAAATAACAAATGTTTTAATTTTTTACAATTTACCTGTAATCCCACATTCCTCTGTTAGAAAGCAAAAATAAGACCTCGATTCTCCCCAGTCCCAGGCAAAAGCCTAATATAAAATTTTTACTAGTTGATTCACCCGAAAGACTGGCTAGACATTTTGAAAAACAAATTCTTTTTTAGATCCTGACCTCAAACCACAAACAAAAGTTAATTCTAAAAGGGTAAGAGACCTAAATGCAGAAACAGAACTGTCAAAATTAGTCTGGAGATAATATTTTGAGATATATCAAGATGCCTTTTCTTTTTGCACTTCCTTGGGTGACCTTCCAGCTTTTCAGCCAGAGGCTTGCATCGCCTAGAGGTGGAGGGAGATGGAGGGAGAGAGGGAGAGAGAGAGGTGGAGGGAGGGGGAGAAGTGGGGGGAGAGGAGAGAGGGAGGAGGAGGATGGGGAAAGGGATGAGGGGGAGAGGAGGGGAGGAGGGAGGGGGAAAAGGGAGAGGGCAGGAAGCCGGAGGAGGAGGAAGGGAGCAGGGGAGGAGTGGACCACACCCATCCAAACACCTCTTCCAAAAGCAGCCTGCTGGGAGGTGGGAGGTGGAGGTGGGGCCGTTCCTTCCCTCTGACACCACAGTGGCCAGAAACCACTGTTTTCAGCAAACGCATCAAAGACCCAGTTCCAACGGGAGAGGCCTTTGGGGGCCCTTGGCCTATATACACAGAAGAGCTGGCTGAGGGATGGGGGCCAGGGCAGGAGGCAGAGGCCACTGCATGGATCAAAGGAGCAACAAGGTGGGGCACCTACCAGGCCCAGGGATGTGAGAAGAGCAAGTGGCCAAAACACAATGCAAGAGGAGGCACCCGTTGGATACCAGTTATGTGAAAGTTTAAAGCAGACACAAATGTCATCATTGTTTATGAATACATTCATGTGTCGCAAAAAGTATAAAAAGGTGCTCAGGAATGTGGCAACTTCTGGGTAGCAATTACAGGGTGGGGGAAGAAGGGAGGGGTTTTAACTGGTCTGTATTGTTTCATCTGATTTTTTTTTTAAATAAATTTATTTATTTATTTATTTTTGGCTGTGTTGGGTCTTCGTTTCTGTGCAAGGGCTTTCTCTAGTTGTGGCAAGCGGGAGCCACTCTTCATCGCGGTGCGTGGGCCTCTCACTATCGTGGCCTCTCTTGTTGCGGAGCACAGGCTCCAGACGCGCAGGCTCAGTAGTGGTGGCTCACGGGCCCAGTTGCTCCGTGGCATGTGGGATCTTCCCAGACCAGGGCTCGAACCCATGTCCCCTGCATTGGCAGGCAGATTCTCAACCACTGCGCCACCAAGGACGCCCATTTCATCTGATTTTTAAATCGGGATCTGAAGCAAATATTTGAGCTGTTAATATTTGCCATGCCTGGGTGGTGGGTGTATAGATATTTGTTAGATTATTTTGAAATACACAGAAGGGGGAAGACAGACTGCAGATTAGTATGAGCAGTTTGATGCCATAGTTTAAAAACCATGTGCACATGTGCATGTTTGCATACCTGCTTGGATGGTGTGCACACGACGTGTCTTTGGCTCTATGAGACTCCATGTGTATCTGTGCCTGTGCAACATTATGTGTGTGTGCGTGCTGTGTGTCCCTTTGTGTTTGCCACTTGCATGTGATTGTGTGTGTACCTGCATATCCGTGTGTGTCTCTCTGTGCAACTGTATGTGTATCTGTGGCTGTACGTGTCTGTGATAGTGTTTGTGTGTCCTTAAGTGTGTGTACGTGTGTGCATATCTGTGCTAGTCTGTGTAATTGTGTGTCTGTGTGTGTACATGAACAGGAAGACGAATGGCTGGACAAACACCAAATTACTGACTCATTGCTCTCTGGGAAGGAGAAACCAATTTTTGTTTCGTTTCTCCTTTGTACATTTCACCGTGTGTGTGTGTGTGTGTGTGTGTGTGTGTGTGTGTGTGTGTGTGTGTTTTACAATGATCATGCAGTGTTTACTGAAACTTAAAATTACTTTTAAAAAGACAGTAAAGAGTTTCACAGTTTGAAAAATGAGAAGAATTTATCATCAGACCCTTGTTGGCCTCTGGGGCTTCTCTTTGCCCCCTGGGTCCCAACCTGTGATTCCATCCACCCCCAAGCGCCCTGAGTTCAGAGGAGCCTGAGGACACTTCCTAGCCCCACCCCAGAGGCATGGCCCAAAGCAAGCATGAGATTTCTCTGAAGTTTTGTGTTTTATCTTTAAATGTTAGGCAACTTTTACATTCTCCCCTTTAACGTATACATGTTTATCTTAATTATACAATCACAAGGTTTCAACCCCCAAATCCTGGAGTCAAGGGGCCTCCGTCTCTCTCACCCTCCCCAGCTTCTGTGTGTCTCCTGTAGGTGGGTGTTGGGCCACCAGCACCTGGAGTAGGATCCGGGGGTGTAACTACAGCCCTACCAGAGATTCTAGGAAGGTCAGTTGGAAGAGGAAGCAACCATCACCCTTCCAAGAGCTCTTACACTGGCCTGAGCCGAGTTCTCTGCATCTGCTCTCACCGTGACTTCTCGCGGCAAGGGCATCAGCTCCTCATCAATACTATTCTCACGTTACACGGGAGGACACTGGGACTCTGCGAGATGAAACCCAAGGTCACCCAGCTCAGACTTTCAAGTTCATGCCATGCACAGACTGTCTCCCTAAAGCCTAGGCCCAAGGAGAATGTGTTGCCTGTGACATGGAAGAGGGTCAGCGTACGGAGCTTTGGCCAGAGGAAGGAGCCCTGGGCAGGGCTGATGACTGATCAAAGGCTGCCTCACTGTCTCAACTCTTGCTTTCCCTCAGGCCCAAGTAACTGCATCTGCAGGGCCCCTAGTCCTGTGACCCCAGGGCCACTTTTGTGGTCACCTGGAACCAGAGTGGCAGCCACACAAAGTCATTTAGGGGCAGGACTTGGTATTGAAGGCTGTTCTCCCAGGGATCCGAGCCAGCCTGACATTGATTGAGAGACCTGGAGGACCCTAGAGAGGGCCTCACCGGCCCCCAGCAACTGCAATAGCCTCATCTTTCTGGAATTCTTTTCTGTGTGTTGCATGGGGAGAGCAACCCATGCTGATTGCCCTGATGAACGCCAGGTGCTTTCGCAGGAAACAGCCTCCTCTCCATACCTTGAAGGGCTGCTGGGAGGACCTTGGGACTTCACTGATGCAGCTCGAGAGAAGGAGCCCTGAGAAGAAGCCAGAGGTGAGGAGGTCAGAGGGCCTGGGGTCAGTGGCCTGGCTTGGTTGCCTGGGGGCAGCCATACTCTGCCAGGTCAGGTGTCTCCTGGGATCCTAGAAGGATCTGGAGCATCATCTCTGTTGCAGCCTCTCTGGAGGTGCCCTTTGGGGTTTGGGGCCTCTCTTTCCTGTTTAGCTTCTACCTTCCTTCCAGCTCAGGGTTCTGGTCAACAGCTCTTCACCTTTGGGGCCCCCAGCACAAAGCCCATCCTCTCCTCCTTCCCCCAAGGCAGATCCTGACTGTGCCCAGGGTCTACCTTCCTCCCCACGGCCCAGGGCGGCAACCCCAGCCCCTCGCAGGCCAGGGCTAGACCTGATTGGTCCACGCTTTCCCCGGGACTGGCTTGCAAGTTGGCCAATGGGGTGCCAAAGAGGGCTGTGAGGGCCACTGGATCACTTCCCTGTTCTCCACGCATGTCCAGGGAGGTAGCAAGGCTTGAGCTACAGTATCTTGAGACCAGAGAGGACCTGGCGTAAGGACAGGAGAACATGCAGAGGCTGGCAGGGGAAAGTGGAGAGAGCCTGGGTCCTTGAGTCCTCCGCTGAGTCTCTGAATGGACTCCAGGGCCACTCTGCCTCCCGCTTGCCATTATGCGAAAGAATCCACTTTCCTTATCATGAAGCCCATTGTGAGGTAGGTTTTGTTAATTGCACCCAAACTCACACAGACTCTTTGAGAATCTGGTAAACATGCTGAAACTTCTCTTGGGAAGAAGGCTCAGATGCAGAATATTGATCAAGTTGGGGGAGGGGGTCCTGGTCCCCCAGAGGTCATCCACAGGCCACCACCATGTTAGGATTCCTGGTCAGGAGATCTCAGTCTTGTCTCATCGCTGTCACCCTGATGCTGGCTCCCGGGGAGGGCAGGTTTGTTTGGTTCTGAGCCGCATACCTGGGCTGCAGGCAGAAGGCAAGAAGGAGGGGGTGGTCTGTAGCCCCTGGAGGCAGGCCCTGCTTTCCCTCCCATCAGAAACCAGAAATCCCACTGAGCATAGTGCTGGGGACTGAGCAGAGCTCCGTGAGAGCTGGCTGGTCTTGATTTATTAACTTCAAGGACAGGCACTTGGCCCCCACCTGCCATCCCTCAGTCAAGTTTGGACCGCTGCTCTCCAGGGAGCCGGTCACCTTGCTGACAGTCAGGAGGCCCTGTTTGCAGGACGCGGCACTAACAGTCCCACATTTTATCACTCCCTTTAGTTTCCAGATTCACTGGGGTCCTAGAGGGAAGACTGGGGGATTCCTGGAATGGAGGCAGAGGCCAAGCGGATGTCAGACTGTGATCTCTGGGCCAGGCTGGCTCTGTCCTAGCCTGGTGAGGGGCCATCTCTGAGTCTGGAGGTGGGCGCAGACCTGGGAGGGCCTGGCTTTCACCCCAGCGAGCCTGGGGGTGGCGGAGCAGACAGCCCTAACACCCCAGCCTCTCCCCATCCCCCTACCCTCACACTCTCCCCTCTCGGAGGGCAGCAGCTGTGTCTCAGCCTGTTCATCTGCTATCTGGTCACAGACTTCCTGAGAAGGTTGAGTTCAGCAGACTTTGGGACCTCATCTTCTTATTAAGGTCTTGATCTTCAAATATAGTCTGCACACAGCAACAACAAAATACAAAGTCACACTGGAAGCCACTTTGAAACATCCGGAGACTGAGGTCTTGTCCACAACACCTTGATGCAGGGCCTGACCCGCATCAGCTTCATGTGAGCTCATGCAGAGCAGCCTCAAAGCAAGCTCAGGTTTGAACCCACTTTTTAAAATATGTGAACCATAATGGCTCAAGTGCTAGTCAAATCTACTGATAAAGCAAGTTCCATTCTGATTAGACTCACATCCAATTTCATCTCTTGGACTATAGTAATGAAACAAGATGTATTTCACAAGATGTTTCAGTATGTTTTCAGTCCTAATTATACATCTTCAATTAAAAAAAACAAAACCTCACCACTGCATTATATACCAAAGATCATTAAATGCCTATCACAGCCCACGTCCAAGTCTCTCAATGTAAAAGATGGTTGACATTTAGCCGGGAACTTTTAAAACACTTGAGAATAAATTATGGCCCAAACTCACTCTTCTTAATGACACGTATAAAGTTCAGCTCTTTAATAAAAGGATTCAGGAATATGAAAACAAAGTTCCCAGCCAATAGTAAGGAAATAAAGGTCTTTCAAAATGGTCAGTTCTTGTTTCAATTAAACCGTGCATTTTTAATATAGTTGGTATAAAGTGAAACTCTTAAAAAAACATCGAGGAATTTAAAATGAAATGGAACATCCTCTTTGCAGGGTCACCAGTACCACAGTGAGATTTGTCTCTTAAACAATGACACTTAGTATCTCTGTAGTTCCATGAATACTTTTGAAGTGTCATATTAAAACCAATCTCATGGCCTTGAGGCAAAGAGAAGCAATTAGTCTTGGAGTTGTGAATAAATAAAAATCCATTTATACACCCGTCCTTGACACGTACCTTGCAAATCTTAGAAACTTCATCTAGTGGGAAAAGAAATGTTAAATCATGAATACCAATACTAATCACATCGCCATGTGGCTTCCTAAAACAGTTTAGTTTATACCCATCTTCTAAGTATTAATTTATATGTATATATTCATCCATATTGAACACAAAACAAAGAAGCTCTAGCAGGCACCTAGCGGGTGAGGGGAGAGGGGTGAGGGGCGATGGGGTCACATGGGTGGCCCCATGACAAGCAAGTTTTCAGTGGGTCTCTGCTCCTCAAACGGGAGCCTGGAGCATTCTTTCTCATGCCTCCCTCTTCCCCCCCAAGCACTCCAAGGCTTGAGAAGGGGGAAGGTTCTTTCCCTGAAGAAGTGTGGGGTATCCACACACGCCTTTCTCCATTTGTGATCCCAGCCAGCATTTAAGGGAGGACACAGGAGGTCAAAGTATTTGGATACTTGTTTCACTTCTTATTGGGGCCCATCCCTTCAGTGCCGGGTGGGGTGGGTGTAGATGTGGGCTTTGCTGCTCCTTGGCCTTGCGTAGCCCTGGAGAGACTGGGGCAGTCACCAAGGAGCAAAGCAGACCTGCTGGGCCTGGCCGAGATGTAGAGAGCAGACAGTGGTGCTGTCAGGCCCGAGCTGGGAGCCAGAAGCCCGGGGGCGCCAGGGCGTGGGGAGCAGAGTGGGCAGCCCATGGGCCGTGCTGGAGCCGCTGCACAGATCCCTGACCTACTTCCAGGGCCCCTTTCTCTTCAAGGAGTAGCTAAGAATCCATAAATTAAGGAAATTAACTGATGGGGCCTGCGGCATCTTTGTAAGCTATTTAAATCTATAAATTTACAACATCTTCTGCATATATCAAGTAATTGAACTAACTGCAGGGATGTAACTTTAATGAGAAAATTTCCCCCTTCTCCTGTAGTTCGAGCTCTAAAGTAAATAAATAAATAAATAAAACCTTCCCTTAGAAGGAAAGTTTCTCCTTATTCTCGCGTGGAGAAGTTACAGTACGGCGGTCCGGGCCCTCTTTCCACGCGCGAGGTCTCCTGGTCAAGGGAGGCAGGCCCCCACCTTGTCCTCTTTCCACCAGCGCCCCTTCGCCCCCGCTCCGGGCCGCCCCCAGCGCCCCCCGTGAGTGAAGCCGCTAGAGGGCGTCCAGGTCCGGCTGGAGCTCAGGGTTGGGGGGGGGGGGCCCGGCGCCGTTCCCGGCCGGAGCGCACCGGTCCTCCAGCTCGAGCCTGGCTCTGGCCCGGGCGTCCCCGGAGCCGGACGGGGGCGCAGTGCAGGCCGGGCGCACTGCACCGGAGGCTCCGCGCTCCGTTTCCTAGGAGCCGGGAAATGGTCCAGGAGGAGGAGGGGGGACGGGCGGGGCGCAAGGGAAACAGGAGAAAGAGGAAGGGGAGGAGGAGGTAGAAGAGGAGGAGGAAGGGGCAGCCGACTCGGGGACCAGGAGGGACGCCCCGGGCGCAGGCCTCGGCGCCGCGGGGAATCTTGGCGGTAGACGTCTCCATCGCGCCGCGCGCGTAAAGGAAATGGCGCGTCTGGCCGCGGGGGGCCGGCCGGGCGCCCCCCGTGCGCCCCTCCCCCGCGGTGGCTGACCCCGTGTCCGCAGACGTCACGGGCGGCGCTGCTCCCCGGTAGAGGGGCAGCCGGGGCAGAGACCCGGGGAGGAAGGCCAGGGAGGGGGAGGGGCGGCACCGGCCCCCGGCTCCTCTCCAGCCCCGGCCGACTCGCAGCCCAGTTTCTTCCCAAGTCCCGCCCCTACCCCCGGGCGCCGCGGCGGCGGCTGCTCTCCTCTTTGTAACCGAGGAGTCAAGAAATGTGAGAAACGTGCCCTGTGTTACTTATTTGGGAGCCGAAAATTTATGCCCAGCTGAAAGCGCCCAGGGAAATATTACATCAGATGAAATGACAATGATTAAAATCAGCTTCTCCCCCACCCCCTCCCGAGCCCGGAGGAGGCCCGGGCGCCGCGTGGCTGGCCGGCGGGGGGCGGGGGGCTGGGCGGCGGAGGGCGCGGGGGCCTGGGCGCACCGCTCCCGGGAGGGTCCTGGCGGAGGCCCCGGCGGGAAGGCGCGGACTCCGGGGGAGGCGGGTGGTGATCGCCCGGCTAAAGGAAGGGAAACGGCGCATTTTTGTCGCCAAGCGCGGCAGGCGCGGGCGCGCGGAGCTAATTGCGACTCTAATCCTCTGCCCCGCGGCGCAGCCGAGCCCCGAGCCAGGAGTCGCCGCGCGCTCCCGCTCGCGCTCGCAGCGCTGGGTAATTTGGAGCCGGATCGCTGCCCTTTGCGTCCGGGCTCGGCCGCGACGGGGCGCGGGCTACGGGCTAAGGTGGGGGGCTGGCTTTCTCGCCAGCAATCGGGGAAGGCCGCTGGAGAGAGAGGAGGGAGGAGAGGAGGTGGGAGCGGCGGGAGGGCAGCCGGAGAGCGGCGCGAAGAGGAGGCGGCGGCGGCGGCCGCGAGGAGGGGAGGAGGCGAGGGGAGGGCGGGGAGGGGAGGCCCCGGCGCGCCGCGCCGCGAGGGGCCGCGCGAAGCGGGGGCCGGGGCGGGAGGGGTGGGTGGGGGGAGGGTTGGGGGCGAGAGAGAAAGTAACTCCAGGACGAGACCGGAGCGACCCGCGCAGCGAGCAGAGGCGGCGAGGCTGCGCCCGGCGCCCGAGACCAGCGGCTGCGCGGGGCGGGGGCTGCGCCCGAGTCCGATCCGCCGCTCCGGCTCCGAGGTAAGCCCCGCGCGGGCGGCCACCGCTCAGCGACGCGCACGCCTGTCCCTAAAGTGGCTGCGATACCCAGAAAGTCGCCCGGCCGTGATTCGGACGTGGGAGGGGCGGCTGCTTTGTCCCGGTGCAGGGCGGCGGGGGCTGGCGGCACGGGGGCACCCAGCACAAAGGCCTGGTGCGGGAGGGGGGGGACTGCCCACGTGGGCCGGCCTTGGCCCCGGGTGGACCCTCCCCACGCGGGCGGGCACTGAGCTTCCTGCCGCACGGGGTGGTGGGGGTGAGGGGGTGTTCAGGTCCCGGCACTCGGGCCTCAGTGCAGGGCCGAGCGCCCTGCAGGGCCGGCGAGTTTCCGGGGTCAGAACCCGGCTCACGCAGCTGGGGCTTCGGCTGACTGGACCCGGCTTGGTGTCCAAATCAGAGAGAGAAAAAGTCTCCAACGGGACAGATGTGCGTCCTCTGACGCCCACCCGCCAGTCCGAAACGGAGCGGGAGGGGCTGGCGGTCTGGTGGTCGTCCCAAGCGCGCGGGGTCTGGAGCCCCAGGCGGGCCGCGCGGAGATGCGATCGCCGCCTCCGGATCCCCGATTCCCGCCGGTACCCCCTGACCTGGACGCGCGCACCGGCACACTCGCAAACAGCCCCCCTCCCCCGTAGCTGGAGCGCGTTTCAGTCCTCCCGCGCCCCCCACCTCCGACTGCAGAAAGATCAGCTTCAAGTTTTCACTCCGCGTCTCAAATGTGCATGAAGGAATTTAACTGCACGATTGAATAACAGCATTAGTTTCAATTAATTTTTTTTTAAATCCCGGCAACAATAAACTTTGAGAACAAAAGCGCTTTTACGTCCTTAATTAGGCGAGCTTCCCATCTGTGGTCTCTAAGTGTCTGCCTCTTGATTTAACTTTGTCTTCCGCCCCGCCCGTGCCGCACACCCTCGCGGTCCTGCCAGGCGCTTTGGGTGCTGCGGCCACCGCCGCCCGCGGCGCCGCCGGCCTGCACCCAGCCGGCTCCGGCCGCCCCGAACGAAGTTCACACCGGCCGGCGGGCTCCGCGGCCGGGCTGGCGCGCGCCAGGTGGCCCGCCTGCCTCCCTTCCGGCCCGCCCCCTGGACAATTCTGCAGGCCCCTGGCCCTCTTGCCTGGGGCTGGCGCCCTGGGCGCAGACCTGAAGGGAGTTCTTGAGCCGCCTTCTGTTTACCTTTTATGGTTAAAATAACAGCTTAGCAAAGAAGCGACTTCACGAAGAAGCGATTTAGTGAAATCGTCTCAAGCTGCCGCAGCTCAGCCAGTTTAATCACCCCCAGAGAGCTGAACAACTGCGAGCACAATGGGACACAAAATCATTTTGTGTGTAAATGAGCGTGGCATTCTGCTCGCTTCCCTCTGCTCGGGCGGGCGGGGCTCGGTGGCGGGGCGGGCGCGGGACCCCGGGCTCCCGCCGCAGCCTGGAGAAGCGGGTCAATACCCAGCCAGTTTGGAAACCCGCGGGCCGGGCAGCACACTACCGCCGAGGCCCCTGCAACAGGCGGTTTGGCTGAGCCTCGGGAGGGCCGTGGCGAGCTGGGGCTGGTCGTGGGTTTGATGCTGGTGCTGGCGGAATGAACTTGTGTCTCTTCCTGCACCCACTTTATGCTTCTGACCTTGGCAGTGGTCTCGGGGAAAGGGCCGTTGTCCAGCACAGATGCGTTTGTCGGAGGGAGCAGTGGAGGTTCGCGGCAAGGCGTACAGCCTGGGGCTTCCAGTGGTGAGTTTCTGGTGTCCCATGAACATCAGGTGGTGCTCGCGATGGAAAAGTCTGGGTGAGAACAGGATGGAACAGCTTTTGTGATGGGTACTTGGTGTTACACGTCACTCCTGAGTAGTGTCCTGGCAGTAGGGCCGGCATTGTGCAGTCCGCTTTGATAGACGTTCCATCGGAATTCCTTCCAGCACAGTTTATCCTCAGTGTGGCTTTCCTTCTGACTCCTCCCTAGCAGAGCCTCCCAGGGCAGGATAGCCCATTCCTGAGATACGTTTTGGTTTCTCAGAACTTCCTTGAGATAAGTGACCTGGTTTTCTTTTTGAAGCTTGCGGGAACTCAGGAATGCCCAAAGCAGCAGACCCTGGACAGCTAGAAGTTAAACATCACTGTCTGCTAATAGCCACCCCCACCCGTTTCCTGTCAGAGGACTTGCCAGGACACCGAGGGCAGGACAAATCCTGGGAGAGTGACCTGGCTTAAATTTGCAGGATTTGATTCTCATTGGACCTTGGTTCATGTATTAAAACTGGATGTTGAATTTCAAGGCACAAAGTCAATTCTTGAGAGAGGTTCGGTTAAACCTGCAACGGATAAGTCCAGGTTTAGGTATGTGGCAGCCAGTGGGGGCGGGGGGCATGATAGCCACTGTGTACGTCTCTCCCAGCCCCAGGTCAGTGGAAGGGTCTGCTTAAACCTGCTCTTCTCCAGCTCTCCTGCATAGGGCCTGCAGAGTGTTCTCAGACAGCTTCTAGAGACTGTGGGACAATCTTATTTCAGGTGATTGCGGCTCAGAGGAGACTGACTGTGGGGAGGGGCAGGAGAGAGTGTTCATTAGCTGAGCTGCTGTCTCCTTCTGGCCAGCTTTCTAATGCCTTGGGGCTGTGATCCCAAAGGGATCTGGAATATATTAGGCACAGACAAGACCATTCCCGGGGTCTGGGGAGAAACTGCAGAGGTGCAGGCTGGGCAAACAAAGACAAGTTTTCTTCTCTAAGGAGCCACAGGGGGAACGGTGGCTTCCTAAGTGACTTTCGCTCTTCCCTGGCTTCTCTGTGTCCAGCCAGTTGCAAACTGCATCTTAACACTGCAGAGACGGTGTTCAGAGAGGTCCTGGGGCTCCCCAGCCCATGGAGGGTGGGGGGATCCTCTCTGAGCTGTGGTTCCCAGGGTTCTCTCTGAAGCAAGAGGAGACATGCTTGGTAACGTGTCTCGAAAGCAAAATACCAGGAAAATCGGATTTGTTCTGAAACATTTTGGGGGCAATAATGGTGAGCATATGTTTCAGTACTGTCATTAGCTGAATTAGCAGACATGGAGCTGCCCTGAAAACACATGTGTGAGTGAGTGAGTGAGTGTGTGTATGTGTGTGTGTGTGTGTCTGTGTGTGTGTGTGTAAGTAATCTCCTATGGCCCGGAGGCTTGCTTTGGGGTGTGGGGGCAGGATAGTAGCGGGCAGTGTGGTAGGGCATGGGGTCCTGGGACGCATGTTCATAAAGGAGGATTGTAAGCATCTTTGACTGGGAGACACGGCGCCCAGGACCACTGAGGAGTAAGTCCTGTCTGGTTGTGTTGGTGCTTCCCGCAGATACTCTGGGCAGCGATGGAAGCCTAGATGCCTCACCGCAAGGAGCGGCCGAGCGGGTCCTCGCTTCACGCCCACGGCAGCACTGGCACCGCGGTGAGAGCCAGCAGGGTGGGCTGGGTCCAGGGCTGGTGTCCTCCTCTTCGCCCTCTTCCCAAGCGCCAGCTCACTGGCTGCCCTTCCTCGCAGCCGCCGCCATAGCTGTGGCATTCAAGAGATGGCTGTTGACTGGCCGTACGATTATGTATTTTTTTTGAAACAAAAATGCTCTTAATTTGATGTGAAATTTACTACATGTATAAAACTCAACGCCTTAGGTGCTGAGGAAGTCACTAATTTAGAGGTGTCTCGTTACTGAGACAAACTTGCAAAAACCCCTGAATCCCAATTCACAAATTGGTGATTCGTTTGTCAGGGGATATTTCACATCTAACACATAAGCCCACGACCTTTAATTAGAATTTTGCAGTTTGTTTTATGCCCCTGGAGGCTGACACCTTGAAAAAAATTTTTTTTCTTGATTTCTTATTGCTAATAAGCATCTTTCTTTTTTCCCTCTGGTACTTTGAAGAAAATGATGCAAATACACTTAATTACAGTGGTGGCCATAATTTGTCAGCTGAATATGTGATCAGGCACAGGCAGAAGTGATCTGATTAGATCTGTGATCACATTGGCAATAAAAGGAGTGCATAGCTCCGTCGTGGAGAAACCCTTGTTTTGTGCCTTGTTTCCAACTCCAGGAGGGAGGAAGCATGTCTCGGTTGTCTCTCACCCGGTCGCCTGTGTCTCCCCTGGCCGCCCAGGGGATCCCACTGCCGGCCCAGCTCACTAAGTCCAACGCGCCTGTGCACATCGACGTGGGCGGCCACATGTACACCAGCAGCCTGGCCACGCTCACCAAGTACCCTGACTCCAGGTAAGAGCCAAGCCCCTCATGGCACCGGGGCGTGCAGTGGTGACAGGCAGCATCTGTAGCCTGCTACCAGCCAACACGCAGGGCTCTCCAAGGCCCCCCCTGCTCCTAGACCTGGGGAGCTAGGGTTTAGGAAGCTGAGTCTCCCTGTTAATGGCTGCTTTGCATCGGGACTTGTGACCCTGAGCTGGTGGCATTAGTAGTGTTAGGTGGAGTTCCTGACTCACTGGCAGAGGCCACTTTTCAGAGCCAGCCCCACCTGCCGCTGGCCAGCAGCTGGCTGGGGAGTCTCATGTTCCATCATGTTACTCTTGAGCGAGACTCAAGCCTGGCCTTTGCAGGGCACCATTCGTGAGCAATGCTGCGTACTTCTTGGGGTCATGCTGGGGAGAAATAGTTCATCCTACTTCCGAGTCTAATCCTTGGGATAGAGCATAAGGGGAAGGATGAGGGGGAGCTGCAATTTGTCATCTTTGCCTGTTTGGGTGGCCACTGCTGGACCCTAAGGGCTAGCAGCCGGCTCCCTTGGATTTGGGGGGGTTGCAGTGACTGGCTAGGAATTACATGATGTTCGGGAATATCCACAGCTATGGATAAGCGTGAGCCACATACCGCCATCAGTGGGCAAAGCGTCTCTGACCAGGACCCTCCCTACAGGGAGCTTTACACTCTGCCCAGCTCCCCGGTGCTCCTGACTCCTGGACTCATCTTTGGGAGGCGCCGGGCACTGCTGACTCTCCTGCTTTTGCCTCTCAGGCATTTCTCTCCTAGGGGCAGACCTGGTTTCCCCCTATAACGGCAGGGCTGACCAGAGGTGGGATGGGTCTCTGAGCATCTCCTGGAGATGATGCCTCATGTTGCTTGCTGAGCCTGGGACTGCTTGCTCCTGGTACAGCGAGGCGGCCACCACTGAGGGCTGGCAGCGGGAGGGCCACGGCTGCAGGGCATCACCTCTGTTTTAGACATTTAAAATAAAAAGAGGAGTTAATTAATCCCCCAGACAGAGAGGGGGATCGGCTCTGGGAAGCTCTCTGATCAGGCTGCCTCGTGGCTGGCGTGGCTGCTCAGAGCATGGAGGATTCACAGCGTGTGAAAGTGGCGGCTTTGGGAGCTCGTTGGAGGCCGGGGTGGCGCCCTCCAGCGGGGAGTGCTGGAGGCGGATGCAGTGTCTCGTTCAGAATTTGGGGAATTGGGTGCAGGTGGCGGTTGGAGCTTCACTCCCTCAGCAGACAGAGGCTAGGCCTGGGGCACTTGTGACCTGGGGGCCAAGGAGGGGGCAGCATCCAGGAGGCCACGTCAGCTGTGTTGGCCTGGCACTCTCTGGCAGAGCCCTGTCTAGGATGGGAGATGGATTCTGCTTATTTAATTTCAATTTTGCCTTCTGCGGCATTCGTGCATTGTTTGAGATAGATCATCCCTTAATCGGTTGACGACGTTTGCGAGTGAAATTCATAAAACCCTTGCCCACAACCTCTCTGAAGAGTGTTTCCTGAAATCAGACACTTGCCTTTCTGGAGTCATCATGGCCCAGGCCTGCGGGGAATGGCCTCCTCATTCTGTCTCCAGGCTGCTGCCTGGAGCAGGGTGGGCAGGGGGGTGGTCCTCCCCTCCCAGACCCACAGCCCATCCTCACCCATTGTCCTGCTCTGACGTGGGGCGGGCCATCTTGCCGGTGGGGGGGGGGCCGTGACCTGTGGGACCCTCGGGCCAGCAGGATGTGCCCAGAGGGGGTGGCGGGCTGCATTCTTCCCTGGGGCTGAGCCTCAGGATGAACCTGTTGTTCTGCCTGGATGGCTTCCAGCTCACAGGAGAGCTGCTCCTTGGGCCTGAAGCTTTGGCCTAGAGGCGGGGGAGGGGGGATGGGGGCGGTGGGGGGGCATGGGGGGGACGGACCTGTAGGACAGTCAGGACAGTGGGTCAGGCCAGGCCTGAGAAGTGGGTTGGGCAGCTCTGCTGGCCAGAGCCCCTTGGATCTCTCACTGAGTAAATTATTAAAATTAAAAAACTGTTTTTCACTAATTCTGGAAACAAAGATCAATCCCTCACTCAGGGTCACCGATGTATAGATCACCTGGAGATGGAGAATTGTGTTAAGGTCACCCGGGGTGGAGGGAGTTCTGGATGTCAGCAAAGTCCCACCCTGGGCAATGCCAGGAGACCCCCCACCCCCTCAGGTCCCGGTGCCCACACAGCTATGCCTGGGCTTCTGGTTCTTGGCTGGTCAGGGTGGCTGCAAGGCAGGGAGCGCCAACGGGTCCTCGCCCAGAGCCGGCCCCGCCCAGCTGCCCGGGGCTGGGAGTCGACTCCTGTGTCTGCCACCGCACTTGCTGGACATCGTTTAGCTCCGGCCGTGGCAGCCCCACGCTTGCGTTCATCCTCACTGTGGGAAGCAACAAATTAAGATGTCCAGGAACTTTAGAACTAATAAAACCTGCCACTGAAACATGCAGGAAATTGGAGCCAAAGCTTAAAGAAAGAAAGAAAGAAGAAAAAGAAGACAACCCCTATCAGCTGGGGTCAGAACTGGCCAGCTTATTCTGTGGAAGGCTTCTGAGGTTGGTACCCCGAACCTGCAGCCTCCCTCAGAGAGTGGCCTGGGGTGGGAATGGACTCTTAACACCACACTCGTGTCGGGAGCTCCCTTTGAAGTGACTGTCCTAACCTTCCCTCAAGCTGCTCCTGTCCTTGATAGCTTCAGACCCTGAGGGCATGAAAGGCCTTAGTCTGTGAAGAGACACCGAACCGTGGAAAGACCTAGAACCAGCCAGTCCTGAAATAAGGCAGATTGAGAGCCTTCTGGCCTTGGACCAATAAGACAACCTAGAACGCAGGAAGCCCAGGAATGTGGTGGATTGGGAGTCCTCTAGACCAACAGGTCTGGAGCTTCACAGCCTGATGTCAGGAGGGATTTGCGACACAAGCAGCCGTGGAACATTGCTTGCTGCACACAGCGCTTGAGCTCAACCAGGAAGGGTGGAGAAAATTCTGCAGCGAGGCTGAGGCTTCACACTTGCTGGCTAACCTATGGAAGTGGCTCTTACTTCTTCCTGCTGGTGCCACGTGGGGTCCCTCAGCAGCCTGCTGATGACTGCCCACGGCACCTGGCAGCCTCGCTCAGTCCTGTCTGTCTCCAGGGCTGCTGGGTGGCCCTTATTCTGACATCTGGATGCCCAAGCTCTGCTGAGGTTAGGTCTTGGGGAGTTTGAGGCCTGGAATAGGCCATGGAGCCCACAGAGCTTTCCAGCGGGGCTGTGTTCCCCAGTATCACTGTCACCAGGCCTGGGGGTGGATAGGGCTCATGGCCTTTGGAGCTGTGAGATGAGTTGTATCTGGGTGACCGCAGCACTGGTTCCACAGGCTCGGGCCTCTCCACACCTCCCCGTGGGCTCTGGCCTGCTCTTGCCCATCTACGAGGCAGCCTTGCCCTTTATACAGCCCCGCTGGGCCATGTCCCCAGAGTGAGAACAGGTTAGTCACTCTACCCCTGGGCAGACCCTCCTGGCCGATGCCTGAAGTGTACCAGGCCACCAGGGTGGATGGGGTCAATGGTAGGCCCTGAGAGAGGCTTTGGGTGCCGTGACCCCTCAGCTTCTGCCCAGCTCATTGCCCTGGCGCACGGTGGCAGGAGTGGGGCAGGGCCCAAGGAGCAGTGACCCGGAGCAGACGGAGGAGTGGGCAGCTGAGGGAGGGGGGAGCCCTCCTGGGAGGTCTTGCCGGTGCAGGCAGAGAGTGGGGGGGCTAAGCCTCGGCTTGTACAGGTTGGGCTGGAAGGCCTGGGGCCCAGGTCGGGGCCACCCTTCTCCCAGGCTGTGCAGGGTCCAGCTGGGGACGTGTGTGTGGCCCTGCCTGTCTGCTGAAGGATGTCTGGCGGTGCTGCCCCTGGGGAGACCCTGCCGACCTCCCTGCGGTTCCCGAGTCAAGCTCTTGGCTGTCCCCACCCCTCTTCGGGGTGTCCTAACGCTCCCCACTGGGGCCTGGGGTCTGCAGGGGAAGTTAGCCAAACCAGAGCCTGCCGCCCTGGGAAGTGGGGAGGCCTGGTTCCTCCCCCCTGGAGTGGAAGGGGCCAGGCATCAGGGCGCCCCGAGAGCCTCCTGCAGGCCCTGTGCTTCTGTCAGAGCCACTGCCCTTCAGAAGATGGGGTGCTGGGACCTGGCCTCCCATCGCGGTCCCCTCCCCGGCGCACACACGCTGTAGCACGCGTGCACGCATTCGAGCATGTGTGTGCACTGTTCTGTGTGCATCCACACTGGTATGTGTGTACACACTGGAGTATGCGTGTGTGTGTGTACGTGCGTGCACTGTAGCTGCACACACACATGCTGTCCCCGGTGCCTGCCTCTGTTCTCCCCTAGGGTTCCCCGAGCACAGGGCTGTGGGTGGTTCGTCTGTGAGTTTGTTGAGTGTACGTAGCTGTGTCTCTGGTGGACCCGTGCTGCCTGGTGTGTCCCTCACCGGGATGTGTCTGGGTCTGCCTGTGATTTGTGTGTTGTGAGGGAGGAGACCATGTGACACTGTGCCTGCTGCGCGGGTGTGTCCTGTCCGATGCTCGTTCACGCGGGTTGGGTGAGGTGGATGTGTGTGACCCGGGAGTGTGTCAGCTGGTTTACATGTGTTCACTGGAAGGGTGGCTGTGAGCTGGCGTGTCTGATGGTCAGTGGGGGTCTTCTGGGCAGTTCTGTCCGGCAAGGGTTTGTGTGCGTGGGACGAGGTGGCTGTGTCTGTGTCTCGCTGTGGTTTTCCAGGCCTGTAACCCGTGTCAGCGGGCAGGCGGGTGTATAGAGCTGGGTGTGTCTCTCTCTGGCTGTGGCTTGGGAGTGTAGGCGGGGTGTGTGCACGTGCTGGTGTCCCTGCTGACTGTGGCCTGGCTGCCGCTGGCACGTGCAGACATCCTTTTCAGTCCTGGCGCAGTCCCAGAGTCACCCATGTAAGGTCCCTCGCCCCTCCAGCAGGGGGAGCGCTAAGGAGTCGGGGTGGGGCAGGTGGACCTGCCCTTCCATCCCACATCTCCGCCCCCATCTCTCCCAGAATAAGCCGCCTCTTCAATGGCACCGAGCCCATCGTCCTGGACAGTTTGAAGCAACATTATTTCATCGACCGGGATGGGGAGATTTTCCGCTATGTCCTGAGCTTCCTGCGGACGTCGAAACTGCTGCTCCCAGATGACTTCAAGGTAAGTCCGCAGCCGGCAGCTGCACGGCACACTGCCTGTGCAGTGGCATTACACAGGGTAGGCTGTGACTTAATAAATGGACCCACAGTTGTCATGGCAACCATAAAAACTTAAACGATGAAGCCGAGGGCTAAATCAGTTTTTCTAAACTAATTTTGTTTTCTCACATTTTTAGCTTATTTATCAGGGTGTAACAACAATTAAGCAGCGGCAGTGGCGCTTACCCCGGTTTCATGTTTGTCGTGTTGAAGGACTGTCGTGTGCCAGAGTTACAGGAGTTAGAGGTTCCCAAATCTGTTCCTTGTAGGCACTTGGCAGGGGGAAACTGATCCAAACCAAACACCCTTACACAGAAGGCTGCCCCCAGGTCTCCAGGCGAGCCTGTCTGCGGCAGCCGACCTGGTTCCGAGAGTCCTGCCTCTGGTGCTGGGCCCCTCACGGCACGGGGATCCCGGAGGCAGGAAGCCCATGCCTGGGCTACCCCAGCTCCAACCAGCAAATGTCCTTCCTTTCTTTCTTCCTGCCGGCACCCAGAGGACCCAGTGGCCCTGGGGCTGTTTTATCCTTCATTCAATTCAGTTCCTGGGTGCCAACAGCCGAACTCGGGCTGAAAATGCAGTGAAAGACAAGGCAGACATGGGTCCTGTCCCCGCAGTGGTTACCGTCTAGTGGGAAGACAGATGATGAACAAAAAAACACTTGAATTCCACAGGGGCAAACGCTTCAGAGAAGCAGAGAGTACTGTGAGAGTGAACCATGCGGAAAGCGGGCCTGGGAGGGTTTGGAGGCAAGGCTGCTTCTCTGGGTGACGGCGGAGGAACGGGGGCAGACGGGTGCGAGGGCCTTGGTGGGGAGGGGCGAGGGGAGGGCAAGGAGCTGGATACGTGGCAGCCTGGGACCATGTGAACTGGGAAGGGAAGAGCAGGAAGGAAGGCTGCTGCTTGGTGTCAGGACCCTGGTGGCCGGCTCAGCATTTGGCTTTTTACCCTGAATGCCGTGGAAGGGTTGTGAGTAGGGGCATGACCATCAGATCTGTTGTGTGGAAAAGGATGCGGGGGGGAGCAGGAGGGTAGAGGCAGTGAAGGTGGAACAGAGTGGTAGATTAGATTCACACTTAGGAAAAAGATGCAGAAGCCACGGGTGTGGATGGTGAGGGTCGGGGGCTCTCGAGGGTGCCTCTGGCCTGCAGCTTGCGTCCTGAGTGGATGTGTGGAGGCCCAGGGTAGAACAGGCTGGGGGAGATTGGCACCGCGGTCCTGTGTGGAAGAGCTGGTGGGGCATCCGGGGGGAGATGTTCTGGGCTATGAGGAAGGAAGTGGGGTTGTTGGTTTGCAGATATCATTTCAGACCTTGTGTGGATGAGAGCAGAGGCCCGGCATGGTGCCCTGAGGAACCCCTGTGGAGGGACAGGATGGGTTCTTTTTAATTCTTGAATTTTATTTTATTTTATTTTATTTATTTTTTATACAGCAGTTCTTATTAGTTACCTATTTTATACATATTAGTGTGTATATGTCAATCCCAATCTCCCAATTCATCCCACCACCATCCCCCCCCCCCCGCCACTTTCCCCCCTTGGTGTCCATACGTTTGTTCTCTACATCTGTGTCTCTATTTCTGCCCTGCAAACCGGTTCATCTGTACCATTTTTCTAGGTTCCACATACATGTGTTAATATACGATATTTGTTTTTCTCTCTCTGACTTACTTCACTCTGTATGACAGTCTCTAGCTCCACAGGGTGGGTTCTTGACTGATGACAGGCCTGGGGAGGCTTCTCTCGGGGTGACTCCAAAAGCTGGGGTCAGTCAGCAGGAGGAACGGACTTAGGCACAGTGGGGTGGGCCCGGCTTTGGGGGATGGGCTTCCTTGCCTCCCCCCAGGGGTCCTCAGGCTCACCAGCCGGACTTGAGCTGAGTGGTGTGGTCATGGGTCCTCAGCTACTCAGGGCTGGGGTGGGTGTGGGTGGACATGTGTTTGACTGGGGCAGTGGTCTGATCATCAGGGCCTGAGGGGTGGTTGGTGTGAGCCCGCCAGCCCGGGAGTGGGCTGCTGGTGAGAGGTGGGCGTCCCCCCAGACACCTCCTCACACTGCCTGCGAGGGCAGGGGCCGATCTTGTTGTCCTTTAAGCTTCACCCCCTCTTTGAGCTGGGTGTTTACATCCATTTTATAGATGAGGAAACTGAGGCTCAGAGAAGGTCTGGTAGATAATGATGCCGAAAATCCAACCCAGACAGGTCTGTTTCGCCTCCCTGCTCCGCAGTGAGCTCCTCCAGGGCAGGTGAGGACGGGGCTGCCCCGTGCCTTGCCGAGAAATCAGCAGGTTTCCAGGCATCTGCACAGCCTCTGGCTCCTCTAATCTAGCCTCCGGGTCTATCCAGAGGCTTCTCTCTGCTTCAGGGGGATGAAGCCAGCCCCAGTGCTGGGGCCGGATGGAAGAGCTCAGGGGGTCTTGGGACAGGTGCACACCAGCTGCTGCCTGGATGGAGGCAAGACCTTTTTTCGGGCACACATCCACCCGAGCCTCGTTTTCCCCATCCCTACAATGGGGACAACCATCCCAGACCACATTGTGCCCTGGGGGTGCAGGGTCTCAGAGGGGGGCCCCCTGGAGCCGGAAGGGCAGATCCCCACCTCCCCCACCCGTGTGCGCGTGCCCGCAGGACTTCAGCCTGCTGTACGAGGAGGCGCGGTACTACCAGCTGCAGCCCATGGTGCGCGAGCTGGAGCGCTGGCAGCAGGAACAGGAGCAGCGGCGCCGCAGCCGGGCCTGCGACTGCCTGGTGGTGCGCGTCACGCCGGACCTGGGTGAGCGGATCGCGCTCAGCGGCGAGAAGGCTCTCATCGAGGAGGTCTTCCCCGAGACCGGGGACGTCATGTGCAACTCGGTCAACGCCGGCTGGAACCAGGACCCCACGCACGTCATCCGCTTCCCGCTCAACGGCTACTGCCGGCTCAACTCGGTGCAGGTGAGGGCTGGCCGGCCGCTGCCTCCCCCGTGCGTCCCCGACGCCCTCCGGCGGCAGAGGGAGATGGAGGGAGGCTCGGTGCCTGCAATGGCGAGGCCCTCCGTGCCATCTTACAGAAAAGGCAACAATGTGTCGATGCATAATTTATGTCCCGCTCATAATTAAATGATGGCGCCTGGGGGATGGACTTAAAAAAATTGATCTATGCTTTTTTTTTTCCCCCGAAAGGATGTTCTATAAAAATGGCCTAGAGTATTTTTAACAAAGTGTGCTTCATTTGACACCCAGAGTCTGACTTTGGATTCAAATTAAACCCAGGCAGTGGGAGCAGCAGGTCAGAGGCTGAGAGTGGCGGCGGCCTGGAGCCCCCCCGCCACCTCCGTGCTGACCGGGGCCACCAGCACCCAAACAGCCGCCCAGTGCGTGTTTGGACTGGCTTTCCCCAGATGGGTCTGAGAGCTGGGAAGCCCCACATGGAGTGGAGGCCTATTTTCCATCAGCTCTTCCAGACCCAGGAGCAGACTCCTATTTCAGGCTTGGGGCAGAGTGGACTTTGTGGGGAAAATCCCGCAAGCTGTCCGTCAGCACTTGCTAGTCAGCACTTGCTAGAACCGTCAGCACTTGCTAGTTGCAGGACCCAGGTGTCAGACACAGTGACCGGGCCCTGCCCTCACAGAGGCACAAGCCCGCCCACATGGACACGGAGACCTGCAGAGACTCAAACATCAGGAGGACGCCTCCTCTCCACCCCAAGCTCCCTTGGGCTGATGGGCCCCCAGGCCTCCAACCATCTGGGACTCACAGCTCAGGGAAGCAGGTGGCTGCCCAGAGGCTGGGGGCGGGGTCTCTATTACTGGGGCCTCAGTGAGGGAGGGGGGCCTGGGACCATGTGTCTGGAGAGAGTGGGGCCCCAATCAAGGTTGTGGGCCCCTGAGGGCAGCAGGGTGGTCGCCCATCCAGGTTTGGCTGTTTGAGGGGCCCTGGGGCCTGGCTGCCCCTGTCCCTTCTCTGGCTGCCCAGCTGGATGTTCTGCAGGGGCCTCTGTCAGCAAGCAAGACGTGTCTTAACAGGAGAAGGTAGCGTGCCCTGGCTAGTGCCCACCTGCCCGCCAGGCAGGGCAGGCAGACGCTTGCAGCTGGGCATGACTGACCCCTGTTTCTTCCCCGGCAGGTCCTGGAGAGGCTGTTCCAGAGGGGTTTCAGCATGGCTGCGTCCTGCGGGGGTGGCGTGGACTCCTCCCAGTTCAGCGAATACGTGCTTTGCCGGGAGGAGCGGCGGCCGCAGCCCACCCCCACTGCTGTCCGAATAAAGCAGGAGCCCCTGGACTAGGCCCTGCCTCAGCGCCCACCTGAGGCCTCTGGGCCCTGGGAACACCCCAGGGACCGGGAAACAGTGCTGGGGAGTTCTGCCTATGCCTGCTTAGCGGTGGCCATGAGACTGAGGGTGGGGCTGGAGGGTCCAAAGCCTGCCCAGAGAGCCCCAAGGCCCCACGTGTCATGGCAACAGAATGTGGGATGCTGGAGGCACGTCCACTGAAGGACTGTTGATGTGACCCAAAGATGCCGAGGTGGGAGAACTCGGCCACCAGTTGTCTGGGCCCCTCGGCTCCCAGTCCGGTCCTCGCGGCGCCACACGTGCCGAGGCAGGGTCAGCAGAGGCCTCCCCAGTGCACTCTGAGGAGCTGTCCATCCTTCGCCACGCGGCAGACTCCAGTGGGTCTCCTTGCGTCAGAGATGGCTTATTTTTCTACAGTATTTAAGACGGAAGTAACTGTCAGTGCACAAGTCAGAGAGGCCGACAAAGACCAATGCTTCCTTATCTGGTGCTCAGCTCAGTCGGACGCACAGCATGTCTGCATGGGGGGGTGGAAGAGCTGCCGGACACTCGGGCCCAGGTGCCCGCAGAGCAGGGCTTCGAGACTTCTGGTCCCTGCTCTAGGGGCAGATGCAGGGATGGCAGTGCCACAGGGGCTGAAACTGGGCTCCCACGGGGTGGGGCTGCTGGGAGGAGGGTGGTACAGGCGTGGGGGATGGATAGCTGTGAGACCCTACCTTTGCTGCCGCCTGGGGCACAGGCCACACTTGAGAACCACCTGACCAACTAATGCCCAGGGCCTTCGATTCCTATCTGTGCGTGCGCACACCTGGGCTCCCAGAGAAGTCATCTCCCCATCAGGACCAGCCACGGGGCCACACCACATCCTTACCTCAGGAATGGGCCCCACGGTGAAAGGGGCCCATCTGTCAGCAGCATCCTCTGGGTCCCCAGCTCAGGAAGCCGTCCCCCACTCTGATTTTCCCACACTCATATGCACACTGAATTTTAATTAGACTGTTGTTACACTAGCTTGCCAGTAAGACCCGGACAGAGTCATACCTTGGGTTCTTGGCCCCGGATTCCAACGAGGACTGCCTCTGAGGGGTCCCCACAGACCTGCTGCCTCTCAGACGACAGGTCCAACGATGGATACCGCCTGCCTTGTCACAGTTCCCCTCCCCTCCCGAGATGGCTCTTTTCCCGGGTTGGAGAAACCGCAGAGAACTGCTGGGTGGGCGGGGCGTCCCGGCCAGCACTGCCCCCTTGTACGATGCCTGTAGACTTGTATATGACTCCTTTAATATTGTAAAGATGCTGATGTACAATTGTCGCGTGTTTGTGTAAACACATTATGTTCCTAGTTCATGCCATAAATGATGCTATAAAGCGAAAGACTGAGGCTCCACCCTGTGCAGAAGCGGCAGCCAGATTCCAGCATTCCACGCTGCGCAGGGAGGTTTGGGGATGGGATGCCTCCCTCGGTTCCTTCAGTTCAGATGGGGAAGAACCAGCAGCGGTGACTGGGGGAGGGGCAGGCACAAGGGTCCTGAGCTTGCTGTTGTTTATTGCATGTGGGTGTTTCCTCACTGCTGTGCCTGTTCCCCCCTGGGCAGCACAGATTCTGAATTCTGATTCACAGCCCCTAACCAGATGCAAGCTGGGGAAAGGCAGACCCAAAGTGTCCAGGGACTTTTGAACCCAGTCTTCAATGTTTGTGATCTTTCCTTCCCTCTGGTTTTTGGTTGAGGTTGATGTCCTCTTCAGAGCCCCGCAGAGCAGTAGGAGAAGGTGGCAGGCAGTCCATGCGTGGCTCAGGCCAGCCAGGGGACACGCAGCCCTGCGCATGAGGACGGGTCACCCTAGCTCAGCACAAGACCTCAATGCGTCTCTTTCCGAGGAGTTTGGATGTACTTACGCAGGCCTCCAATTTTAATGAGCCTTTTTGTATTTTTCCTCAAAGTCCTTATGTTCTAACTGGCCAGGACCCTTTCCCATGCCAGTAAGGGCCACCAGCCTCTCCCTGCCTGGGGGACGGGCCACAGCCATGCGCTGTGTGAGGCCGCAAAGCGGTCGCCATCCCACTGTACAATCGAATTTGCTGGACAGACTTGCCAGCCTTCTCCTTTGCTCAGCAACATGCCTACAGTTGGCACATGGGCATTTTGGCATCAATGGTTCACATCTGAGAGGAGGAGAAAGTGTTGTGTTTATTAGAAAGGAAGTCTCGTGGAAACAGCTCAGTGCCGCGTGTGTTTATGGATTTTTATAGTACGATAGCCAGCATGGGTGCCGGTTGGTGGAGATTCCCTAACATTTTCAAGCAAACTATCATTTTGATTAAACCATTGTGCTAAAAAAAAAAAAAAAAAAAAGAGTAACTACCTTACTGAATGTTACTCTTATCATCTCCTTACTAATTGAGACAAACGAGGAAGTATGATTTAGGGAGTTTCTAAATTTGTAGAGAAGTGCCATGTTCCCAAAGTGATGCTAAAATTCTAAGATAGTCCCCATAAACAATAAGTACAAACGTTTTTTATGCTTCCTGGAATGAATATACCCTATTGTAAGTAATCTCTTGATCAGTTGCCAGTGATATGTGTTACTTCTGCTCTTCATAAAGTATTCTTGATTATAAGCAACTGGACAGATAGCTGTGCCAACACTTCCCTGTTCCCCACCAGACCTCTGCCCGTGCAGAAGAGAACTCTGCAAAGCTACAGCAGGGGGCTTTGGCCGCTGTCCTGCTGACACGGAGCTCAAAGTCAGGTCACGACACTAATATCTTTTAAAAAGCTTTTTTTTTTTTTTTTTAAGCTACCACTTGACTGTGTTCCATAGAATAAATAAAGGATATTTTATAAATTATACACCCAGCTCTAGCACTTCGTTTCTAATCTACCGAGGCAGCCACAAGAAGGTACTCTGGCTTGAGTGACTCTTGCACCACTGCTCCTCACACCTGGGACTTGGCTTGACCACTGAGTCAGCACCTTGAGTAGCCCTAGTCCCAAATACTGAACCTTCCTGATCTAGGTGAGGAGTTGCCGTGGAGGGTTGGGCCCTTTTGCACTATATTCATTTTGTGCACGTGTATATGTAAACCAAGCCACTAACACATTTGACAAAGGGGCAGAGAAGCATGGATGTGAGAAATGGCTCTATTGAGCCCCTGACCAGGGGAAGACCAATTTGGTTGAGTCCAGCAGAGCCTAATTAGAGCACGGGGTTGGAGATTACCCTTTCTCCCATCCAGGAGGCAGACCTGTGTTCTCTGGAGAATGCTACCTGCCAAGATGGCCCCATCCCATCAGGCCCTGTCCACCCTCCTGACTCCCCAGAGACAGGACGACAGCTGCAGTGGCCCTGGAGGACCCACAAGATTGGAGTTCCTCCTAAGTGGATGACAAGATGGAACATACAAATGCAGGAGCTGCCAGAGGATTTTCAGTTCGAGGCAGGGCACTTGGTTCAAGCCAATGGGGAGTTCTAGACAGAGCTGGAGGGCCAGCTCTTGGCTAGAGAGCACAGCTGCTGCCCTTGAGCCTGATGTCTGGGCTGATGAGTGATGTTGTAAGAACTGTGATGTCACAGTTTGATGGTCTCGACTTCTGTTGACTTTAAGGTGGATGGGCAAATGTGTTTAGCACAAAGACAGCCACATAACATGGGCCTTGGCTCAGATGTGATGAGGACGTGGCTGGCCCTCTTTCTGCTCACCCCCATGCCACCCAAAGGAGGCAGCTCCATGTAGAGAGAAGGCTTGCCCGACCTGGAGATTGAGGCTCATGAGGTAGCCCTTTGTGGACCAAGAGAAAGAAAAGAGTATGGGTGGCAGCTAAGGGCATCTTCCTGCCAGGAGCCAGACTAGCAGTGACATTCTCTCAGAAGAATCAGAGTGACCCAAATGGAATCCAACCCCAGGGAGGGTTGAGGGTCAGAAAAGGATCTCACAGCCCCTGCCTCAGTCCCTGCCCTCAAGTCCTCGGTAAGTCCAGGGGCGTGGCTCTGAGAGCTGTTAGTGGAAGGAGAGCCCAGCCCCTGGGAAGCCCCCCAACCTCACCCCCTGCCCCCGGCTGATCTTGTTTGGGAACACCAGATGGCAGCTCTCTTCTCCCAAGCCCCAGAGCTGGAAAAACAAGACACCTGCTTGACCCATGGGGAGCTCTTCAAACCTCAGAGCCTCAGGCAGAGTGGGGGCCAATCCTGGGATATGTATCCAGGCGTTGCTGCCTGTAGGTAGTTGTTTATTCACAGGGAAGAGGCCCCTGTGTTTCCAATCTCACCCTCTTACCCCCAGTGGAAGGATGTCTTGGACAGTATTTGTGCTATTTTGGGGTCATGTAACTTTGACTTGAACAGTGGGCTAACGTGGCTGCAGAGGCTTTGCACCTTGGTCAGCAAAAGGGTCCTGCTTACTGCAAAGATCCTTATCTTCCTGGCCACCCGTGCCGTTGATTGATTGACAGCCAGCATGTGCCAGCCACTGCAGGTACTTGGAGGACAAGACAGCCCACAGGGCTAAGAGAAGACGTCTGTTTATCCACAAGAATTGTTTACTTGAGGTCCTGTAAAGTTATCTGGAAAAGAACTTTCCATATTACAGTTTTCAAGTTTGTCATAACATCGAATATAGATTACCCGCAAATTCCTTAACTTGCAAGTAGAACCAGCAACCTCTCCAGCCTCAATGACTGGCACCTCCATAGTGAACAAGGCTTCTCTGAAATTCTAATGAGAGATCCAGGGACAGAGGCAGGCACACTCCCAAGGGGGAATACAAAGGAGATGGCTGGAGGTCAGTTGCATTTGGATTCTCCTCTTTGTTTCCATTACACAGAACAGCCAATCCTGACAGCCATCTCTGGGCCTGGCGACCGAGCTGGACAGCACTCTTACTTGACTGAGTCATGGCTCTAGGATGACAACAGCTGGGTCATCCAGGCCTTGACTCCCAGGACCTCCTCACACAGACATCACAAACTGCGACAAAGCCTTAAAAGAGCAGGGCCGGAGCCAGGGAAGCGCTGGGACGCCCAAGCCAAGCCCCTGCGAGGATGCCCGCCCTGCCCCTAGGAGAACATGGGTCCCCACATCCCTGGCTGGACGGGGTGGGAGGTGCGCCACCTGCCACGGGCTTGAGCTGCTCCGGGGGGGGGGGGGGGGGCTGGCCAAGGCTGCTGTTCAAAGCCCGTGTCTAGAATGTCACCAGAGCTTCCTCCTCTGCGTCCTGGACCCTGTCCAGGGCTCCCGCGGAAGCTGCGGTTTGGGGCAAACAGCCTGCACCGACTGGGCGGGGCGGCTGCTCCCACTCCGGACGCGGGCCACGCCCTCTTGGACGCGAACACACCCCCATTTCCCGGGGCCCACGGAGACACGCCTCTCCCTGCAGCCTAACAGCGTGAAGGCAGATTTGTACGAGTACGTACAAGGTCCTGGAATTCTCGCCCGGTTGCCACACAGTGTAAGGAGCATAACTGGGGGAGGTTATGCAACTGCCCGAGGAGCCGGGGTGCGCTGCCAGGGCTCTCCAAGTTCCCACCACAGGCATCCAGGGAGCCTGGGACGGACCCAAACGCTAACAGTGCCACCTTTGGTGGCACTGATGGCCTCACTCCGGCAGGGCAGCAGTATGGCTCTGCTAAGAGTTGGGAAGCCCGGGTCCCTGCTGGGCCAGTGGGGGTGAAGCTTAGGCAGAGGGGACCGTGCCTGCAGCCAAGGCGGCAGAAGCTGAAGCAGTGGCAACAGCCCGGCCTGGCAGTGCCCAATGAGCACAGGACCGCCCCCAAACCCCCAGTCTGGATGCACACCAGGTCCTGAGGGAGGGCAGTAGGGGGAGCACTGGGTGAGGTCTACCCAACTAAAGCAGGAGACTGACAACCCTTTCCCCACCCCGTGGGCAGCTGGGCTGCATTCTCAGTCCCACAGAGCCCTCATGGGTGGGTCCATCCCCGGGGCCCTGTGAGTCACTTCCCCAGGCCCTGGAGGCCTCACTTGAAGGTGCCTCCCTCTCAAGCAAAGCCTCCTTTGTTCTCCTGGCTTCACTTCACAACCCTTTCCTCCCCTCTGAGTTACAAACTCAGGTTCTATGGGCCATAGAGGCACCAGCTGTGAGCAGCACAGAGATGGACAAATAGAAAGTGGTCTGGCACTGCAGAAGGCTGGAGCTTGCTTCCTTGCTTCCTCTGTCCCCTGCTCTCTCAGAGCTCAGCCTCTCTCACTGCCCCAGACGTCTGGGGAAGCCCCCCCCACCCCGCTCAGGTAGTGGGTGTGCAGCCCCAGGAGCGCCGATCCTGGAAGAGTACCAGGAGGGAGGGCAGTTTGGATGTGCTCACCCTGGTCGGCACCACCCAGAGCTGCTGAACTGGCCCCTGACACTTCTCTTGCATCACAGAGAGGCTTCCTTGGCTCAGATGACTGCAGCTCCATCACTCACTCTCTTGGTTCTCCATCCCCTTGCCTCCCCTACTTTCCCATGCCCTGGTGGAGGAGCCCAGTGGAAGCCCAGCTCAGGAATGGAATTCATCAAAGTGACTCCAGACACAGCCTCTAGTCTGCCTTCTCTCCCCTCCTCACCTCCCACCTCCAGCTGGGCTGACCACGTGGGGCCTCACTGTCCTGGGAGGTGCTTAGCTGCCGGGTGAGCTGAGCCACCCTGCGCTGAAGGCAGCCATCTGCTTGTGTGGGGTGAGCACCAGCCTTGCAGTGAACAGGGACCCTTGTTTTGAAGAAGTAGAAGACTAATTTCAAAAAAACAAAACAACAACAACAACAACAACAAAACTGTGCACAAAGATCCTCAATTTTTAAAAATATTTAATTAATTAATTAATTAATTAATTTTGGCTGCACCAGGTCTTAGTTGCGGCATGTGGGATCTTTTAGTTGCAGCATGCGGACTTCTTAGTTGCAGCATGCGGTCTTCTTAGTTGCGGAATGCAGGATCTAGTTCCCCAACCAGGGATTGAACCTGGGTCCCCTGCATTGGGAGCGCAGAGTCTTACCCACTGGACCACCAGGGAAGTCCCAAGATTCTCAGTCTTACTAACAAGAGTAAAAATGAAAATAAGGAGAAAGCCCAGTGTTCTAAAAACAGAGGAAAGATGAAGTCTATTATGGAACATCATTTGATGAAATGTATTTATCCTTCCATAAATATGTACTGTCTACAGTCTACCAGGCACTTGTAGGGTCTATGGTCAAGTCGAGGGGCTACTGGAGGCCAGGCTCTGAGCCATGTGCATGTCATGCATGAGCTCACCAAATCCTTAAACCACAGCTGGGATGAAGGAGCAATCAATAGTCTTATTTACAGAGAAAAAGAAAGGTGCAAGATCCCCCAGATAACAAGGGCCAGAAGAGCAGCCTCAACTGGCTCCAGAACCCATGCTCCAGCCGTTAAAAACAACAGCTAGTGTATTAGTTTCGTATTGCTGCTGTGACATATTACCACAAACTTAGTGGCTTAAAACAACACAGATTTATCATCATGTAATTCTAGAGATCAGAAGTCTGAAATGGGTTTACCAGGCTAAAATCAAGGTGTCAGCAGAACCACATTCTTTTCTGGTGACTCTAGGGGAGAATCTGTTTCCTTGACTTTTCCAGCTTCTAGAGGCTGCCCATATTCTTTGGCTTGTGGCCTCTTCCTCCATCTTCAAAGCCAGCAGTGTAGCATCTTTAAATATCTCTGACTCTGACTCTTCTGGACTCACGATTACATTGGGCCCACCCAGATTATCCAGGATAATCTGACTATTTCAAGGTCAACTGATTAACCTTAATTCCATTTGCAACCTTACTTCCCCTTTGCCACATAACCTAACATATCTACAGATTCCTAGGTTTAGGATGTGGACATATTTGGGGGCATTATTCTGTCTGCCACAGCTAGGCAGCCATCTTATCCAATCAAAAACTATTCATTGAACACCAACTATATGCCTAGCATTAGTTTAGGTGCTGCCGGCATACAGTAGTGAATGAAGAAGACAAAAATCCCTAACCTTGTGGAGTTTATGCTCCTGTAGAGGGAGATGGACAACAAACAAAATAAATAAGCAAAATATATCATAGGTTAGATGGTACTAAGTTAAGGGGAAAAATTAAGCAGAGAAGGGGATAGGCAGTATGTGTGTCTTGCTATTTTGGCTGGTGTGCTGGACATCTACCATTTGTCCCTCTTTTTCTTGTTCCTTGTGGGCTGACATCTGTGAACAGCATGAAGGGGTTCCCTTACCCTCTGGCTTCC
The DNA here is from genome assembly GCF_949987535.1 of Balaenoptera acutorostrata. Classification (NCBI taxonomy): domain Eukaryota; kingdom Metazoa; phylum Chordata; class Mammalia; order Artiodactyla; family Balaenopteridae; genus Balaenoptera; species Balaenoptera acutorostrata. Next base: position 48,609,824 of record NC_080082.1, read on the forward strand.
TTTTGGTCATGGCTGATGGGAAACACCTTCAGGAGACTGGAGGGCAGAAGGCAACTGAGGTCAGCCTCCCTCATCCCTCCTCCAAAGGCCTCACCCCCTATTAGGAGTCTTCTCATACAGCCCACCCAGCTCCAAAAACACGTCTTTTCCTTGCCGTTTCAGGCCTAGGTATGGTAACTATGGCTGCCTTTATTAGCCCCAGGGCAAATTACCACCCTTCCAGTTTCACTATACCCTGTCTACCCTTTGTAAATAGTACTTTATTAAACTCTCTTCAGATTGTCCTAACTGGAGGGTGCCACCTGTTTTCCCAGGAAGGCCTTGCTGAGCTGGTAACATTTAGATAAAGCCCCTAAAGAAGGTAAGGTGAGAGACAGGCAGATACCTGGTAGAAGAGCACTTTGGGCAAGGTGGCTGCAAGTGCAAAGGTCCTGTGGTAGAACCATGCATGATGTGTTTGAGAAACAGCAGGAAGGAAGCTTGTGTGGCTGGAGTAAGTAAAGGAGTGAGAAGTGAGAGGAGGTGAGGTCACAGGGGTACCTGGTATAGGACAGAAGTCGGAGCATGTAGGGCCTTTGAAGAAAGTGCTGCCAGTGCCCCACCTATATCCCTTCAGCACTGTCCGTTGGATGCACGCAAACCCTCTGGCTTCCTACTGCCCCTGCAGCTCTCTGTCTGAGGGCCTCTTCTGGCCACAGGAGTGCAGCAGGGCAGGCCAGGGAGTCAGTTCCCTGGGAGTAGCCCTCAACCAATGTGGAGTTGGTGAATAAAATACCCAGGTACCTTGCTGCTTGCATTTGACAATTATGAGGCATGCCCTAGGCAGCCTCCCAGAGGTCCCCAGAAGCATGGAGCTCTGGTGCTTACAGCGGTAACCCACTTATTAACACACCTTGTATTGGCTTCCTTCCTTTCCTGTCTCACTTCCCTGTTTATCTCCCCCTGCTCCGGGGAATCACCTCCCTAATGAACCACTTGTACTCAAGCTCTTGTCTCAGCATCAGCCTCTGGAGCATCCCAATCTAAGATAGCCTGTGGGCCATTATTAGGACTTAGGCTTTTAAGAGAGTGAGATGAGCATCCACTGAAGAGTGGTCATTAGAGGAGTGACATGGACTGAGGGGGCAAAGGGAGAGGCAGAGAGACCAGTTAGATGCTATTGTAATAGTTCCGAGGAGTGGTGAAGGAGCAGGGTAGAAGGAGTGGAGGTGGTCAGAGATGGTTACATTCTAGATACTCTTTGAAGGAAGAATCCTTGTGATTAGCTGTCTGTTCAGATATGGGATATGAGAGACAGTAAGGTGTCTAGGGTGATTTCAAGGTTTTTCCCTTGAGCAAAGGAAGGACGGAGTTGCCTTTTACTGGGATGAGGAAGACTATTGGGGGGAGAGCAAAATACAGAAGGCTGGGAGCTCAGGTTTGGACATGTTGAGTTGAGATGTCTGTTAGGCATATGAGTGGAGATGGTGAGCAGGCAGATGGTCAGGTACACAGGTGGGGAACTCAGGAGGAGTCCAGGCTGCAGGTAGAAGTTGGAGGGTCATCTGTAGATAGGTAGTAGGTAAAGACTGGATGAGGTCTCCAAGGGAGTGATGGTAGAAAGCATAGGGAAGAGGCCCTGGAACTGAGCTTTGGGCACCCAACATCTAGAATTTAGGAGAGATAAGAAGGGATTAGCAGAGAGATGTCCGAGAAGGAGCAGCCAGCAAGGTGGGAGGAAGGTCAGGAGGCTGAGTGAGGAAGAAGATATCAACCTGCCAGGTGCCACTGATGAGGCAAGAGTAAGGTGCAGCCTGGGGCTTGACTGCTGGATTCAGGAGCATAGAGCTCATCGGTGACTTTAACACTCGTCCTATCAAGTGGGAATGAGGAGGCAAGGATCTAAATGGAGAATATTCAAGAGAGAAGAGGAGGAAGTTGGAAACAAATATGGAGAGCCCTTGAGGGAAAATATATCAAATATTTTCAATTAATTTTGTTTCATTTTGAAACAATCCCAAATCCACAGAAAATTTGCAAGCACCAGGCAAAACTATTTTTTTATGAGTCATTTTACAGTAACTTGTTGGCATGATGCTCCATCACCCCCAAATACTGGTGTGTGTTTTTCACAAACAGGGACATTTTCCTATATAACCACCAAACAGTCTCCAACATCAGGAAAGTACACCGATACGTTACCAACATCTACTCCTCTGACCCATTCGGTTTCACCAACTGTTCTGGTAGCTTCCTTAATAGCAAGGCAACCAGTCCAGGATCATGTGTTGCATTTAGCAGTCATGTCTCTTTAGTTCCTGCATCTGGGAAATTTCCCCCATCTTTCCCTAACTTTCATATCCTTAACGTTTTTGATGATTACAAGCCAGTTATTTTATAGAATGTCCCTCAGTTTTGGCTTGCCGATATTGCCTCATGATAAGAGCAGGATATGTGATTCAGCAATTCCACTTATATATTGAAAAGAATTGCAAACAGATGACCAAACAAATACTTGTATAGCACTATTCACAATAGGCGATAGGTGGAAACAACCCAAATGTCCACCAGTGGATGAACAGATAAACAAAAGGTGGTATATCCATACAGTGGAATATTATTCAGCCATGAAAAGGAATGAGATACTGATATATGCTGCAACATGGATGAACTTCAAAAGCATTATGTAAGATAAAAGAAGGCAGACACAAAAGATCACATATTGTATGATTCCATTTATATGAAATATCCAGAACAGGTAAATCCATAGAGACAGAAAGCAGATTAGTGGTTTCCAGGGGCTGGGGGGAGGGGGTAACAGGGAGTAACTGCTTAATTAGTAGGGGTTGTTTCTAGAGTAATGAAAATATTTTGGAACTAGATAGAGGTGGTAGTTCTACAACATTGTGAGTGTACTAAATGGCACTGAATTGTTCACTTTAAAAAGATGATGTTTATGTTATGTGAATTTCACCTTAATTAAAAAATAAAGATTCAGGTTATGCATCTTTGGCCAGAATATCCCAGAAGGGTATTCCTGTTTTTCTTATTGCATCCTATCAGGTGGCACATGATTTCTATTTGTCCCATTACTGATGATGTTCACTTTGATCATTAGATTAAGGTGGTATCTACCAGGTTTCTCCTCCTTAAAGTTACTCCTTTCCTCTTTGTAATTAATAGTACTTTGAAACTATGTAATGCCCTGTTCTTCATGGAATTTTCTATCTATTTGTTTATCGGTTTATTCATCCATTTCTATTCTATTCATTGGGTCATAATCTGTTACCTTATTTATTTTGGTGCTCCAGTTACCCCAGATTTGGCCAGTGGGAGCTTCTCTATGCTGGCTTTCATATTCCTTTGACATATCCTCATCATTTTTAGTACCTCCTTGCTTCCTGGCATAACAAGGTCATCTTGTATTTTTCCTGCTCCAGTCCTGGAGTCAGCCCTTCCTGCAAGGAACACTGGTTCCTTTTAATGGAGAATACCATTTAGAAACCAAGATATAGGGCTATGTGTACTCATTGCTATTGGGGTATCACTCCTCCCAAACTTTCCTAGTGGACAATGCCAGGGAATGTAAGTGTGTGTATACACATGTATACTCATGCTTTTATGCATATTATGTATATATTTCTCTCTATATAGAAAATCATGAGTTCTTACCAATAATTCTAATTCCAGTCCAACACCCCACATTCCAGTCTAGTGTTCTCCCTTTTCCAACAGTGAGAAACACGGCTGCCCTAGGCTTAAAGTATCCAGTCACTGCCTTCCCCCCAAATCCTCAGATGCCTTCTTCATCCTCCTTGGACTCTGACACATGTGCTAGGCCACACCACTGCGCAGATGTTCTCCTCATCCAGCGTGGGTTCAGACACCCCCCAACCTTGCACTGAACTACTCTCCTCTGCAGATGTCCTGCTCACCCCTCAGGGTACAAGCTGTACTTTGGACCACCACAGCTTCCTCCCTTGCTCAGCCCCACCTAATAAATGTTGGCCTGAATTGTTAAGGAAAGAAAGAGAGATAGAAGAACGCTGATAAACCATCAAGCATAAAAAGCAGATGAACAAACTATATACATTCTATATTTACAGTTTTAAATTTTGGGTGGAAAAAAGACTGTAGAAATTATACTAAAATTATAATTGATATGATTGTAGGTTAAAATTATGAAGGTTTTTTTGCTTTTCCATATTTCCCAAATTATCTGGGAATAATTTGGTAATATGGTTGTATTACTTTTCAATTAAAATACTTCAAGAAAAACATAACCTAAATAGCACTTTCTAAATCACCCCAAGCTGCATACTGTGTGCTCAGGATTCATGCTGATGGTCCAAGAATATACCCACAATTTTAATAGAAGATCTGGAGAAAAGCAGTTTTATATCAAAACAAACCTGGATCAGAATACAAAGTTCTCATAAATTTTAAAATAAAACTTGAGTTTCAGTTCTGGAGAAAGATGATACTTTTCCCTGCTTCTCCCTGTGCTGTAAGACTCACTATTGTGTGCTGCCTGGACATCTGGTAAAATCAGGAGGCCCTCAAATGGCATAACTGTAAGTTCCCTCCTCACTCTGCTCCCACAGATGAGGTCCCCTAGCCAAACAACCTCCTTATCAAAGGGACCAGGCACAGTTCCTGTTTATTCCTGAGTATCGGGTTTCAGTGCCATACCAGCCCATGGAATTATTCAAATAAGCTAATCACATTCTCCTGTGGGAACCAGGGGGCACCCCACCCTCTTGACACTATGTAGCCTGCCTCCTACAGCCCCTCTTTGTTCACTCTGTTCCCAAGTGCAACCCCCATGTGACCCTGCATGGCATGTGGTGTCCTCCCTCAGGCTATGACTATATGTGACTATTAAAACACTGTTGATCTCATTTGCCCAGTCTCAGCAGTTGTGTATTCAACCATCCTCACAAACCTAGGGCAGGAAGACCTCCTCCACCAATGGAGTAAAGAAGAGGTGTTAAAACACTGCCCTCTAATTCTAACTAAATATCTTGGAAATTATTTAATAGACAATGATTAAAAGACTCTTAAAGCCAGAAAGCTGAAGGTGGACTAGCTAGGGGATTCAGGACTTGAGGAACTATAACATAGTGAATTTCTCCAGTTTTCTTTTTTATCTCTCATATACCGAGGACTAGGTACCAAAGATTCCTACAACTCAGAACCACCAACGGGCATAAAAAAAACAACAACAACAACCAAAAAGACAAGGAAAGTCCACTCTTTCTGGACAAAGGACAAGTAAAGAAAAGCCTCAAAGAGACTAGACCTAGTGGGAACCCCCAATGCCTGCCCCATGACAGAGGCACTGGCAGGCGGTCTGAGCCCGTGAGGTTGGTGAGCCGGTCCACCTGCAGGGGCAGCATCAGCTAGTGGCATAAAAAGATCCAGGCCCAGCAGCTTCTGTCCCCCATCCCCAACCCTCCAGCTGAAGAAGTTGTCCCAGCAATACCAGGTGGCCTCAGGAATGACATCAACAAATGACATCAACAGAGACTGAGCAGTAGCCCCAGCAGTGCTAGAAGAAAGAAGCTAGAAGACTAGAATCACATTGAAAGGATCCTGATAAGCAAACCATCACTGAAACTAATACATATAGATTCTGGTATACATATATATCTATATATGATGAATATATACCAGAACCTACATGCTAAAATAGATTTAAATAGGTTAAGAGTATCATAACATAAAAACAAAAGTATCTGGGATACAACTGAAAATCACTCATCATTCCAAAGAACCACAATTTGAATGAGAAAAGAAAATTGACTCCCATAACTGGATGAATCAGATGTCAGAACCACCTGACAACAATTTTAAAGCAGTGCCATAAAAATGCTTCTACAGACACAAATTCTCTAGAAACATATTTAAAAATTAAAAATCTTAGCAAAAAATAGCAGTAATAAAAGACAACCAAATGGAAATTACAAAACTAAAAAATACAACAGCTGGAAAAAAAAATTTGCTAGATGGACTCAATAGTAGAATGGAGATGACAGAGGATAGAAGTGATGAACTTGAAGACAGATCAATAGAATTTACTCAATCTAAACAACAGACAGACAGAAAACAGACTAAAAAAATTACAGAGCTTCAGAATTCTGTGAGACAATAACAAAAGAGGTAACATTCATATAATCAGAGTCCCAGAAGGAGAGGAGAAAAGAGTGTGGGACTGAAAAGTATGAGAAGAAATACTAAAAGAAATCTACACCAAGATATTATCGTAATCAAACCTCTGAAAACTAAGAACTATGAAAAAAGAAATCTTAAAAACAGTCAGAGAGAATCAATACATTACCCGTAAAGGAAGATCAATTTAAATGACAATGAATTTCTCATCTGAAACCATGTAGGTCAGAAGGAAGTGGCACAACATTTTTCAAGTGCTGAAGAAAAGAACCGTTAACTACAAATCCTCTATCCAGTGAAACTATTTTTTCAGGAATAAAAAGAAAATAAAGCCATTCTCAAATAAAGGAAAACTAAGAGCATTTGTTGCTTGCAGATCTATCCTTAGAGGAAGCTCTTCAAACAGAAAGAAAATGATAAAAGTAGAAGACTGAGTCATTCAGGAAAGAAAGAAAAATGATGGAATGGGTAAAAATAGAAGCAAATTCAATAGACTATCCTTCACCTCATGAATTTCTTTAATCATATTTTGTGGTTGAAGCAAAAGTTATAATACCACCTGATATATATAGAGGAAACTCTTAAGTCCATTATGTTTAAAGTGTGGGGATGGTAAAAGGATCTAAATGGAAGTATCATTTCTATCCTTCACTTGAAGTGGTCAAACGCTGACATCAATAGACTGCGATGTTATGTATGTATATGGTAATACCTAGAGCATAACTAAGAAAGCTATACAAAGCAATATACTCACAAACATCATAGAGTTCAAAATGAAACTCTAAAAATGCTCAAATAGCCCATGGGAAGGCAAGAAAAAGAGAAACAGAACAATGAGAATCAGAGGCAATAAACAGAAAACAAATAATAAAATGGCAGACTTAAATTCTAACATATCAATAAGTACTTTAAAAGTGAATGTTCTAAATTCACAAATTAAAAGACAGAGATTGACAGAGTGTGTAAAAAAGCACAACCCAAGGATATGCTGCCTACAAGAAACTCACTTCAAACATAACAACATAAGGAGGTTAAAAATAAAAGGATGGAAAAGATATATCATGCAAACATTATTTTTTTTTAAATTGACAATGATTTCTTAGGTGTGACACCATGAGCAAAGGCAACAAAAGCAAAAATAAACAAGTGGGACCACATCAAACTAAAAAGCTTCCACACAGCAAAAGAAAATATCAACAAAATGAAAAGTCAACCTACAGAATGGGACAAAATACTTGCAAATCATATATTTGATAAAGGGTTAATGTTCAAAATATATAAAGAACTCATACAACTCAATAGCAAAAAACCAAACAGTCTAAGTTAAAAATGGGCAGAGGATCTAAACAGACATTTTTCCAAAGAAGACATACAGATGGCCAACAGGTACATGAAAAGGTACTCAATATCACTAATCATCAGGGAAATGCAGATCAAAACCACAATGAGATATCACCTCATACCTGTTAGAATGACTATCATCAAAAAGACAAGAGATAATACATGTTGATGAGGACATGGAGAAAGGGAACCATCGTGCACAGTTAGTAGAATGTAAAGTGGTACAACCACTATGGAAAACAGTATGGAGGTGCCTCAAAAAATTAAAAATAGAACTACCATATGATCCAACAATTCTACCTCTGGTTATTTATCTGCATAAAATGAAAACACTAACTCAAATATGCCCCAATGTTCACTGCAGCCATGTTCATATACTAGCCAAGACATGGAAACAACCTAAGTGTTCATTGATGGATGAATGGATACAGAATATGTGGTATATTTATACAATGGAATATTATTCAGCCATAAAAAGAATGAAATCTTGCCATTTGCAACAATACGGATGAAACTTGAGGGCACTATGCTAAGTGAAATGAGACAGACAGAGAAAGACAAATACCGTCTCACTTATATGTGGAATCTAAAAAACAAAACAAAATTGAAATAAACAAACAAAAGCACACCAAATTCATAGATACAGAGAATAGACTGGTGGTTGTCAGAGGCAGGAAGTGGGGGGTGGAGGAAATGGGTGAAGGTAGTCAAAAGATACAACCTTCTAGTTATAAAATAAATAAGTCTTGGGAGATGTAATGCACAGTATGGTGACTATAATTAATAATACTGTATTATATATTTGAAAATTGCTAATAGAGTAGATCTGGAAAGTTCTCATCACAGGAGAAAAATTGTAAATATGTGTGGTGATAAATGTTAACTAGACTTACTGTGGTGATCATTTTGCAATATATACAAATATTGAATCATTATGTTGTACACCTGAAACTAATATAATGTTAAATTTCAATTATATCTCAATAGAAATAAAAGGATGGAAGAAATATATCATGCAAAAATTAATTTTAAAAAACAGGAGTGACTATATTAATATCATATAAAGTAGACTTCAGAGCAAAGAAAATGACTAGGCACAAAGAGGGACATTACTTAATGATAATAGGATTGATCCACCAAAAAATCTAGTTATCCTTAATGTGTGTGCACCAAAAAACAGAGCTTCAAAATATATGAAGCAAAAACTGATAGAGCTGAAAGGAGATAGGCAAATTCACAATTCTAACTGGGGACTTTAACAGCCCACTCTCAGCAACTGATTGACATACTAAATAGAAAATTAGGGAAGACATACAACTGAACAACACTATGAACCAGCAGGATCTAATTGACATTTATAGAGTATTTCACCCAATAACAGCAGAACACATTACTTTCAAGTATCCATGAAACATTAACCAAGATAGACCATATCCTGGGTTATAAAACAAATCCTAACAAATTTAAAAGAACTGAAATCATATAGAGTGTGTTCTCTGACCATAAGGGAATCAAACCAGAAATCAATAACAGAAAGAAAACAAGAAAATCTCTGAACACTTTGAAATTAAACAGCCTACTTCTAAATAGTCCATGGATCAAAGAAGAAGCCTCAAAAGAAATTTTAAAAATATATCACTGAGTGAAAATGAAAACACAGCATGCCAAAATTTGTGAGATGCAGCTAAAGAAGTGATGAGAGGAAAATTTATAGCACTAAATGCTTAACATTAGAAAAAGGAAATGTCTCAGATGAATCAACTATGCTCCCATCTCAAGAACCTAGAAAAAAAAATTAAAAGCTGACAGCATCAGGACTTTAAAAAAAAAAATTAAAAGCATACAAATCAGGATGGAAGAAATAAAACATTCTCTGTTTGCAAATGACATGTTGATGAGTAAAATCCCAAGGAATTTTCAGAAAAACATCAAAAACAAAAGTTTAATCAGTAATTTTTTTAATTCAAAGATTTAAAGGGAACATAATGAGACTAATGGAATGCATAAAGAGAAGAGCCAGATTGAACTTCTAGAGATGAAAAATTCACATTTGAAATGAAAATTTCACTGGATGGGATTAATATCAGAGTAGACACTGAAGAAGATAAAAATCAGCAAACATGAAGACATTGGATTTGAAGACATAGAATAGAAATAAATTGAAGCAGAAAGAAAAAAAGAGTTTACAAAATGAACAGTCTCAGTGGTCTGCAGAAAAATATCAAGCAGTATAACACACCTATAAAAGTAAACAAAGAAGGAAGTGGGGGTGGGATTTTGTTCAAGAAATAATGATCCAAAACTCCCAATTTTGGTGAAAAATGTCCACCCATAGACAGAAGAATCTCAAAAACCCCACATAGGACAAGCACAAAGAAATCATACTTAAATGGTTGAAAACAGGTGATGAAGCAACTATACATATTTTTTAAAGGCAGATTACACTACATACAGGGATTACAAAGATAATTAATGCTGACTTCTTGTCAGAAACACTGCAATCAAGAAGAAAATGGAATAACAGCTTCAATTGCTGAAAGAAAAAAATGGCAATTTGTAATTCTACATTCAGCAAAGGTAATCTTCAAAAATATTTGTCTGAAAAATGTCTTTATTTTGCTTTAAATTTGAAGGTTACCTTCGCAGGGTATAGAATTACAGGTTGACCTTTTTTTCAGCATTTCAGAGAATATATCACTAGCAGACCCTCACCTCAAGAAATGGTAAAGGACGTTCTTCAGGCTGAAGGAATACAATACAAAATGGAAATGTGAATCAACACAAAGGAGGGAAGAGAAGTGGAAATAGTAAATAGGTTGATAAATATAAGCCCTCTCTTTTCTTGCTTTTTAAAAAAAAATTCTTTAAAGATACTTGATTTTTTAAAGCAAAACTAAAGATGCATTTGAGGTTTATAACATATATAGAAGTAAACCATATAATAACAATTGTACAAAGCACATGAGGCAGTAAAATGTAAAACTGTATAGTTCTTACATTATACATGAAGTAGTATAACATTAGTTGGAGGCAGACTGTAATAAGTTAAAGATGCACAAAATAAACCCTACAGCATGACTGAAAATAAAGATGTATAGCTAATGAGCCAACATAGAAGTGGAATAATAAAAAATTTAATCCAAAAGAAGGTAGGAATGAGGAACAAAAGAACAATAAAGATGGTACAATAAGAAAAACAGCAAGATGGTAGACTTAAACCTAATCATATCAATAATTACTTTAACTATAAATGGTCTAAACACTAAAAGGCAGAGATTGTCAGATTGGATAAAAAAGCAAGATGAAATTATATGTTGTTTAAGAAACACTTTAAATATAAAAACACAGATAGGTTAAAATTTTTTTAAAGAGAAAGAAAAGATATACCATTTAAATACTCATAAGAAACCTGAAATAGCTATATTAATAACATACAATGTGGACATCAGGACAGAGTATTATTAGAGATAAACAAGAACATTACATAATGATGAAAAGATCAATTCATCAAGAAGACATAAAAAAATCTAAAATTTTTTGCACTAAGTAACAAAGTATCAAAATACATAAAGCAAATACTAACATACCTAAAAGGAGAAATTGATAAAATTACAATTATAGTTGGAGATTTCTACATTCCTCCCTCAATAATTGATAAAATAAATGGAATATCAGTAAGGATATAGAAAACTTGAACATTATCAACCGTCTTGCCATAACTGACATTTACAGAACACTATATTTAATAATGGAAGAAAACACATTCCTTTCAAGTGCACATGAATCAGTCACCAAAATAGACTATTTGCTGTTATATAACACAAGCCTCAATAAATTTAAAAGGATTGAAATCATAGATGTTTTCTGACCACACAATGTTAAATTAAAAATCAATAAGATATCTATTAAATACCCAAATATTTGGAAATTAAGCAATACAGTTTTTTTTTCAAAACTTTTTTTTAAATTAATTAATTAATTTATGACTGTTGGGTCTTTGTTTCTGTGCAAGGGCTTTCTCTAGTTGCGGCGAGTGGGGGCCACTCTTCATCATGGTGCGCGGGCCTCTCACTATCGCGGCCTCTCTTGTTGCAGAGCACAGGCTCCAGACGCACAGGCTCAGCAATTGTGGCTCACGGGCCTAGTCGCTCCACAGCATGTGGGATCTTCCCAGACCAGGGCTCGAACCCATGTCCCCTGCACTGGCAGGCAGACTCTCAACCACTGTGCCACCAGGGAAGCCCAGCAATACAGTTTTAAATAATCAATGAGTAAAGAAGAAATCACAGATAATTAGAAAATATCTTGATTGAATAATAATAATGCAACACACTAAATTATTGGTACACAGCTAATGTGGAGTTGAGTGCAGTTGAATAGTGTTTTGAGGAAAACTAAGATCTTTCAACGCATATATTTAGAAAAGAAGAAAAATCTAAAGTCAATGATCTATGATACCATATTAAGAAACTAGAAAAAGAAGAGCAAATCAAACCAAAAGAAAGTAGAGTGAAGGAAATAATATAAATAAGAGTGGAAATCAATAAAATTGAAAATGGACAAATAACAGAAAAATCAATGAAATCAAAACCTTGAAAACATCAAAAAAATTTAAAACTTCTAGTTAAACTGATCACACAAAAAAAGTGAAGACAATTACCAACATCAGGTATAAAAGAGGAGTCATCACTAAAGATCCTACAAACATTGAAAGAATAATGAGGAAATATTATAAACAACTTTATGTCAATAAATTTGATAATGCAGATGAACTGGAAAAGCTCCTTGAAAGATACAAAGTATCAAAACTGACTCAGTAAGAAATGGAGAGTCTAAATAGTCTTCCATCTGTTTTTAAATTTTGGTTAATTAATAACTTTGAAAACCTCTGACAAAGAAAATTATGGGGCCTAGGTGGCTTAACTGAGGATTTCTGTGAAACACTTAAGGAAGAAATCATTTAGAAGCATACATAAATTCTTTCAGAAAATACGGAAGGAGGGAACCACTTCCCAACTCATTTTATGAAGCTAATATTAACCTGATAATGAAACCAAACAAAGACATTACAAGAAAAGAATACTCCAGGCTGATATACTTCATTAACATCATGTTAATGTGTAAGTTTTCAACAAAATATGTGCAAATTAATTCCAACAATAGATGACCAAATGAGGTTTACCTGAGGAATGTAAGGTTGGTTAAACATTTCAAAGTCAATCAATGTAATTCACTATATTAACAGAATAAAGGGGAAAAATCCATATGATCATCTGAATAGGTGCAAAAAGAAGCTTTTGACAAAATTCATCATTCATTCATGAAAAAGAAAAAGCTCAGCAAACAAGGACTGAAAGGAACTTCTTCAACCCAATAAAGGGCATCTCTGAAGAGGCTACACCTAACATCATACTTAATCATGAAAGATTGACTGTTTTCATCCTGAGATCGGGAATAACAAGATTTCTACTCTCACCACTTCTATTCAACATTGTACTGAATATCCTAGTCAATGCAATAAGGCAAGTAAATGAAATTTTAAAAATATACAGCTTGTATAGGAAGAAGAATTTTTTTTTCTTCAAAGATGACATGATATCATACATAAAAATCTTAAGGAATGTCCAAAAGCCTACTAGAAATTATAAGTGAATTTAGTAAAGCCTCAGAGTTCATGCTCAATATAAAAAACCCAGCTTTTTCTCTGCATAATAGCAACAAACCATTGAAAAGTGAAATTTTAAAAAATTTACAATGGCATCTAAAACCATGAAATTATATAGAACTAAATTTAACAATAGATTTTCAAGACATTTATACTGAAAACTACAAAACATTGTTGATACAAATTAAAGAAGACCTAAATAAGTGGAGAAATAGTCCATGTTCATTGATTGAAGACTCAGTATTGCTAAAATATCAATTCTTTCCAAGTGGATCTACAGCTTCAAAGCGATCCCAATCAAAAATGTCAGTGGGCTTTTAAGTTTGGGTTGAAACTGACAAGCTCACTCTAAAATTTATATGGAAATGTAAAGGCCTAGAACATCCAAAACAATTTTGAAAAAAAGAAGAGAAAAGTTGGAGGACGTATACTAACTGATATCAAGACTTTTGGTAAGACTATAGTAATCAAGACAATGTGGTACTGGTGTCAGGATACATATATAGATCAGAGGATACAGATTCTGAAATATAGATCAGAATAGAGGTCCAGAAATAGACCCACACTTAAAGGGTTACTTGATTTTTGACACAGGTGCTAAGGTTATTTGATTGGGAAAATGATAGTCCTTAGAGCAAATGGTGCCAGAACAATTGGACATCTGTATGGAAAAAATCAGCTCAGCTCTTATCTCACAACTTACACAAAAATTAACTTGAAATAGATTAATAGACATAAATGTAAAATATAAAATTATAAAATTTCTAGTATTAAATATAGGAGAAAATCTTTGTGAACTTGGGGTAGGCAAAGATGCGTTGAACAAGACACTTATTTTCTTTTCATAAAAGAAAGTTTTGATAAACTGGACTTTATCAAAATGAAAAGAAAAACTGCTTTATGAAAGACACTGTCAAGAAAATAAAAGTTCAAGACATAAACGGAGAGAAAATATTCTTAACACATATCTTATGAAGGACTTGCATAGTGTCTACAAAGGACTCACTAAAACAAACAACCCAATTTTATTTTATTTATTTTTGCTGCGCTGCACAGCATGCGGGATCTTATTTCCCCGACCAGGGATCAAACCCACGTCCCCTGCAGTGGAAGGGCGGAGTCTTAGCCCCTGGACTGCCAGGGAAGTCCCAACAGCCCAATTTTAAAATCGGAAAAAGATTTGAACAGACATTTCACAAGCTAAGAAGCACATAAACAGATGCTCAACATTATTAGTCATTAAGGAAATATAAATTAAAACCACAATAAAATACCACTAAACACCCACTAAAATGGGCTAAAATTAAAAAGACTAACAGGGGCTTCCCTGGTGGCGCAGTGGTTGAGAATCTGCCTGCTAATGCAAGGGACACGGGTTCGAGCCCTGGTCTGGGAAGATCCCACATGCCACCTAGCAACTAGGCCCGTGAGCCACAATTACTGAGCCTGCGCGTCTGGAGCCTGTGCTCCGCAACAAGAGAGGCCGCGATAGTGAGTGGCCCCCGCTTGCCACAACTAGAGAAAGCCCTCGCACAGAAACGAAGACCCAACACAGCCATAAATAAATTAATTAATTAATTAATTTAAAAAAAAACTAGCTGTTTATCCTCAAGCAACCACTCTCTTTAAAAAAAAAAAAAAAAAAAGACTGACAATACCAAGTTTTGATGGAGCAACTAGAACTCTCTTACATTTCAGAAGTGTAAAATAGTTCAATTTCTTTGCAAACAGCTTAGCAGTTTTCATAATGTTAAACATATACTGATTGTGTGAACCAGAGATTCCATACCTAGATATTTACCCAAGAAACGGCAAAATATATATACATAATCAAGACCTGTACACAAATGTTCATAGCAGCTTTATTCATAATAACCCCGCTGGAAATAACTCAAATGTGTAACAGATTAACTGGAAAAACAAATTGTGTTATATCCATACAATGGAATACTATTCAGCAACAAAAAAATGAATGGTATGTGACAACATGGATGAAACTCAAAACCATTATGCTGGGCAAAAGAAGCCAGAAGTCTATCTATGTGCCGTATATTTTATTTAAATGAAATTTAGAAAAGTTAAAGCTCATTTATAGTGACAAAAAGCAGATTAGTCATTGCCTGGGTCCTGAGGGTAGGAAGGCAGCTTGTCCGGGCAGGTGTGAGGGAACATTCTATATTTTCTTTGGGAGGCGGGGTTACTCGGTTGTACACATTTGTCAAAATGTGTCAGGCTCTACACTTAAAATGGATGCATTTTATTGTGTGTAAATTATACTTCAATCAATTTGAATTAAGAAAAAAATATAAGAAGATATTTTTATGTCATTGAGGTTAGAGAAGAATTTTTTGAATAAGATAGAAAACTTATAAACCACAAAAGAAAAGGAGACTTCTACTACATTCAAATTCAAAAATTCTGCACATCAGAAGACACCACCAGCAATGTTAAAACAAAACAAAACAAAAAAACAGTCCACAGACTGGGAGGAGATATTTACAGCCCATATAACCAAAAAAAAAAAAAAAAGAAAAAAATCATATCCAGAGTGTTTCACAAACTGTTATAAATAAATAAGAAAAATACGAATAATCTAGTAGAAAAATGTCAAGATATCATCAGGCAATCATAGGTGAGAAAAATGAGATAGTCCATAAACAGGTGAAAAGATATTCAAGCTCACTATTAAATAGGGAAATAGGAATAAGAATGGCAAAATGTAATCATCTGATAACAACAACTGTTGACAAGGATGTGGGAAATGGGACCAGTTATGTGTTCCCAGTGGGAGTGTACTTTCACGGTACAATTTGGAGATGAATTTGGCAAGAGCTAGAAAAGCTGAAGATGCACTTACCCATCACCTGAGAGTTCCTCATTTAACTACATACCCCAGAGTCCTCAAGGCCAGGTACACACGGAGACATTAGAACGTGTTAAGTGCAGCATTGCTTATTAGCCCCAAAGTGGGACAATCCTAAATTTCCATTAATTGAGCAGTGGATAAATAAAATGTAGTAAGTCATATAATGAAATATATTCAGTAATTAAAATGAATAACCTAGATCTATACACATCATCATGACATATGTTTATATATAGAGAGGGAGAGAGATAGTGTAAAAGCAAGCTACAGAAAGATATATACCACCCAGAAGGGTAGGGGCTTAGCGGGACCCTGAGAGGGGGTCCCCACTTTATGGAGAAAGAAGGGGGACCTGCTGGGTGGTAAGGCGTCTCCCAGATTCGGACTTCCCAAAAGAGACCCAATCCAAGCCCTCCACCAGTAACACAGGTCGCTGGGAAGTGTTGCGATCTCACACAACCCGAGCGCTGCAGAATTCCAGACGAGCAGGCCCACAGGGCCTCCTGCGCCACACCACATCACGACCTTGCCTTCGGTTTTCTTCTCCGCTACCATTCCACTTACTTTGGCTCCACGGACTTGCTTTGAGGTTTGGCACTTTCACATTTTTAATATAAACTCGTCAGATTCTTAAGACACCAGCATCAAATCAGAAAAAGAAAAGAAAAAATACTGCTTCCTAATTTTCCAACTGCCCTTTGTCTCCAAAAAGACATGCATGTAAGAGTAGCTTGTATGCTGTAGACTTTTAACTCAAAGAGAAAAGAGAAATCTGCTTTTTTCCTTCCCATGCTCTCTGACCTGGATAATCCCAAACCAGCTTGGGGATGGAGCCTGGCTGTGATTTTAAACTCCTGACTTCTGATCCCCTGTTTGAGGCTGGGGTGTAGTAGGTTGGAGGTGGGGATGTCAGAGGTTTGTCTCTGAGCAGGACCCTACCTGAGTCCATCTTTGTCTGTCTTCTGTGGGGAATTTAAAAAGCATCAGAATCTGAGCTGGATGGAAACGGCAAAGCTGATGAAGGCCCTTTTTGTACCTATCAGAGAACACTGCTGAGAAATGGGAACCACTTCCCTGCTTCCCAGGAGAGCCAAGCATGCTCCTTTTGCACTTCCAGATCCCTCTCCACCCAGCTCTCCGCCCTCAGGGCTGGCCCAGGGGGTCCACATTGATGGGCTCTTTGCCTCTGGCTTCTAGTGGGGGTCCAGCCCCCAGGCTTTTCCAGCTCAAGATTGGAATGAGAGAGGAGAGTGAGAGAGGGCATTTATTCCCTACAGGGCCACCTTCGGTGAAGGTCACTGTCCAGAGGGGTATCACACGGCCCTTGTTTTCTTTCACACTCACAACCAGCTTCTTGTGACAATATCCTAAAAGTAAAATAAACCTGCATTGCCATTTTCTTAGCAATCCCTCTCTATGTATTAGGAAGAAAGCTCAGTCCTTCCTCCTCCTTCCTCTCCTTTACTTTTCACATGGAACACTTCACTTCTAACACTTCTGGTCACCAGATGTGTGTGGGAGGGTTCCCACAGCAAGCAATTCTGCAACACCAGCTGGATGTCCTACAATTTAACTCAATTCTGCCACTATCTCCCTGAAGATATCGTCAGATCCCATAGGTTAAGGGCTCAGTCTCACAAGGCTGCCCCCCACCTTCAGATGCCAGTTACAAGTCCAGGTTGTCACCTGTGCTTCTGACGGATCAGCTATAAATCAGAAGCTCCCACGACCCTCTCCTTGGGTTTGATTAATTTGCTAGAGCAGCTCACAAAAGTCAGGAAAACAGTTACTTACATTTACCAGGTTATAAAAGGATATGATAGGGCTTCCCTGGTGGCGCAGTGGTTGAGAATCTGCCTGCTAATGCAGGGGACACGGGTTCGAGCCCTGGTCTGGGAGGATCCCACATGCCGTGGAGCAACTGGGCCCGTGAGCTACAACTACTGAGCCTGCGCGTCTGGAGCCTGTGCTCCGCAACAAGAGAGGCCGCAATAGTGAGAGGCCCGCGCACCGCGATGAAGAGTGGCCCCCGCTCGCCACAACTAGAGAAAGCCCTCGCACAGAAACGAAGACCCAACATAGCCAAAAATAAATAAGAGCCTACTTAATAAATAATAATAAATAAATTTAATAAATAATAAATAAATTAAAAAAAAAAAAAAGGATATGATAAAGAATACAGATGAGGGGCTTCCCTGGTGGCGCAGTGGTTGGGAGTCCGCCTGCCAATGCAGGGGACACGGGTTCGAGCCCTGGTCTG
Organism: Balaenoptera acutorostrata; assembly: GCF_949987535.1. NCBI lineage: Eukaryota > Metazoa > Chordata > Mammalia > Artiodactyla > Balaenopteridae > Balaenoptera > Balaenoptera acutorostrata. The sequence goes on from NC_080082.1 coordinate 48,628,106, forward strand.
GGAAGATCCCACATGCCACGGAGCAACTGGGCCCGTGAGCCACAATTACTGAGCCTGCGCGTCTGCAGCCTGTGCTCTGCAACAAGAGAGGCCACGACAGTGAGAGGCCCGCGCACCGCGATGAAGAGTGGCCCCCGCTTGCCACAACTAGAGAAAGCCCTCGCACAGAAACGAAGACACAACATAGCCATAAATAAATTAATAAATAAATAAATTAAAAAAAAAAAAAGAATACAGATGAGCAGCCAGATGTAGAGATACATAGGGTGAGGTCTGGGAGGGTCCCAAGCACAGGAGCTTCTGTGCCTGTGAAGTTAGGGTGGTTCACCCTCCCGGTACGTGAATGTGTTCACCAACCTGAAGGTTTCTGAACCCTGTACTTTGGGGATTTTTGTGGAGGCCTCACCACGTAGGCATGATCTATCATTAACTCCATTTTCAGCTCTTCTTCCTTTTCAAGAGAATCGGAGGTGGGGCTGAAAACTCCAAGCTTCTAATCATGGCTTGGTCTTTCTGGGGACCAGCCGTCATCCAGGAGCCCCACAGAGTCACCTCATTAGAACAAAAGACACTCTTACCACCCAGGAAATTACCAGGGTTTCAGGAGCCCCGTGCCAGGAACCGAAGGCAGAGACCAGTATGTATTTTCTATTATCTCACACTCTCTCTCTGTCTCCTTCTACTCATTCATTCACAGCATCTATTTATGCAACACCTACCATGTTCTCAGCATTGGGCGGATGATAGTAAGGAGTTGGATGCAGTCCCTGCCTTCCAGGAGAACGTGGTGCGTCCGGAAGAGAAGTGCAGATACAGAGCTGCGAGGGCCAAGAGGAGAGGAGGGTTTGGCATTCCTAAGTAGTAATATCAGGCACTCGAGGTTTACGGAGCACTTGCCTCACCCGTAACTTGTATAAGTGCCTCGGCATTGGGGGCAGGTGTACGAATCGGAGAACAACCCCTTCCCTTCCCTCTTGAAGATTACGGTCTACTAGGGGATGTCAGCTGAGTGGGGCTGTCTGATGAGGAAGGATTTATGGTGGGGAAGCAGCCAGTGGGCACGGGGGGAGAAGGAGGGATTCCACTTATGCTTTTCTCATACTAGGAAGGGGCTCCTTTAGTGAAAGTCCATGAAAGTGTTTGTTTGCAAAACAGAGTGGCTTCAAATAATACGAAACACTACTCCTAAACTCTTGAGTCATCCAGGGACTAATCAGTTCCTGACTAGTGTTCAACTGCTAGGAAGTTACCACCTGTTTCCCCAGGGGGCCTCGGGACCAGCTCCATAAGAAAGACCTGTGAGCGGGCCCAGGAGTGATGGATACAGGCTGCCTCTGTGGGAGAGCTTGGCCCACCTTCCTTCTCATTAAAACCAACACTGAAACCCATAATCACAAACCAATCTACCAACAAATGTTACCCAAATACCTGCCATCTACACCTCTGCTGCTACCCTGACAAGGCCCCTGCGCTGAGGGTTCTCTGCCTTCAGCCAGCATGAAACCATCCATCAGAGGTGCAGAAGGAACTCCATAAGGAGGAAATGATCCCTTCAAGGAAGCTGATCAGTGGGGCAGAGACAGAACCATGCCCTGAGGCCAGGTGGTGTTTGGAGAGGTGGTAGTAACAATAATAATGATGACGATGACGATCAACAAATGCTAGCTGTGTCCCAGGTGCTGTGCTAAGGGCTTCACGTGAATCATTCCCTCAGTCCTCCCTGCGCTCTGCGGGGCAGACATCATAATCCCCACTGACAGGTGAGGAAACTGAAGATGAAGCAGGTAAGCGACCTGCCCACGGTGACTCTGGTGGACTGTGTACTCTTCACCACGGTGCCAGACGAACTTGAGGGAAAATCCTGCACAGAGAGCACAGCATGGGTGACGGCCATGGCCAAGGGGTGGGCAGCACACAGCAGGTTTGGAGATGGGCAGGAAGCCGGTTTAGCCAGAGCAGAGGCCCGGTGAGGGGTGTTCAGAGGCAGAAGGAGCCCTACGGTGAGTGCTTCCAGGGTCAGGGCTGGAGGGGGAGGTGGGAGGGTGGGCAAGCCCAGGAGGGCAGCCCTGCCAGCTGTGGTGCTTCAGGCAGAAGTGGCTTCCCCCATCAGCCGCTTTTCATTCACATAAAGCTGGGTTTGTCTCCATTTATCTGCTTGGCTTTTCAGCCAAGATGCTGTTAGAAAAACATATTGCTCTAATTTAATCCACATGTGCATCCCCAGGACAGAGTCTAACAGGAAACTTCAGGTCCTGAGTCTCAGGCCCAAAGCCTCAGCCCTGTGGATGTGACAGAGAAGGGTCCTGGCCTCAGGACTGATCCGGGTGTACTTTTCAGGGCCCCTCCTGAAGCGAGCCCGCACCCCACCTGTGTCCTGGGCGAGCAGGAGAGGAGCATCTTGGGAAAGGAGACTTGCAAGGAAGCTTCTACGGCCTGTACCCTATAGCACAGCATGGGCACAGGGTCCAGGCATGAGGGGTTTGACTCCTAATCAGCTCCTTCCACTCCCTTTCCCAGGATCAAGTTCTTAAAACTCAGAAGCAAGCAGGGGTGACAGGAGGCAGTTTATCCAATCACGCAGGGGAGATGTTGTCTGAAGGATGGACCAGGGATAAGCCAAGGCCAAGGCTCTGCGATGTGGCACAAGACCACATGAGATAGATGCGGAATCTCAAAACATGATACAGATGAAAGTATTTACAAAACAGAAATAGACTCACAGACATGGAAAGCAAACATGGTTAACAAAGGGGAAAGTTGGGGAGGGGGGAGGAATAAATTAGGAGTTTGGGATTAAAATATACACAATACTATATATGAAACTGATAACCAACAAGGACCTACTGTATGCACAGGGAACTATACTCAGTATCTTGTAATAACCTATAATGGAAAGGAATCTAAAAAAGAATTTATATATATGTGTGTGTGTGTGTGTGTGTGTGTGTGTATATATATATATATATATATATATATATATATATGGTATATGTATAACTGAATCACTTTGCTGTACACCTGAAACTAACACATTGTAAATCAACTATATTTCAATTAAAAAAAAAAAAAAGACCACATGAGATCTGTCCCAGCATCTGGCTGTGCATCGTGGGGCGTGGTTTCAGAAACTCATTTCGCAGCCCCCCCTCACTGGCAGAAAGCCAGGAGGGAACAAAGCCAGAGCACTCATTTCAATACTCTCTTCAAATTCTGCTCCCATCACATAACTTATTTTGAATATAATTATATTACTTGGAGGAACCAGTTGCCACAAATTAGGAAACAGGACCTCTCTCACACAGATGTTTATTCCCGACTGGGATTGGAGACACAGCACGGAAGGACAGAGCCTAAATGTCCGACTCTGATTCAAGGTCTAGGACCTCTGGGTGGCTTCCGTGTCAGGGTCTTAGGGAATGAATAAATCCATGCAGAAATGCTGCTCCTCCTTCCCCAAGCTGGCCACCTCTGGAGTTGTTCCCTCTACCCCAAAACTCTCCATCTACTTGGTCTGGCCTTGGCTTCCAAGCAAAGACACATTTAAACGCCTGCGTAAAAAGAAATTGATGTCTGAGGCAGCACTGCTGTGTTCACACAAGCTTACACCTGGGACCCTCAGGGACCCCTCTCACCCTTGTGGTTTCCAAGAGGTGAGCCCACAGACCCTTTAGCTGGCAAGGGGCAGGAGCAGGCCTCAGAACCCATGTGGGCGGCAACTCAGAGGATGCTGCTGGAAAGATGGGATTTGGGCAGATAATGTGGTTTCTGAATTATACTAAAATGCGTTTCCTTCAGAAGCAACAAAGGAAATGAAAACAGTATCTGAGAACATCAGTCTGGAATGGGTTTCCATTTACTGTCTCCAGATTGTAGAACAGTCCCTGGTCACGTCTGTGGCCAGGCTATCTCGTCGGGGTTTGCCAAACACAGGGCAGGGCTCCCTGGGGTCTTAGATTGAAAGCTTTGGAATCTCCCAGGCCACCAACTACGCCCCTCAATCTCAAGGCAGGGGTCCAGCTGGGAGGCAGCTATTAGGAGCTTCCTTCAGGCTAGAAGGGCCTGGGAGACTCTCCTGAGTCACGGTGGGACCCCCTCAACCCCCGAGTGCCCTTCCCAGGCAAGGTTAGGGATGCCATTCTGGATTTCTCAAGGACTGGTGTCCAGGGCAGGCTTGAGCCCTGTGGCCCTGTGGGGGGCAGCTCAGCCCAGTTCCCGACAATCCTTTGATGATCTCCATGCAAAGAAGCTAGGGGGCTACCACAGCGGGAGACACTTGCAAGAACCCAGGGTCGTGAGCAGGCAGAGAGTAGAGACCCAGATCGGCACGTGTTCAGCCCTGCGCTGATGTATGGATCCCAAGTGAAGGCCTAGGACTCGCATCCTTGAGCTCATCTCATAGGAGGTGAAGGCAAGGAGGCCCCCAGATGGAACATCAGTTCCAGTACCGGAAACCAGCCACTCCACACAGGCTCCAGGGAGAAAACCCAGCCCACACGAACCCCAGGCAGCCAGATATAGAAGGCACTTTATACTTCCTTCATTGGGGCTGGGCCTAAATTCTGGTTTCTCAGATTGGTCCTTCCAAGTTCCAGTGACCAATTAAGATGAAACTGCCTTTCACCATTAACGAAGTAGATAACAGTGGCACAAATGTATGCCAGCTCCCTGCTCACAGGCATCAAGGCCGCCCAAGTTCCTCTGATGGAAACTTTTTTATGGTTTGACAAGAATTTGATGTGATTCTTTTTTTCCATGAATGGCTGGGCCTCTCGACACAATGCTGTACAATAACCCTGTAATCTTGGTGCTTAATCAAAACATAGTCCAACAACCTATTCTGGTGCAATAAATGAATGTTTATTTTAAAACAATTTGCTATGGATTTTTTTTTTTTTTTTTTTTTTTTGAAGGGAAAGAGAAGACAGTTTCTTGGAGCTAGATTTCTCCTTGCCCCTAAGCAGTTTTCTCCACTCGAAAAGACTGTATCATATGCTCAGGTCATAATTAACCACAGAGCTGTTTGGGAGAAAGGGACAACGAGAGGGCATTTGACAAAGAGTTAACAGATGTCATTTCAGAGGCGGCTGGCCCACTGCTGCTGGGTCATTTGTGGGATGGAAGCTGATTTTGCTGCTGTCGTAAACAGAGAGTAGTAATAATTATATGCAGGCTGCATTAGGCATAACAGATTGGATGTATAACATTCTGCTAAAAACCAGCTCATATCCTGTTTTCTCTCTCGACATACAATGGAGACGACCCCTAGTTCCTAGTTTTTAAAGTCGTCTCCCAGGATTCTTACAGACTTTCCAATAGAGAAATAGGTCATGTTCTTTCAGGGCTAATTCTGCCGAGGTCCGGGGATGGCAAAGATATCCACCCCCGAATGAGTACGGGCACACTTCAGTGAGCCAGCCTCACCGCACCGCAGAGCTGCCTTTTTCCATTTGAAAAATGAAAGAATTAAATTCAAAACAAACAACTTCAATTTAACACCAAACTACAGGATAACCAATCTTAAAAATGTCACAACGTAATGGATCTTAATACCCATAGAAAACACAAAAAGAGCACCATTGTTCCCCAGCAATGCAGAGCAACCTCGCAGAATTTCAGTGAAGGAGAAAGAAGGGAAAAACACCTTATTACTTCCAACCCCTGCGAGCCATTTTGGTCTCCAAAGGTTTTAGGCTGCCCGAGGCCGTGTGTCTGCAGTGTTTCGGGAAATGACTTGCCTTTGCACGAACGCTGCTCGGTTCTGCAGCGAGGCTGCCTGCCCTGGAGCAGCGCCGCTCCATTTCTGGTTAACTCTTCCTTCCCGGGCCTGCCGCTCGCCAGAGCAGTGTGGACAGGGCTGGCGGCGGGCAGGGCCCAGGGACGCCAAGGCCACGGCCACCTGGCCTCCTGTAGGGCAGCCGGAACTCGCCCAACTGGGAGCAGCTTCCCAAAGATGATGGCTCTGGCAGAAAGACCAGCTATTCTCTTTGCTCTTTGGAGAATCAATTCTCAAACTGAGCTATAAAGCAACTGTCATAAAACACACAACACAGCTGAAGCCAGGGGACAGAAGTGGGACTTTGTGGGCCAAGACTGGCCAATCCAGCCTCTCGGGATCCCCGGTAGGGACAGTTTATCATCTCTGCCACAGGTCAGGCAGGACTCTCTTCTGGTTAGTGCAGTGCCAGCAGGGTCCAGCCTGTTCCCAGGCAGGACTTGGGCTTGAGGACACTTGCTTCCCCCATGACACTGACTGAGGGAAGCAAAGGGACAGAAACACATTGGGGCTGCACATCTGAGTGGGGAGACGACAGCAAACCACTTAGCACTTAAGAGGTTAATACAATTCCTAAGTGTTCGGCAATCACTGCAATTTAGTGCCATTTCGATTATTACACAATAAACAGACCATGTTGTCTGGAAGCAAATTTTTATGAGTATAGCTGAAGGGGCTGCAACTTATTTAGCTGCAGAAACTAGAAGGGAAAGAGCGTTTCCAAATGCTAACATCACGGATCAGAAACTCAGGTAGAAGGGAAAGGTTATTCTTAGGTCACTGCTCTGGCAACTCAACACCCTGACCTTTAAAATGAGCATGTCGTTAAAAGGAAACAAAGTTCACCAAGGTGTTCTTTAAACAGAACCATTTTAATAACAATATTGTTGAGTTTCAGAGTGAAAGATTCAGGAATTTTCAGAAACATGTTATGTTCAGGAAAGAACATCTTGTTAACATGGGCTGGGAATATGTAAACCGTTTTGCCTGCCTTGAATATATACTACACACACACAAACACACACACACACACACACACAGAGGCACGCATGCACACCAAGACCAGCCAATTCGTAGACACCAGCCACTGCTGTAGTTTTGTATTTTACAGGTACTCAGGTGCAATGATCACAAAGCAGATCAAATTCCTAATATAACAAGAGATGCACACATTTAATCTGGAAACGGGGATTGTGGGGACATGTTGCAACCCTCAAAGCCTGTGCAAAGTTTCACTGCACACAGACCTTCAAGAGGCACTTTTCTCTCACAAGGCACATAGAGGTTCAGATCTGGAGGGGAGGAGAGCCTTCCCCCAGCTCCACCAATGCAGGAAGGATATCATCCCAGAAACACTTCAGGATTCAAGGTTAAAATGGGCACATATGTGCAGAGCCTTTGCTCATTTTAAGACTTGCAAAGGTTTCTCACATTCCCGGGGTGTCCGAAGCAACCAAGGAGGTTGTTCTTCTTACTCCCAGTTTACATATGTCAGTTAGCCCACTGACAGCTGCTATATCCCAGGAACTCCTCCCAGAATCCCAGAAGGAAATGTCTAGGCTCCCTCCTTTGGGAGAATTGGACAAGCTTGTAGCGAACCACTGATCCAAAGGGCCTGGGGCCTCTCACCACACAAGTTCCCTGCTACTCAAGGAGCTTAATGTGGGCAGCATGGGGGCAGGGCAAAGCAGCAAAAGGTCCACCCTGATGCCAGGGAGTGAGGAAGAAGCCTGCCGCTGAGAGAGATGGGATGGGGGCCATGGGAATGTAGCCTCGGCCTTGTGGCAGGGAGGGCACCTAGTGTCCAGGAGGCTGGGCTGGGTCCTCGGGCTGCCTTGGATCAGCTAACAGTAGGTGGTGCAGACAGGAGGTTTTAGCTGCTGATACCAGGGAAGAGTTTCCACTCCACCTCCAGCAGATCAGCATCCTAACTCCTAAAATCTTACCTTTAGAAAAGCAGAACTTCTCAAATACTGGAGTGCAAAAGAATCCTCTGGAGCACCTATTGAAAAGACACATTTCTGATTAAGTAGGTCTTGAGTGGGGCCCAAGGACCCAATGAAAAGGCTGCTCAGGTAAGTCGCATAACAGGTGGTCAGAGGAGCAAACTTTGGGTAACCCCACTTTGGGGTAACATTTCTTTGTGTGTGTAGCATCCTTCCCAGTGATAAAAGAAATGTTCACATATTGAGATAAGGGGAAGTCATTCTGGCTTATACATGAATTAACTTGAACTGTATGCTAACTAAAGCAGACTGTTCGTGGCCTATCAAACATACGTTGTACGTCTGCTTTAATTATTAAGAAAAGGGTGCACTGATCAGAAGTAAAGAATGTCCATATTAAGAATAAAGATGAAATGCCTACCTTACCGGGGCGCCAGTGCATACTCCTTTGATAAGACTTCCTTCCCAGGTGCCGAGGCCATACTGACTCGCTGTGTACGTGCGGATCTGTTTTTTATGGAAACCCTGAAGGAATGTATCCTGGACTTGTTTAATGTTCCTTGTTCTGCCAAGATATAACACTGTGCTGAAAACCATGCTTCTCCGGAGCAGTTCCTCAGAGTTATCTGAGAGGCTGTCTGCTAGACTATAGTCCTCAGTTTGGCTCAAATAAAACTCTTTTCTATTCCTATCATAGATTGTTTATTGATTATTTTCATCAACATTAGGTCTTTCAAAAAACGCCGATGCTCCTTGGAGGAGTAGCCTATTTCATTTCCTGACATGAGTTTATGAGATACTCTCAACCATTCTCCAGTCTGTCCGTCCATCCATCCACCCACCCATCCTTCTTTCTGCTCAACAGATCCTACCTGGACACCTGTTCTGTGTCAAGCCATGTTCTAGGTGCTGGAGTGATAAAAGAGATCTCAGCATGCAGATGAGGGAGCAAACCTTAATGGGGGCTAGTGACTCAGAGAGGGGACACCACGGTGGGAGACGCAGAGGTGGGTGAGCCCACCATGATTGTACACACTGCTGGCCCTGGGCTCAGGGTCCCACAGCAGGCCCTGCGCTGTTTGGACCACGATAAGAGATGGCTCATGGCAGTTTGGACCCCTATGGCACTAATCATCTCCTTGAGAGGTCTCTTCCTGCCATCTCAGAGAGGAAAATGCAATGCATCATCATTGCATGGTGAGAGAGAGGAGGACGCACGGGCAGCAAGGGAAAACAGGCTTAGGAGGAGAATGACAATGGCAGCCACAAAGAGACTGTGCAGAAAATTCTGCATCTTATGCCCCTTTAGAGAACTAAGCAAAGCCTATTAGGAGCCCAGAAGCCACCAGGCTTAGAGCCTTCTCATCCCCATGCTCCAGCTGTATTTTGAATTCTCTTTGAAACATTGTAATTGGCCATTCAAAACAACCTTAGTAATTATAAAGCCATCACCTATGTGGTCCAGTCTCAGGGCAGTGTCTCAGACAAAGAAACACAATCTGTCAAGGTAAATGTAATTTCAAAATAAGCCAAGTTCAATCCTGACATTCCTCCAACAGTCTAAGGGAGATACACAGATCACAGCACTGCTTCTGAACCTGTCTCTTCTCTCCTGCTTTCTCCCTGACCTATTGCAGTGGCCCCATCTTTTTCAACACTCAACACTATCCCCCAGGCCTCTCCCTCTCCACCCTGACCTTCTCTCCTTCTCTCTTTCTTTCTGATCCTGCTGTCAAAACCCCAGAGGGACTGGCCTGGCTGGCCAGAGAGGGAAGTTGCTGGATGATCGTGGGCCCCTTGCACCTCTTATCTGAAAAGTGGAGGCAATACCATGACCTCATGGATTTGTGGTAAGAATTAAATGACATAATATAAATAAAGCTTTTAATAAAGGAATTGGCAGACAACAGGTGAAAAACTTTCCCATGTGAAAACTAAAATGTAGGGAGATCATAATAGATTTTATTTCAGAAGAATTTATTATTTCACATAAAATGATTCTATATATTATAAATTATAAATTTGGGGGGAATGTGCTCAGAGTTTATGGCAAGGAGAATTGGAGAGTAAAGTTACTATTACGCAACATTTCCCCCCCAATAATTCCCATACTGATGGGCTAATGAAAATGGGCTGCCAAAATTCTGCATTTTTATCATGTGTGTCTGTGTTAGCATTTATGGTATATTCTGAATTAACAAACATCAAACGCTAAAACATTACATATGCATAAAAATGGGGAAAGGAATTTGCATCTTTTGTAAATCTCAGTGGAACGTAGTCAAACCTCTAGCCCTACCAGATACTCCCAGCTGAAACCACATGGTAATTTTGGAATAGAGGAGCATTAATGACTACAAAACAATAAGAAGGCTATTTGGGCATGTGCTAAAAAAAAAAAAAAAAAAAAAAAAAAAAATCTTTAAATCAGGCTGCCCTTATCATTGGATGCCTACTAATGAATATCATTCTCAGTAAAGAAACTTCTGGTTCACTCATGTTCTTTCTGTTTGTTAAAATGGCATTCAAGTTATTTTATATAACACAAAGTTAATGCAAACCCAAAACAAAATAAAAAAGAAAAGAATGTCAAAAGAACAAACTTTTAAACTCTGCACTTTTTATTATTAGATGCTATTCCTAACTTGTTAAAATTGATCAAATAGAAAGCTGTGAAAAGAGAAAAAATTAAGCCAACTAGAAAAGTGTGACTTGGATTTAATATTTTATAATTGCCAAGGGACATACTGAGATCAATGAATTTTTGCCTGAGATGAACGTCAGAAAGAGATGTACTTCAGTCTTTTAGGGAACATTGGTCTATTTAATTCTTGTGTCTGATGCATGTGAAATAGGCCTGCCTTGGCCTTCTTTCTTTGCCAGGGGCACCGCCGGCAGCGAACATTACCACTTTTAATAGGCCGCTGTCTGAGGAGTGGCGAGGGATCCGATAACCCATCGACTCTAATGGATCTGCCTGTTTATTCACTTACACCTTTTTTTTTCCCAGCTAATTTTAGTTTTGCATGCTGAGTTGTTTCACTTTGAATTAAATGAAAAGAAACAAAGGAAAAAGCCCATGCAGCTAATAAACCATGATTATGTTCATGGCCCCTCTCGACAGGCTTCTCCACATACCAGGTACACCATCGGAGAACAGATTCACTGTGGCATTTTCTCCACTTGTTGATGAAATCAATATTTTATACATGCTCAAATTTAGAGGAAAAATGAGATTATTCAAATCACTTGACGTATAACGCGCTGTTGTTTGTAGTAGATCTAAATGCCCAGCCTCAGGCCCCAGACGTCCTCAGATTTCAGACACCGGTCAGTGACTTTTCCTGCCTGGGGACTCACCCCAGAGCTCTCTCCAGGGTCATACAAACAGGACAAATGCCCAAATGCTTTGCTTTGTCTAATGAAAAACCAGAGAGACACAAGGAGACTAGGTCTAAGTGCCCTTCAACAGAAATAACAGGAGTCAGTGGTTTAAAAACGTTCTCCCTCCCAAACTCCCTCCTTAGGCCTAGAGAGCTTGAAGTTTTCAGACACGTTTTAGGCTGATACCTGCCAAGGGACTGGAGAGGGACAAGGATGTCCAATATGAGAGAGAAGGAAAATTCCGGCTTCCCCGATTTTTCTGAACAAGAGCCATTTTCCATTGTGGGATTTTTGTCACAGAGATCCCGCCTACAGAGAGGGTGGGCAGTGCCACCCCTGCCCCATGGGAGCTCCCACTGATCCCTCATGGTCCCAGCCGGTTCCGAGGGCTGCCACCTCCCCACCACTGGGAAAGTCGGCCTAGATTGGAGGGTGGTGGCCTGAACTCCAGAAAAGGCATCCTCTACTTGGGGGGGAGGGATAACATTCCCCAAAGACCAGAAGATTCAGCTCTGACAGGTCACTATGCCGTGGCACCAGACCGCGTGGCTGAGTTGTCTCCTGGCCAAAAATCAATAATATTGTTTCCCGGTCAGAAGCTAAGATAACTTACACAATAATCTGGAAAATTTTAGAGAATTTAGACTAGCCGGGAGGAACTGAACGTGCTGTGTCATGGAACTGAATAAAAATAGGGCCCTCCAACAGAATGTCAACAGCTCTCTGAATGAAATCCCTTTTAGACGAAACCACAGTCTAATACCTACTTCTGCCCTCACGTCATTAAAAGAGGGTAATTTTCTAGCCCGTTTCTCTCAGCTATAATCTGTCACTCGAAGAAGCAAGCCCCTTAGCATCCCAGCTGTACCCGGTTTCACACGACGGCTCTTTCTCCTGCCCACCAAGGCTCAGCGCAGCCGGGAGACAGGCAGCTCGAAGACTCCTCAGCCCTGCCTTTCTTGGACTCACGTTCCTGAGAGGAGCTTTCTTCTTTCCCTCCGAGCTCCACATCACCCAAATAGTCTTTCCTTCATTCAGCAGCATTTCTTCAGTAAATATGCATCGACTTCTACCCTATGCAAATTACTAGACTGTCTGCTCGGTCGTTGGCCTGGAACTGAGTAAGATTTCCATTTGCTAAAGAAATGAAGAAAGGCAGTGTGTAGGGTCCCCAACTTACCTCCCTGAAGTGTCATTCAATCCTGCTGTTCAACCCAGTGTCTAATAGGCTCTCTCTCTTATCAACATACAGGTTACAATGAAATAACGGATAGGTCCACCATCCACGCCTGCAGTGTTACTGCGAGCACATCCTCAACACGCAAGAAACTCTGCGGTCACTGAATAATTATATTTCCCTTCAATCTGTGTGTGTGGACCTGGATCCTTACTCTCAGACGCAGCGTGCAAAACAGACGGGGAACAACAGACTCAAGTTGGAAGTGATTTACTTCATTAGCTGGGATTACAAATTTAACTTACAAACCAGAGGTCAAAATTTCTCATTAACAAGGGGGCCGTGAATCGCTGCAGGCTTTGGTTCAAGAGGAGACCACTCTTACTACTAACTACACATTTCAGTCTGTCTTTGATGTTCTCCTTCCTCCCTCCTCCCTTTTATTTTTGGCAGAGGAGCTGATTTTAATTGTGGCACTACAACAAGGCTCTCTCCATCCAGGGGAGCAGCCTCCTGTCTGCTGCCGCGAGTGAGCCAGGCTGCAAGATTGGGTGCAGCCAATCGCTCAGGGCACATTTTAATGGCTCCCTTTTCCTACAAGGCTTGGATTGTTTTCCACGTGATTCTGGTTAATGTCGCCGCAGGAAAGGGCATCGCTTTTCCTTGTGAGTTTCTGATCCCTCTGCCTCAGAGAGGTGAAATATATTAAAACAGAGAAGGAGGTGTCATTCTAACTTTCCAAATGCAAAGGCCAGACCCAGCACATTCTCCAGCACTCGGAACAGAGAAAGAAGTTTGACAGAGACCGTTACACTAGAAAAAAGTGCTCTTTTGATAAATCAGCTTTGGTTGTTTACAAAATACTCAGACTGTCTTCATGTGCCTCTTCTCTTCAAAACCACTGCCAAGGGTTAAAAGAAGCAACTCAAATGAGAGACAACCTTTGCAGAGGACACTAGGAATATCAAAATTCAACAGCACAGAATCCTTCTCCAAATAGGAACACTGGGAAAAATATAGCAGAGCTTGTGGTGGGCAGCAGAAATAATAGAACGCTTAACAGACACTTCCTATTTCCAAAGACCGAGCGCTACATGCAGGCCACGGTAGCACAATGACCATGTTAACTGAAACAGGGCTCCGAATGGAGTCACTGATGGAAATGATTACAATATCTAATTATTTAGAAGCACAGCCGTTTTCGAAAATAACTAAATTGTTATTCTGGGCTAGTCTGGTAAGAAGGTCACATTCAAACCACATAAGCTCTAAATACTCCTCCGTTTCTGTTAATATGCAGGGACGTTGCCATTCAAGTCTGTTCTCCCTGAGAAATGTTTTCTTAGTCGCCTCTGTGTGAAGAGCCCGTAGGTACCGCAGAGACAGTGGATGAGCGCCCAGGGCCCAGCAGACAGGCGGCTGTGCTGCTCTGGAATCAGAGGGCACAGTCAGATGCCTGAACCCGGGTTGGCCCACTGGGCTGCACCCGACTCCATCCACATCCCCGGCAAGGCAGTCTGCTGTGGAAGCCGCGTGCTATGGGGAAGAAAACTCACTGTGTAAAAAGAGCAGGATAAGTGGGGTTCAGCGGGGGTTCTGCGGAGGACCACCGGTCCCCATTCTGTGCCCCTTGGGGCTCCTCCTCCTTGGAGGGATGACTGCTTTCTTTGCTAATGTTCAGGTCGAGTCCCTTTATGGCTCCAGTTCGCTTTAACAAAAATACCGGTTACAACTGAAGGAATCTGTTTGACCTGGAGGTGAGAGCGGTTCTCAGCCGGGGACAGTCAGCGGCTCAGACCTGGGAAGCAACGGTGGCTCCAGGTCACAGGGGCCCGAGGCAGCCCAGCCATCTGGGCTAGCGGCCACTTCCTGCCACCGGGCAGCACCTCCGGCCAAGCCAGGCGGTCACCTTGACCTGACTGCTGGGGCATCTCACCCACTCTGGTCGGGGGAGGCAGGGAGAGGCCCTCGGCAGCCTTTCAGTTTCAACAGGGGGCTATCTTAACAACGAGACATCTTAGAAAGGTCATTATTGCTAGTCTAATTTCAAACAGGCACCACAGTGAAGGGCTGTCTTTGTGTGGGATTAATTTCAAAACCTCAGGATTTGATGTCAGTGGGAAAGAACCAGCGTGGGACTCAGACTGCTGCCTTCCCCTGCTTCTGGCCAGCGCCGGCGGCTCGTTTCTTAGGAGATGAAAACTCTGACAAGCCCTTCAGTCAAGCTGAAAGCAGGCAGCGGCCCAACAACACCCAAGGGCCCCCAGGGCATCCTGTGACCCCTCCGAAAAGTCACATTCACTTTGCTCTTAAGAAAGGAAAAATAAAGCTGGAGGCATTTTATTTTAAACCATGTGAAATAAGGAAATGGGAAGATGCGAAAATGAAGCAGAAAAAAAAAGTTAGAATTCATTTCCGTCCTTTGCAGTGGCTTAGAAGCCAAACTGGTTCATTTTGAAAGAGTGTAAAAATCTGATCCATTCACCAGTAGGCAGAGACTACAAAATGCTTAAGGTAAAATATGTAAATATGTAAAATTATCTGTTGAAAACCATCTCCTTTTGTGCTTGAAAGAATTTTTAAAAGCATCTTTATTTCTATTCTGCATTAATATACTGTTGAACAGAAAAGTTACTTTCTGGCAAAAACAACAAAACCAAGGTGCTGAAAATAAAGTGATTTTTAAAATGAAGTCCGCAGATAAAGGGAAGGACAAAACAGAGTCTACCTTCCTGTTCCCTTGGATGGCATTTTTAGTAATAATTTAAAGAAGATCATTAATATAACAAATTATAGAATCCAGTTTTTTCAAAAGCAGTGTTTGCCTGAAAACTTAAAATCTGCCTGCCTGCCTCCACTGCCATTTCTTTCGGAAGTGGGGTCCTTCTCCCCCTAGATTTCCTCCAGCTCCCCTGACCTGGTCTCCCGACATCCACCTTGATAGAACTGTAGCCCCCTCAGCAGAGAGTTTATTTTCTATTTTTTTAATAAATTTATTTATCTTATTTATTTATTATCTTTGGCTGCGTTGGGTCTTCGTTGCTGCGCGCGAGCTTTCTCTAGTTGCAGCGAGCAGGGGCTACTCTTCCTTGCAGTGAACGGGCTTCTCATTACAGTGGCTTCTCTTGTTGCGGAGCACGGGCTCTAGGCGGGCGGGCTTCAGTAGTTGTGGCTCGTGGGCTTCAGTAGTTGTGGCTCATGGGCTCTAGAGCGCGGGCTCAGTAGTTGTGGCACGCAGGCTTAGTTGCTCCGCGGCATGTGGGATCTTCCTGGACCAGGGCTCGAACCCGTGTCCCCTGCATTGGCAGGCGGATTCCTTACCACTGCACCACCAGGGAAGCCCAGCAGCGAGTTTAGACACACACCACAAATAATTGCCACAAACAGCTTACCTTACTTCTAAATATTCTCAAATTAGTTTTTAAAAAACATATGTAGAAGAATGGCAGAATAAATGCATATGGTTATATTATTATTCATTTAGCTTGATTTAAATATTGTATTGCAACAAAAATCATTTGTCACATGACTTCCAACTTGCAGAAGAAGGTTTTTGGGGGTTTTTTTTCCCCCTAATCCCATTTCTTTTGGGAAGGGGTCAACCAACTAATGGACTGTCTCATCAAACCAACATCTTCTACATTGTAGCTGTTTCCTGTCTCTTCCTGGGTGAAAAGATCCTCTCCCACTGGGCATCCAGCCCCATCAGCCAGGGATGGGGGGCTGTGCCTAGGATTGAGATGGGTGGTATCTGAGAGCTAATCAGCTGAGCTTTCAAGTCAGGTGTACAGAACGCTCAGATCCTAGAAGGGCAGACAAGATGTACACTTGAGCCTGTATTTACTGAAGCAGCATTGTTGGGGAAAAGCAAAGGCACTTAAAACTGAAAAATTCTTCTTGGTTTTGCAAACCCTTGACTATTTTCTGAAAAATAGACAACAGACAGTAGAAGGCTTTCTGAAAACAGTTTTCAAATCTGCTTTTTCTACTGTAAACTCTCATGTTCCTATCACTTGTTTCAATGTTTTAAGTCTCTCATTTCCTCAATGAAGGTCACCAAAAAATTAAAATTAAAAAAAAAATCATACACACACACTCAAAAGATAATTGTCCAGAAAGGTTTCCTAGCTCCTTCCCATGCTGATGAAAGGCAAGTCACAGAACCTATTTCCCAGTTCCCTTCCCCTAGACCAGGGCAGACCTAGCTGTGCCCAAGACACCCAGCAAGAAGGATGTTAGGAGCCTGACAGCTGCTGAAGAGGTCAGTAAGATGAGGCTGGAGGCCAGGGTGTAAAGTGGTGATAAAGTGGTGATATTTTGTTCATCATAGTTTTTTTTGCATTAATTTTTTTTTTAAATTTATTTATTTTTGGCTGCTTTGGGTCTTCATTACTGTGCGCAGGCTTTCTCTAGTTGCAGCGAGCAGGGGCTACTCTTCGTTGTAGTGCACAGTCTTCTCACTGCGGTGGCTTCTCTTGTTGCCGAGCATGGGCTCTAGGCACATGGGCTTCAGTAGTTGTGGCACACGGGCTCAGTAGTTGTGGCTCGCAGGCTCTAGAGTGCAGGCTCAATTGTTGTGGCGCACAGGCTTAGTTGCTCTGTGGCATGTGGGATCCTCCTGGACCAGGGCTCGAACCTATGTCCCCTGCATTAGCAGGTGGATTCTCAACCACTGCGCCACCAGGGAAGTCCCTGCATTAATTCTTATTAAACATATATTGCAGTAAAATGTTATTTATCTTGACTACTGAGTTTTTTGGCACCTCCTTAAATTTTGCCTCCAGGCAATTGCCTCACTCACCTCTCCCTGGTCCTGGCCTTGCTGTGGGGAATGATGGATGCCTCACTAGCTGAATGGGGTCCCACCTGGACCAGCCAACATGGCAGAGGAGCTGCCATTTCTCCCAACAACCCTCCCTTGGACAGCTGGAAGCAATTTCTTTGCTGACCCTTCTCAATCCAGGCTCACTAGGCCTCATCCCTTCGTAAAGATTTCTGAAACAGTGAAACTCCAACTTTACAAAACCCAGGATGGGAAAGACTTACTGAGTTAAAAAACAGTTTTCTTGTTCATCACACTAGAATAAACTATTCTAAGTACATCACCGCATTCATAGCACGTAAACATAGGACGCTGTTCTGATAAAAGTCTCGAAGAGACAGGGGGAGATGTAGCGTTAGCATCATTATTTTCAGCTACCACTATCACATACTGGGTGCCATTACGGAGCTGAGGGCTCGACACATTTTATTCTGCTTAGTTCCCAGAAACCCTGATGGCAAATCTGAGGCTGCACAAAGTTATACACACTGGCCATGGGGCTGAGCTGGCATATGAAGTCAGATCGGACTCCAAAGCCCACATACTGTGGAGCCTTGGAGGTAAGTTTGGTTTTACTCTTCCTTTTGCATTTCTCTGGCCTAGCTCTGTGCAGGGATGCTGAGCCCAGGGCTGAAGGTTGGCCAGGTGGCTGCAACTGAGGCTCCCACACCACCCCCTCGTAAGCCTGAGGACCCCTGAGCATGACCCAGGAGAAGCAGGTTTCCCATCCACACAGCCATGGGCAGAAGCAGGTCTCCAGCCCTGCTGGGCAGCCCTGGACAGCAAAGGTGTACCCAGGACCAGAGTCCACTTCCTTTGGATGATGGGGGGTCAGTAGCAGGAGCACTGATTTTCAATTCTGGGTCCTTATGCAAAAATAATCAAAACTTCCTATCTGAGCAGTGGAAGAAACAGATCTCCAGCTTAAAAGGAGGATAGGAGGGGTGTGAGGAAGAACCTTAGTTGCCACAGCTGGAAACTTAAGCATCAGGAAACACATCTCTGTGGGTCATGCTCCCAGCCCGGCCAAGGACAAAGCAATGAGCAACCCAGCTCTTCACCTTCCCCCCCCCGCAGTGGTCCCTTCTGTGTATCCAGGCTCCCTGACTTTCTCACTCTCCTCTTTCCTCCCCTCCGCAAGCCCCAGAGGGCTTCTGCTCATAGTACACGCACTCCCATTCCTTCTTAGCCATTCTCTCAGCTTTTCACGTTGTATTCTGCCAACCACCCCCCTAGATGCACTGTTTCCCCTAGCCAAACTCTTTTAAATATTAACCTCTAGGGACTTCCCTGGTGGCACAGTGGTTAAGAATCCGCCTGCCAATGCAGAGGACACGGTTTCGAGCCCTGGTCCGGGAAGATCCCACATGCTGCAGAGCAACTAAGCCCGTGCGCCACAACTACTGAGCCTGCGCTCTAGAGCCCGCAAGCCATAACTACTGAGCCCGAGTGCCACAACTATTGAAGCCTGTGCGCCCAGAGCCCGTGCTCCACAACAAGAGAAGCCGCCGCAATGAGAAGCCCGTGCACCGCAACGAAGAATAGCCCCCACTCGCCGCAACTAAAGAAAGCCTGCACGCAGCCATAAATAAATAAATAAATTTATTTTAAAAAAATAAAAAATTAACCTCTATTCTACATGAGGTTCATTAACCCATTTGCCTCCCCCAAACCTATAGCATTGCAGAGAAAGCTCAAGCCGCCCCACCCCTGCTGAACTCCTATAATCCATGGCTACCCTCAGCCTTCTAAAAGGTAGCCATTGAGTCTGTATATATTCTTTCTGACTTTTATTCTACGCTTTTGCAACATACATGGGACTCCATTAAAACTATGCAGTATTAGTTGTTATTGTTGAGGTTTTTTTTTTAACATAAACCATACATGTATTGTTCTGCAGATTTTTTTCACTCAATAATACATCTTAGAGATCTATTTGCATACATATAGGCCCAACTCAATTTTTTTAAATTGCTAAATAAAACTCCACGCTGCGAAGATGCCTTAATCTATTTAGACATTCCAATATTGATGGGCATTTAGGTTTCTGCTATTACAAAGCCTGGTGTGATGATTCTCTCTCTGTGCACATAACATGTTTCTTGAGAGTAGATAAAGCAGAAGGGAAATTGCTGGGTTGCAGGGTATGTACATTTCTAGTTGGAAAGGAAACCGCTAGGTCCTCCAAAGAAGTTGCAGCAATAGGTAGCATCTGAGAGCAGTATCCTGACATCCTCACTAGTACCTCATATTATCAGACTGGTAAATTTTTGCCCATTTGATGAGTGACAAATGCTACCTCATTTTTTAAATTTAATTTTTATTTTATATTAGAGTATAGTTGATTTACAATGTTGCGTTAGTTTTAGGTATACAGCAAAGTGATTCAGTTATATATATATCCATTCTTATTCAGATTCTTTTCCCATATAGGTTATTACAGAATATTGAGTAAAGTTCCCTGTGCTATACAGTAGGTCCCTGCTGATTATCTATTTTATATATAGTAGTGTGTGTATGTTAATCCCAAATTCCTCTCCCCACCTTTCTCCTTTGGTAACCGTAAGTTTGTAATTGAAGTTTGTGAGTCTGTTTCTGTTTTGTAAATAAGTTCATTTGTATCGTTTTTTTAAGATTCCACATATAAGTGATATCATATGTTATTTGTCTTTCTCTGTCTGACTTCATTTAGTATAATTCCATCCATGTTGCTGCAAATGGCATTATTTCATTTTTTTTCTGACTAATGTTCTATTATACATAAAAATGCTACCTCATTTAACTTGCATTTTCCTTAAGATTTGGCAGGATTGAGCATCTTTTTTTTTTTTTTTCGGTAATCAATTTCCAAGCCATTTTCCAGGCCTCTTCTGTGAATTGCCTATTCATATTCTTTGCCCACTTAAAAAAAATGAGCAGTTTATCTTTTTACCCTGTCACTTGCTTTCCTGCTTGAGCACACAGCAGGTACTTGGGACACATGGGATCTCAAGCCACCCATCCACTCTGTACGGGGACACAGCACCTTTGGGCCACACTGTGGCTCTGACATATTCCTTTAAAAGAGGTCAAACAGCACCTCTTCTTGGAAGCTTTCTCAGTATTCCCATGGCATTTGGGGATCACTGATCCTGAAGCTGGCAGTGACATGTGCTAGCACTGACCAGCAGTCCCTTTTCAAGTCAGGGGACCCTGTCACACACTGCACCTCGGGCCCCAGAGCCAGCTGGGGCTTCCATCTGGAGCTGTGCAGCCTCCAGTGGGCTAGTCCCAGGCCTGGCCTCAGCCCAGAGCTTGGGGCTCTATGGGCCCCACCCGCAGGAGCCTTCCACAGCTGAGGGCCTACTGTGTGCAAGCCGTAGGCAAGGTGGCCCACGACCACCACTTTGTTTAATCCCACTACATTGACAGATGCCAACTCCAAGTTCCACAGCTTGCTCCAAACCTCCCAGTGTGGCCCCGGGAAGACTGGGATTTGAACTTGGATAGGCATCCCTGCTTTGCTGATGGCCCTGCTGCACTCCTGGGCTGGCTGCTCCTGGAAGCTGAAGAGTGCAGGTCAGTACAACCAGGGCCCAGCCACAGCATCCAGCACCCCCCAACACCCACACCCACTCCACAGCACACGCACCCTGGTCCATCACCTGAGCTGCTGCAGGCAGAGCGCTGGGGAGCCCGAATTCTCATTGAGGCGAACGCCCGCCTTCCC
This sequence comes from Balaenoptera acutorostrata, assembly GCF_949987535.1. Classification (NCBI taxonomy): domain Eukaryota; kingdom Metazoa; phylum Chordata; class Mammalia; order Artiodactyla; family Balaenopteridae; genus Balaenoptera; species Balaenoptera acutorostrata. The sequence continues at coordinate 48,648,917 of NC_080082.1, forward strand.
CCTCCCCATGGCCCCACTTTAGAGGATGCTGAGTAACAGGTACACAAGGGGAGAGTCATCCCTGAGCTCAGAAAGCCTCAGGTGGAGGACCAGATTCAGCCAGAGGTCCACCCACCCTGGGTGTCCCTGCCCCATGAGCCAAAGGGACAGAGAGAGAAAGAAAGTGGGGCAGGGGTTCCTGAAGGTCAACAGACCAAATTTTGGTCAACTTCTAATACATCTTCCACTTAATATTAATATTTAATACTGAAAAATCCTAATGGTGACCTGATTGCCTCTTGTGAATTCCAGCCCTCTCAGAGAGCCTATCTCTCAAGGTGACAAGCTGGTGGTACCTGAATTCATTACTGCCTGATTAATTACGCTGCCTTTGTACAAGGGAAATGGGGACTTCAATCAGCCACGGCCACCACCCCCGCCACCACCTCATCAGGCCGGCCGCTGTCTGAGAGCCTGGCCCAGAGCCCGATATGGGGCGACCGGGAAGCTGTGAGTGGTGGCTGGTTACATGTGGCTGCCGGCGGTCAGAGGCCTTGGGATGTGGGGCCCTTTCTGCAAAAAAGGGCATTTGGGCAGTCCAGGGAAGGAGGCGTGAGTTGGTTCTAGCAGCTGCTGAGTGGAGATTTCTGCTCCGTCCCAGGAGGGGCCTGACCAGGAGGCCCTCCTCTGGATTCTCTGAAACTGGCTGTCATCCCTTCAGGAAGGGGCACTAGGTCTCAGAAGGTACTATTTAGAGCAAATGTATCCCTTGGGATACAAGGTCACTTTAGTGAAGGAGAAGGTTTACTTGCCAGCTACCCAGAGCCATGTTCGGGCACAGCCCTGGTGGGCATCAAAGCACAGTCTCAACATCTGGGGTGGGGCTCAGGGCAGCTCCAGGTACATATGCAGGGTGAGAACATCACCTAACGACTTCACTGGCTTGTTAACCTGCCAGGGCGCTCCTGCTGCGGCCCTTCTGCATTTGTCGAGGTCTACCAAGTTGTGCAATGCAGTCATATTTGAAGAGTTGCAGAGTGACGTACTTTTTCAAAGAAGAAAAGACTAGGTATCTTTGCAAATGTCAGTTCCCCACCCCTATCCTGAGCCTGCCCTGTGTGGAGCAACAGAAGGGGTACACACCAGCCTAGTGCCCTGTGAACCTTGGCCTCAGCAGGTCTGGTTTAAAATAGTACCCTGTCATGGATGTGCTGTGTGACTGTGGCCAAGGTACCTAACCTCTCTGAGTCTCGGTTTTCAGACAGCACTATGCGCCCCACAGGGTGGTTGTGAGAGCTAAATAAGAGAGTACATGTGAAGTCCCTGTTTTGCCCCAGAATACCTCCTGACATGGGCCAGCTTGTTCCAGCTGTTTTGGTGCCACTTTGTCAAAGCTGAGCAGTCAAAAGGGGAAGTGCTGGTTTTCGTTACTAAGCTGTGTGTGAATCCATCTTCCCACTGCAAAGCTTCAGGGACTGGGAGAGCATGCATTACAGGGCAATTCTATAAAACCTTGTTTCTAGGCCACAACAGAGCAATCCACACCCACCAGCTTTGCAGAACTGCCCCACCCTGGCTGCCCTCCCTGGAGGCATCGCTGGCCTCCTCACAAGCCACCTGGCAGGTGTGGTCACAGAGGCACCCCTACAGGGCGGGGAGGGAGGAAGCAGGTCTCAGGAAGACCCAGGACAGCTGCTCACGTCCTAGGGAGAGGGGTGTGTGCACAGAGGTGTAGCAAGCAAAGCCATGAAGAGTCGGCAGTGGTTCAGGGGCACCAGGCAATGGGGACAGGGGTGTCACCAATCAGAAGCCAGGATTAGAGTTTAGTCAAGGGAAAAGTCTAGGTCCAGGTTGGTCAGAAGCTGCCACACGTCACACAGCAGGAGTCCTCAGCCTGTCAGGAGCACTGAGGCTTGGACACCCCCACTCGGACTCATGGTGCAGGCCCAGCACCTGAGGCAGGGCTGGGCTGGGCGTCTGAGCCTCCACTTGGAACCCTAGAGCACACAGGGTGAGGTCCTACCAGAGACTAGGTGGCTAGGTCCCCAAAAGAAAGATCTAGTAGCTGGGTTCTCCTGAGGACCAGAGGGAGTGGGGCTGGGGCAGGGAGACTGAGTCCATCCAAGGGAAAATGGGGCAACAGCCTCTTTGTTTTCAGCAGATAAACTTACAAGGTTCAAACTTTGGAGGTTTAAAAACAAGCTAATTGAGAAACCTATGAAAGATATAAAGGCTACTTAATGATTTGACCTTCAGATGGGAACAGCAGCCACCTTCCTTAGGTTTCCAGGTGCCTAGACACATGCTCAACACCACCTGAGACATCTGCTACCCCCCTCCTCCAAACTCACTTGGAGAAACTGCATGTAGTCTGCTTGGGGTCATTTTTCTCAGTAAGGGAGACTGGCCCCTCCTGAGCCCTGGCTGTGAAGCTGCCAAAGGGCCTCTGAAAAGACAAAGGGGACAGAACAGACAGCAGGGCAGGGGCTCTTACTTTCTACCCCTTTGGAATCATAATATGCCCATTACACTGGTAAGAGATGAAGAGATTTGCCCGAAGGCACAAAACCAATGGCTATGGACTTTCAGTGTCCCCCAAAATTTATATGTTGAAGCTCTAACCTCTAATGTGATGGTATTTGGAGATGGAGCCTTTGGGAGGTAATTAGGTTAGATGAGACCATGAGGGTGGGGCCCTCATGATGGGATTAGTGGTCTTATTAAGATACCAGAGAGCTCATTCTTTCTGCCATGTGAGGACATAGTGAGAAGGCAGTCCACTGCAAGCCAGGAAGAGAGCTTTCACCAGAGCCTGACCATACTGGCATCTTGATCTCAGACTTTCATCCTCCAGAACTTTGAGAAAATAAATTTCTGTTGTTTAAGTCATCCAATCTATGGTATTTTATTAAGGCAGCCTGAGCAGACTAAGACACCTGTGAATGGTCTTTTCTTTGCTTTTCTCCTGTCTGCTTCTGAAGCTACACTGTTGGCCAAAAGGACTAGGTGAACACCTTGCACCAGAGCCATCTATGCAAATGCCAGTTCTTAATGAGTATAGAACCTTCTGGAAACTGTCAAGAAAATGCTAGGACCCTGATGACGAGAGGATCACCCACAAAGACAAAGGCCTTCACCCACCTTCAAATGCTCTATCTTATTACCTGTCAGTAGATGACAGGCTGATGCAAAGTCCCAAAGACAGGGAGGCCAAGGGGTGAGCAGTGGGTGGAGGCGGCACCAGCATCCAACCCCACATGGGACATCTGGGCATTTCAACCTGTGAGCACAGCAGACACAGAGGCTGAAATGTGTTCCCCCAGGCTCCTCACATTGCTTCACAAACGTCACCCCCAAGCCCAGGGGCTCCACGAGTAAAGAAGGTCTCTAGGACACCTATTACTCAGCTGCCTGGTATAGGAAGAACACTGGACCAGGAGTCAAAAGACTTGGCGTCTATAGATCAGCTCCTCACTTTGTAAGCTGGGGCCTTGGAGCAAGTTACTTAACCTCTCTGTGCCTGAATTTCCAATCTCTAAAGGGTATCCACACCTCCCACATTAGGTTATTATGGGGATCAGTGAGAGAACAAACAATGGTGGCTCTATAAGGGTTGGTTTCCTTTCCTGTTTTTCCTGCCTTGGCCTCTGTATTTGCCCGTTTGCTGTTAATTTTATAGATATTTCACAAAATTCACTGACTGGGGAGAAAATTCTTCCCCACTTTAAAAAAAAAAAAAAGATGTCATAGTTTTTTGGAAAGAATATGAGTCTTAGGTCAGAAAAAAACAAAATAAAGAAACATGTTAATGAGCCTGGCACATAGTAGGTGCTCAATGAATATTTGAGGAAGGGAGAAAGGAACTCTGCAGGAAGAATGAGTCCCTTTCTCATCAGGTTCCTGTGCCTTTGCTACAGTGCACATTCAGATATTTGGGGGTCCTATCCATGCATGCCTATCTCTCTCTGGAGTTTTGAGCTCCACTAGGACAGGCACTGCCCAACAGTGAACCTGACCTTTGGCAAAGCTCAGCAAACTTGGGGTGAATGGAAAGAAAGCTTCGAATGCCTACACACTACATACACACAGACTGCCAGACTCAATAGAATGGTTTTCAGGCTGGCAGGAGGCTCCTGGCACCTGACTCTTTGAGTACGGATGGCAGGTCGGTATGTCAGAGTGTGATCCTGCTTTAAGAAAATGACTAGTTTCAAAGATGTGAGAACAATCAATTTGACCCAATAAAATTCAGAAAAATACATTTTCCATTAACTGTTATCGATAGTGGCAAATTTGTGTGGTCACATTAGAAATATTGATATTTCTGCCTTCCAACAATCCCTTTAGTCATTGTTTGCATGGAGTATTTTTCCCCATCTTTGCACTTTATACCTTTCTTATCCTCATGCCTAAGGTGTGTCTCAATATGTAGTTGGTTTTCCGTTATTTATCCTGTCTGTCAATTTTTGTAGTTTGATGGCAATGTTTAGTTCATCTACATTTGATTTAATTACTAACATATTTAGTTTTGTTTTGCTTTGTTTTGTTTTTGGCCATGACGCATGGCTTGCGGGATCTTAGTTCCCCAACCAGGGATTGAACCTGGGCCCATGGCAGTGAAAGCACCGAGTCCTAACCACTGGACAGCCAGGGAATTCCCTCATATTTAGGTTTAAATCTATTTCTTTTTCTATTTGCCTCACATTCTTCGTTTTCTTTTGAAGTAATTATTTTCACGTCATTTATCCCTCTAGTATTAGCTTGCTAGTTATATATATATATATATATATATATATATATATATATATATATATATATACATACATACATACACATACCCCAGAGATTATGTTATGGACAGAATTGTGTCCCCCTACTAAACTTATATGTTGAAGCTCCAACCCCCAGTGTGACTGTGTTTGAAGACAGGACCTCTACAGAAGTAATTAAGGTTAAGTGAGGTCATAAGGGTCTGACCTGATAGGATTGCTGTTCTTATAAGAAGAAACACCAGAGAGTTCTCTCTCTTCCTGACGTCTGAGGACAAAGAGAGAAGAGGGCCATCTAAAGGGAGCCCTCACTAGAACCTGACCATGCTGGCACCCTAATCTCAGACTTCCAATCTCCAGAACTGTGAGAAAATAAATGTCTGTTGTTTAAGCCATCCAGGCTATCTTATTTTGCTATGGTAGCCCAAGCAGACTGAGACATTATAAAATGCATCTTAACTTATTAAAATAAAAAAAAAAAAGATTCGTAATTTTACTAGTTCTTGAACAATGCAAGAACCTTAACACATCTTAACTCTATTCACTCCCCTCCCACTTCTTGTTCTATTGCTGTCATACATTTTTATTCTTATATATATATTGTTAAAAATTTTTTCCATAAGTATTTAAAACCCCACAAGATATTATTTTGGTCAGCTTTACCCACTTATTTTCTCTTTCTGCTGCTTTCTGCATTCATTCCTTCTGGCATTTCTAAAGTTCCACTTATGACAATTTTCCCTCTGCCTAAAAGAATTTCCTTTACTACTTCTTTTAGTGGATATCTGCTAGCAACAAATGCTCTTGTTTTTTGTCTATTTTAAGAATAACCTCATTTAACCTTCATTATTGATAAGTATTTTTATTGGTTAAAAAATTCCAGGGACTTCCCTGGTAGTCCAGTGGCTAAGACTCCATGCTCCCAAAGCAGGGGGTCTGGGTTTGATCCCTGGTCAGGGGACTAGATCGCATATGCCACAACTAAGAGTTCACAGGCCACAACTGAAGACCCTGCATGCTGCAACTAAAGACTCCCCATGCCACAACTAAAGATCCCACAAGCCACAACGAAGATCCCATCTAAAAAATTCTAGATTCGCTTTTCAGTGCTGTAAAGATGTTATTTCATTGTCTTCTGGCTTTCATGGTTTCTGTTAAAGTTAGCACTAAGTCTTATGATAGTTCCAGTGAAGGTAATCTGTCATTTTACTTGGCTACTTTTAAGATTATCTCTTATTCTTTGATTTTTGGTAGTTTTACTGTGATGTGTCTAAGTGTGATGTTCTTTGTATTTATACTGCTTAGGGCTCTACAAGGATTCTTGAATCCGTGGGTTTGTCTTTCAACAACTTTGGAAAATTCCTGGCCATTATCTATTCAAATATTGCTTCTGTTCAATCCTCCCTCTTCCTGTCCTCTTCTGGGACTCCAACTACAATTATGTTAAAACCTTTTCACTATGTCCAAAATATGACATACTCTTTCTGTATTTTCCATTCTTTTGTCTCTTGATGCATCACTTTGGATATTTTTTTTCTATCTTCCAATTCACTAATCCTCTCTTCATCTGTGTCTAATCTTTTTTGAACTAATCTAATATGTTCTTATTTTTAATTACACTTTTTTGGTTATAAAATTTCCATTGATTCTTTTTTTATATACTTCTATTACCTGTTGGAATTTTCCATTTTGTCTTTTATCCCCTTGAATGTATTGATCAGAGGTTATTCTATCTATATTTGTCTGTATCTGATAACTCCAATAACTGGATTTTTGTGAGTCAGTTTATATTATCTATTTCTTCTCTTGGTTTAGGGTGACTTGGTCTTGTCTCCTGGTATGCCTAATAAATTTTGATCAACAGCTACAGGTTGTACATGAAAAATTGTAGAATCAATGTGGTATTGTGGATGATGCTATCTTTCTCCAGAGATTTCCTTTTGCTTTGTAATGCAGTTAGTATAGAGGCAGACCATCTTAATCTGGTTTGAGTCAAAGTTGTACCTTTGTGAGAGTTGGTCCTTTTTTGATTTGCCCTTACTACTGGTATAGCCTTTCAAAGGTCCTAACCAAAAGCCTAGGATATTACCAGGGCCTCTCTGAGATTGCCAAAGCTTTGCTCAGCTTCTTAGCATTGAAATCACTGCTCTCAGAGGTAAACGCCTTGAAGGGAATAATAGTGCTGTTATGTACTAAATATTTGTGCCCCCCCATTCATATATTGAAGCCCTAGCCCCCAACGTGGTGACATAAGGAAATGAAACCTTGGGAAGGTAATTAGGTTCAGATGGCGTGATGAGGGTGTAGCCTCTATGATTGGATTAGTGCTCTTTTTTTTTTTTTTTTTTTGGCTGCATTGGGTCTTTGTAGTGGCATGCAGGGTCTTCGTTGCAGCAAGTGGGATCTTTTTGTTGCAGGCTCTTCGTTGCGGCGCATGTGGGCTTCTCTCTAGTTGTGGTGTGCAGGTTTTCTCTCTCTAGTTGAGGCAAGTGGGCTCAGTAGTTGTGGCGTGTGGGCTTAGTTGCCCCACGGCATGTGGGATCTTAGTTCTCCGACCAGGGATTGAACCCGCATCCCCTGCATTGGAAGGCGGATTCTTTACCACTGGATCACCAGGGAAGTCCCTGGATTAGTGCTCTTATAATATGAGGAAGAGACACCAGAACCTCCTCTCTCTGCCATGTGAGGACACAGAGAGAAGGTGGCAATCTGCCAGCCAGCCCTCACAAAGAACCGAATCTGCTGACACCTTGATCTTGGAATTTTAGCCTCTATAACTGTGAGAAATAAATGTCTGTTGTTGAAACCACCCAGTCTATGGTGTATTTTATAGCAGCCCAAGCTAAGACAAATGTCAAATGTCAGGCTCACCTTTCTATGATTCCATTCTCTCCAGGATCTTGCCCTCTCAGGTTCTGTCAGACAGATTTTTTAAATTATCCAGCTGTTCTGCTTGTTTGAGGTGGGAGGTTTGGTTTGATCCAGGCTGGTGTTCAGAGCCAGAAGCAGAGGTCTCAACTATTCTTATAGCATAATTGTTCAGTTATAATGATGGTTAGCACAAAAATTCAGGTTTACAGTATTAGCTTTGGTGTAATAAATTCCATCTGAGTGGGTAAAAAAAAGTACACATTGGTTCAACTGATTGGAAAAAGTAGAAAATTATAGTTTTCTATTAAGGTAAATTATTCTAATTAAATGAGTATAAGAAGCTTTTGAGCAATCACTGGAAACATACAATATATCACAGCTAATTTCCCAATATTTTTCCCACAGTGAAGTATACCTCTGGTTTATAGTAGTAAGAGTTAGAGGAGCTGCTAGCATTCCCAGCCCTCCACCAGGCTCTGGATCACACGGCTAGATGCAGCCAGGTCCCTAAAAAGACAACATATTTGACTCAGCATCATAGCCCAGGCAAACTCATTCAACAAACATATAGCAACCAAATTTAAACAGTCTTATCTTACTTCTCCAGAAGTTTCAGAAATTGTCCTTTTAAAGTACAAACATCCACAAAAACTGAGAAGATGACAACCGAAAAATAATTTTCCATAACACAGTAGAGATGTGATACTGCCAACTACTTGTCAAATGACAATTGCTGCTTTAAGCTTTGCCCCAACAGATGGTTCATGTCACATGGGTGAAAAGGCCATCAAAGCACAAAGTTCGACCTGTTTTGGCAGAGTATCAGGATGAACAATTAACCCGAAGGCCAGGATGCATGCTGTATATTGAACTGCATATCCTACAGGAAGAGAGGGAAGATAAAAGCAGTTGGGAAGGCTGAGGGTATCGACTACAGGCACCCACGTTTTGATGAGCAAATGGGCTTTATTACGAAGGCTGGGCCTTGGTATAGCTACAGTTACTAAATGAAATGCCTTGGGAACTGGATGGATGGAAATAAATCTATGAGCCCAAGAGACCATTCTCTAAGAAAGTTACAGACTGGTTAACATGATAATGCTTTGGCCTCCAAACACAACTGGGAGACTCAAGACCAACAGCTCAATTTGGATTGCTTCAGCTAACAAAATAAAGAATGATGACAGGAAGTCCATGGTGGTCTCTCAACTCCCTGGAGGGACACACAGAGAAGAAAAAGTTGATTGCAGGCAGGTTATAACCACAGAATCAATTAGGATTAAATGGGTCCTCCATGTAGACCTAGTCTAACCACCTTATCTTATCGAAGATGAACTGACACCACCCAGGGAGCTCCTTTTCATCTGTCAGAACCCATATCAAACATCAGTTCTTCTGCAAAGCCTTCCATGCTTCCATTTGGCGGCTTCCTTCTTTGTTATTTTCTGATCTGAAGTGTCAGCTCCATAATTTCAGAAGCTCAAGCAGACAGAAGGTCCTCCATAGTGCTTCTTGAATGGACAAGTGAGAAATGACATGTGTAATTTCACAGAGCAAGACATGGGCCAGTCGTTCTGAGCTCCAACCCAGACAATTTAGTCAGGCTTCAAGGCAGGTTCCCAAGTTTGAAAACACCCTGCAAAAAATTTAAAAAATTTAAACATTAAAAAAAAAAGAATAATAAAATGAACCACCGTATACTCATTACTAATATTCAACCTTGTTTCCATCTATACCTTCACCTACTTTCCTTACTGCTACATGAAACTATTTAGATCTATTTTTTTTAAATAAATTTATTTATTTTTGGCTGCGTTGGGTCTTCATTGCTTTCTCTAGTTGCAGTGAGCAGGGGCTGCTCTTCATTGTGGTGCGCGGGCTTCTCATTGCGGTGGCTTCTCTTGTTGCGGAACATGGGCTCTAGCCGCGCAGGCTTCAGTAGTTGTGGCACACGAGCTCAATTGCTCTGCGGCATGTGGGATCTTCCCGGACCAGGGATCGAACCTGTGTCCCCTGCATTGGCAGGCGGATTCTGAACCACTGCGCCACCAGGGAAGTCCTACATAAAACTATTTAGAAATAAAATCTAGATATCATATCATCTGTAAATATTTTAGCACATATTTCCAAAATACATTGAAAATGTTACAATATTTTTTAAATACTTAAAAATGTAACCATAATATTATCATTCTGAAATAATGTAATAATACTTTTTAAATATCAAATACTACACTGGTGTTCAAATTTACAAGTGTCCTGTGAATGTCACTTTTTTCTTTTTACCATTTCTTTGATTTAGAATCTAAACGCAATATTTTCCTTGCAATTAATTATTAAAGAACTGAGGCATTTGTAGTTTCACAAGATGTGGATAGTTTTGATTATGTTCCCATAGTGTTGTGGATCCAGATGAGGCTTGATCAGATGCAGCTTTGATTTGTGGGGGGGCAGGGCTGTAAGGAGTGTCAAGATGACTTCAGAGTTTGTGTTGAGTTTTTCCATTAGCACATCATGTGGGTTCTCTCTTTTCAAGACTTAGTAGCCATAGCTGATCACGCCTAGATCCATTAATTCATTAGGAATACAAAATGGTGATGTTCTATCTGTCATTCTTTCTTCATTTATTAGCTGGAAATACTTTTACAAGGGGAAATTTCCCCTCATCTACCATCTGGCCACCCAACCCCAATTTTAAAACAATTTAACCAAGACCATGTTTTCTCTCAACTTAGAATCCTCTGCAGGAGGATGAACAGCTTTAAGCAAACCTTCATTTATTCTTTATTTTTTAGTCAAGAGTTAACTGAAAGACGGTGGGCCTGACAGCTGCAGAAAAGACCATCTCACTTGGTTCTGAGGACCTGCCTGCCCTGAGATTTTCTTTAGAAGCATTGCTCCCGGGTTTGTTCTAAAGGTCTACCCCTTTCTCTTTGAAAATGTTTTCTCCTGTAATTAAGGGAGTTTCTAATTTAGGGAACCGATAAAAATTCATCAAACTTATATTTTAAAAAAGTCATAATCCTGAAGCTGCAAAGATCTGGCTCCAGGGAAATCCTGAATTGAGGAAAGATGCTAATCAGGACAGAATTTAAGACAATAGTTTATAATCTTTCATCCCCAGAACCGAGACTATCCCAAGGAAATGCCAAGTAAAAAAGTAAAATCGGCGATTGATTTTGCATTTTGAGAAACTGACCAAGCTTTTTGATCAAATGCTGATTGCAAGTCTGACTCAAGGTTAAGCAGATAAAAGAATCCTTCAGGGTACCCCCGCTTTCGGTGCCAGCATGCTACGATTTTGAAAAACCAGACTCTGGCAATCAGAGACCTCACTTGTTCCACCACCGCAGAGGAAATGAAGGATGCTTCGCCTCCAGTTCCTGGATCCTGTTGACATGCCCTCGGGTTCCTGCTGGCGCCAGGCTGGGAGGGAGAGTGGTCCCTGTCTTACTGTCTGCAGTGGTTAAACGGAATCTCTACTCCTGGATTGAGGAAAGAGAGGCATCTTCCTCATTAATTTCGTGAGGCCGGGGGCCGTCGCGTGGATCCAGCCTGGTCCACCCCCCGGGGAAGCTGTCGGGGCAGCGGGCGCCCAGGCCTTCCTAGCCCCTCTTGTCTACTCCAGACCCCCAGGACTCAGGGCCTGGGAAAAATCCGGGTCTCTCCCCGTAGGCTTTCCCTTGGCTTCCTCGTGGTTTGCTAACTCTTGGTGCGGTCTTGGGACAGTCTGTGCCTCCGTTTTCCCATCTGTAAAGTAATAAGGTTAGACTGGACCCTTGATTCCCAGAATCACCCAGGAAGCTTTTCCAAAACCGTCTGTCAGGGTGGCCCTGGGGACTCACCGGATCGGAAAGAGGGGCCCCGGGGCTCTCGGCCCGGGCTGGATCCCAGGACCCGGGCTCTCCCGCCTCTCCAACCGCTCCACCCACCGGCCTGCTCTTGCCCTCGGCCCGGGCGGGGTACTGCACGTTTCCGGGCGGGTTCCGGGAGGCTGGGGAGGGCGGACCCGACTGGGCAGCCCCACCGGAAAGACTCGTTTTAGCCGGAGCAGGCGGAGGCTGGGCGGAAACAGACTTGTCGCGCCCCCCTCGGGCCCTCCGGGTCCCCTGCCCCCAGCGCAGCCCCGCCGGACAAACGCCGGCCCGCAGCTGGGCAGCCCTGGGGTCACCCCTCCCACGCCGGTCGCGCCCCCCAGGTCACACCTGGGCTCCGCCTCGGGTCCCGGGGCTCTGACTCCGCGGAGCTTCAATGGGGGAGGGGAGACCAAGAAGGGGGAGGGCGCGACCCAAGAGGGGCCCCGTTGCCAAGAAACCGACCCCGCCTCGGGCTCTGGCCGCGAGCAGCCGCGGCGCAGCTGCTTCTTCCCCCTCCCCCCACGTCATCTCGGGCAGCCCTGTAAGCCGCAGTGCTCAGGCGACCCCAGGCGGAGACTGGAACCTCGGACGGCGGCTCTGCGGGTGAAAGCCCGCGGGCACGCCAGCCGACGACCCCAGGCCCGCCCGCCCCGCGTGGGCCGCGAGCGCCGCGCCTCTGGACCCCGGGTGGGGCCGTCCACCCGGCCCAATCACTCCACCTCCGTGGGCCGCAGCCTCCAAATGGGGCGCTCGGGCTGAGCTGTGTGGCGGCGAGACTCAGGCCCATAAGGAAGGCCCGGCTGAGTACGGGCGGGTCTGGGGTTAGCGGCTCAGGTCATCTGGTCAGCTGGCGCGCGCAGGGCCTCCAGCTCCGCCCCGGGGGTGTCAGGGCACGAGCGAGGCCGGCCCCGCCCAGGCTGCAGCCCTGCTGAGCACGGACAAAGCACTGCCTCCTCTCGGGGCCTCTTCTCTGCCTTTCCTGCTGGGGAAGATCGGCACCCCCAGGTCTCTGCCACAGCCTCCCTAGGGATACAACGATGCACGGGATGGGACATCCAGGCGTTTTACAGGCCCTCTGTGAGAACGGAAACCTAGACAGAAAACAGCCCTTTCTGGGAAAGCGCTCAGGTGACCAAGAGCGCACATCGACGACCGGCTCAGATCCCTGCTCGCCGCCGAAAAGCTTTCTGGGAATTTATGCCAGGCGAGGAGTGCAGATCGAGAAGTACGACACCCCAGAAAATACCCACAGTAATCGCGGGCCTCTAAGAGCAAGTGCTGCTTAATTGTCAGGCTTGGTTTAGACGGAAACCAGTCTGGAGACCAGTTAAGAGAAATGCCAAGTCCAAAGCCCCAGACCTGAGGCGCCAGATCTGTCCTGTCCCGTAATCCTGTGTGACTTGGTCAATATATTTAAAGTCTCTGAGCCTCACAGTGTTCTCATGCATAAAAAGAGCCTGCCCTACCTTACCTTCAGAGTACAGCTAGAACAAGTGGAGACAGCAAACATGACAACTCACTGCTACCAGTTTTCTTAGCACCTGGAAAAGAATGTACAACTGCCAAGATTGCTGGGAGGGAGACAATCCCATCCCTTAAGGAAGAGAACTTAAATAAGAACTTTATTTTTCCTTCTATAAAAGTACAATTCCATACTGGAGAAGTGTAAAAATCAAGGAGTCGTTAGAAGCCATTTACTGGGTTTTAACTTTCTCTTTTTATCAAAGAAATGGATGGAGGTTGGACAGGAATGCTGGTGCTCTAGATGTGAGAGAGTTAAAAGCATCAGTTATGGAATCACACATACCTGAATTGGAGTCCCGCCTCTGTTTACAAACATTGTTACCTTAGATGAGTGACTTAACCTCTCTGAGCCTCAGATTTCTTAGCTATAAAATGGAGAAAATAATAGCACCAGAAAATAATAATATGGGGCTGTTGAGAAAATTAAGTGAGATGACTGTAACAGTGCTTGGCACAAGGCCCAGCATACTGTAGTACAAGATAAATGCTAGCTAGCGCTTTTTCTCTTATTCACAGTGGTCCTTACTCTTTCCCTTACCAACATTCTATTGCAAAAAAATGTCAAATATACAGAAAAATTCAAAGAACTGTATAGTAAACACCTGTGCATGTTCCACCTAGATGGTACAATTAGCATTTACTATACTTGCTTCAACGTATCTGTTCATCTTCAAGCATCCAAGACTGTAAGAAATTAAATATCTGTTGTTTAAGCCACCCAGTCTGTGGTATTTTGTTATGGTAGCCCTAGCAAACAAACAGAACCCTTTAGGATTAGATGAAAATTGGAGTTATCAGTGTAAATTCATGGTTTTCAATATACATTAAAATATATATAAAAGTAAATGCAGATGTAAATGTGTGTGTATTATATAACTGTGTATGTATGTTTGCATGTCTGTATATGCATTCATGTACTTCCTATCTCTGTTCCCAGCCATGTTCACTGAGAGTCCCTGGGAGCAATGACATCCCAAAAGCCATACATTCCCCTAGTGTCCAGATCTTGCTTTCTAAATATCATTCTCCATTAAAAGGGCAGGGCAGGGAAAGTACAAGATGAGCCTGGAAAATCTTTTTGTGCCAGAAAATAAGGAAGTGCCCAAAGAATGATACAACATGTCAAACAGACACAGAAGGAGCTCCCACTGGCCAAATCTGGGGCAATTATGATCCATTGAATGAAAGAGAAATCCGTGAGTCCATACATTAATAAATGGGGACAACAGTAGAATGCTTCCATATGGCAGAATGCCAACTATATAAGGAATTATGGAGTGAGAAAAGCATCATCTCACAACCAGCAGAGTAATTCATCCAAGAATCATCAGTGGATGCTAGAACTTGTAGGAGGAGGTTTGATGAGGAACAAGATATTTTTTTAGTTTCAAAGGACCACCCCCCCCAGCCACATACAAAATGTTTATTAATTACAAAGGTAAAAAGAGTAATTTTGTAGTAAAGAAGCTTGGCAGATACAGATACACCTTAATCAAGTTACCATCATCAGTAATGGGAGAAATCGAAATCAGGTGCCACCTGACAAGATGCACCTAGAGGAGCAGCCCCTGTGAACTTCCTGCCCAAAATACAAAACTGAATCTAAACCTGAGGGGACTTCAGTCAAACCAAACTGAGGGACAGTTACAAAATAACTGGCCCATAGCCTTCAAAAGTATTAAGGTCACGAAAGTCAAGGAAAGACTGGGGAACAGTGGAAACAGTTCCAGATTGAAGGAGACTAGAAGATGTGACAATTAAATGCATCACGTGATTCTGGACTCAATCCTTCTGTATAAGGGATGTCATTGAAACAACTGGTGAAACTTGAATAAGGTCTGAGGAGTAGATGTGAGTAATGTATCAATGTTAATTTCCCAGTTTTAGCTATGTATTCTGGTTATTTAGGAGAGTGTCTTTGTTTATAGGAAATACACATTCAAGTTTTGGGGAGTGACAGGGCATCAAGCCAGCAACTTATTCTCATATTGTTCAAGAATAGTGAAATTCTTTATACCGTATTTGTCATTTTTCTGTAGACTTGAAATTATTTAAAAATAAAAATTATCTATAGAAGATATACAGATGGCAAATAAGCATATGAAAAGACGTTTAACATAATTTGTCATTAGAAATTAAATTAAAACAACAATGCAGGGACTTCCCTAGTGGCACACTGGATAAGAATCTGCCTGCCAATGCAGGGGACATGGGTTTGAGCCCTGGTCTGGGAAGATTCCACATGCCATGGAGCAACTGAGCCCATGTGCCACAACTACTGAGCCCTTGTGCCACAACTACTGAAGCCCGTGTGCCTAGATCCCGTGCTCTACAACAAGAGAAGCCACCGCAATGAGAAGCCCGCGCACCACAGTGAAGAGTAGCCCCCACACCACAGTGAAGAGTAGCCCCCACTTGACACAACTAGAGAAAGCCTGCACACAGCAACAAAGACCCAACACAGCCAAAAATAAATAAATAAATATATTTATTTTTTAAAAATGCAATATTGCTACACACATATTAGAATGGCTAAATTCCAAAAAACTGACATTACCAATTGCTGGTGAGAAAACGTGAAGCAACAGGAATGTATATTGCTGGTGGGAATGCAAAACTGTGCAGCCACTTTGGAAGACCGTTTGGCAGTTTCTTACAAAGTGAAACATAGTCTTACCATACGACCCAGTCATACTCCTAGGTATTTATCCAACTGATTTGAAAACTACATCCACACAAAAGTCTGTCCATGAATATTTATAGTAAATTTATTCATAATTACCCCAAACTGGAAGCAACCAAGATGTTCTTCAGTAAGTGAAAGGATAAACAGTGGTAAATCCATTCAATGGAATACTATTTAGTGATAAAAAGGAATTAGCCATGCAAAAATATGGGTGAATATTAAATGTCTATTGCTAAGTGAAAGAAGCCAGTCTTAAAAGGGTACATAGGGCTTCCCTGGTGGCGCAGTGGTTGAGAATCTGCCTGCTAATGCAGGAGACACGGGTTCGAGCCCTGGTCTGGGAAGATCCCACATGCCACGGAGCAGCTGGGCCCGTGAGCCACAGCTGCTGAGCCTGCGCGTCTGGAGCCTGTGCCCCGCAACGGGAGGGGCCGCGATAGTGAAAGGCCCGCGCACCACGATGAAGAGCGGTCCCCGCACCGCGATGAAGAGTGGCCCCCACTTGCCGCAACTAGAGAAAGCCCTCGTACGAACCGAAGACCCAGCACAGCCAAAAATAAATAAATAAATAAATAAATAAAATTAAAAAAAAAAAAAAGGGTACATATTTTATGATTCCATTTACATGACATTTTAGAAAAGGCAAAACTGTAGAGACAGTAAACAGATCAGTGGTTGCCAGGGGTTTGGAGAGGGAGGAGACTTGACTAAGATGAAGCACAGATGATTTTTTATTTTTAAGGCAGTGAAGCTATTCTATATGATGCTATAATAATGGATACTATGCATTTATCAAACTCATAGAACTTTACAGAGCAAAGAATGAACTTTAATTTGTATAAATTAAAAAAATCATTTAGGAGGTTGGAGAATCCCAGGATTGAATAACGACAAGAGAATTTAACTGTATTACCAATGGATGACATAACTTCACTGAAGGGAGTGGGAGAGTAACTTTAGAAATGAGTGGAGACTTAGGACTAAAAGCAAAAGGAACTGTATGTAAGTACTGAACTCTAGTTGATGTAGTGTTTCCCATAGGGGTAAGGGTTAACAACTGTAAAACTACTCAATATATATAACAATTACATAAATGGATGGTGGATGGTTGGGGCCAGGTTTCTCACTAATGGAGTGTTAGTTTACACATAAGCAATGGGAGGAGACTAGAATGATCCACACAGTAATAGATTAGAGTTGGAGATATCAGTATGAACTCCCGTTTAGCTTAATATAGATAAATATGGCTACGTACAGAAATATTTAGAGATATGTGTGTACACAAGTTAGTATACACACATATATTTTCTTGCTCTGTCATTTGAGAGGCCCTAGAAGCAGTAAGACCCTGGTAGCAATGAATGCACCTATTGTCCAGATCTTGGTTTCTATTATCACGCTCCAATAAAAAGGGTCCAGGGCTCCTTGGAGAAATGGCTGATTCTAGGACTGGGATATACAAGACGAGCCTGGAGCATCTTATAGTGTTAGAAAGTAAGGAAGTGCTCCATAAAGGCAAAGTTATGGAGGTATGTCAGAGACACAGGGACCAACTGAAAGAGCTCCCAATGGCAAAACTGGAGAAATTTGATCAACAATAACCTAGTATTAGATTTTAACTCAAAGTATAATTTTAAAATATCCATGAGTCCATACTAATATAAATAAATTATTAAATAACTAATTGGGGTAGAATAGACAAATCTTCCATGCAGAAGAATTCCAAATAATTTATGGATGTACTCTGCCCTAAGAAGTTGGAGCACACTCATTCACTCCTTAAGCATCATGACTTCCTTCCAAAGAGCACCGTAGGGAAGGGAGTGGGGAGGAACCATATGGTGGAGAAACCTGACAAACAGTACGTAGGCCTGGTTATCAAGGTCACAGTGAGAGCGCATATCCTAGATAGGATATGAAGAGAAGGTACTTCACCTCTGTGATCTTCCTCTCCAAAACCCACAACCTAAGTCTAATCATGAGGAAAACATCAGACAAATTCCAACTGAGGGACAGTCTATAAAATACCCGACTTCAAATCTGTGAAGATCATCAAAAACAAGGCGAGTCAGAGAAACTGTCACAGGCAAGTGAAGCCTAAGGAGATATGACAACCAAATGTGATATGGTGTCTGGGATGGGATCCTGGGACAGAAAAAATGTTAGGTAAAAAATAAGGAAATCTAAATAAAGGATGGACTTTACTTAATCATGTATCAATAGTGGTTTATTAATTGTGACAAACGTACCGTATCGATGCAGGATGTTAATGACAGGGAAAACTGGGTGTGGGGTATACGGGAACTCTCTGCACAACCTTCACAACTTTTCTGTGAGCTAAAACTACTTGAAAATAAAAATGTATTAAAAATTATCTTTAGAATTTTAAAAAGTTCAATATTGCAATAGAGAAACAATCATTATTCAGGCCTTTCAGTTCTTATGGTCAATCAGCCGTACGTGTGCAACTCTAGTTAGAGGCTCTTGCCTCTAGGTGACGTTGTCTTCTGTTCAGGTTTTTGGACTAGTCAAGTGTACTGCCAGACAGATGGATTGATAGAAAATTTAGAGTCTTTATCTCTAGAGTTTAAAATTGGGCAAGCATGCCAGAACACCTAATAAAACTCGTGGTTTGGATTGATGCTAGGAGTCCATTTGAAATGCCCCAAAATTGCTTTGGACCTCAGCTACAACAAGGAGACCTTTGGGAGGCCCTTTGCCCTTAAGAAACATTTTTTTAAATTAATAAACTTTACTTTTTAGAAAGCAGTTTTTGGTTTACAGAAAACATGAGTAGAAAGTGCAGAGAGTTCTCATATACTCCGTCCCTCCCACACAAACAGCTTCCCCTGTTTTAACATTGTATTTGTGTGGTACATTTGTTGCAATTGATAAGCCAATATGGATACATTATTATTAATAATAGTTACATTGTTTACATTAAGGTTCACTCTTTCTATGAGTTGTCACATCTCCACCATTATAGAATCATATAGAATAGCTCCACTGACCCCTGTGCTCTACCCATTCATTCCTCCCCCACCCATTCTTCCCCTGAACCCTGAAAATCACCAATCTTTTTACTTTTTCCTAGTTTTGCCTTTTCCAAAATGTCATAGAGTTGGACTTTTATAGTATGTAACCTTTTTAGATTATCTTCTTTCATTTAGAAATAAGCATTTAGGGCTTCCCTGGTGGCGCAGTGGTTAAGAATCCGCCTGCCAATGCAGGGGACAGGGGTTCGAGCCCTGGTCCAGGAGGATCCCACATGCCGCGGAGCAACTGAGCCTGTGTGCCACAACTACTGAGCCTGCACTCTAGAGCCCGCAAGCCACAACTACTGAGCCCACATGCCACAACTACTGAAGCCCGTGTGCCTAGAGCCCATGCTCCCCAACAAGAGAAGCCACCTCAATGAGAAGCCCACGCCCCACCATGAAGAGTAGCCCCCGCTCGCCGCAACTAGAGAAAGCCCGAGCGCAGCAATGAAGACCCAAAGTAGCCAAAAATAAATAAATAAAATAAATAAATTTTAAAAAAAAAAAGAAAGAAGCATTTAAGGTTCTTCCATGTCTTTCCATGGCTCCATAGTTCGCTGCTTTTTAGTGCTGTATAAATTCCATTGTGTGGATGTTTCACAGTTTGTTTATCCAGTCACCTATTGAAGGATATCTTGGTTACTTCCAAGTTTTGGCAATTATGAATAAAGCTGCTATAAACATTCATGGGTAGACGTAAGTTTTCAACTCATTTGAATAAATACCAAGCAGCATAATTGCTGAATCATATGGTAAGAGTACATTTAGTTTTGTAAGAAGCTGCCAAATTGCTTTCCAAAGTGGCTATATGTACTATATTGCATTCCCACCAGCAATGAATGAGAGTTCCTGTTTCTCCACATCCTCACCAGCATTTGGCATTGTCAGTGTTTTAGATCCTAGCCATTCTAATAGGTGTGTAAGTGGTATCTTATTGTTGGTTTAATTTGCAAGTCCCTGGTGAGCATATTTTCATATCTTCTTTTGCTAGTTTTTGGTGAGGTGTCTGGTAAGATCTTTGTCCATTTTTAAACTGGGTTGTTTATTTTCTTATTGTTGATTTTAAAGAGTTCATTGTATATTTTAGGGAGCAGTCTTCTATCAGATATGTTTTGCGAAAATTTTCTAGTCTGTGGTTTGTTTTTTCACTCTCTTGACAGTGTCTTTCACAGAGCAGAAGTTCTTAACTTTAACGAACCTCAACTTATCAATTCTTTCTTTCATGGATCATGCTTTTGGTGCTAGATCTAAAAAGTCATCGCCAAACCCAAAGGGCACCAAGATTGTCTCCTAGGTTATATTCTAAGGGTTTTATAGTTTTGTGTTTTACATTAAGGTCTATGAAGACCTAGTTTTAATTGCAAACCCCAAGGGATGGAAATCGTCAACACTTGGAACACCTCAAGTGGAAATAATAATAATTGAAGGCCGAGTTGCAGTTGAAAACACCCACGACAAGTGTGGCAGGTGAGATCTAATCCTCCTGGAAAGATGGTAAGTTCTTTCAGACAAGAGATGCCAGAGATTTCTCCCCTAAGGATATGCTGCTTCTCCTTCATGTTTCCTGACTCCTTTTCAGCCACGAGGGGAGTTAATCTTATCAGGGAAAGAGGCAGGGACAGAAATATTCCTGCTTGCGAGCTGAAGATCACTTCCGTCCCCATCCTCAGTGTCATTCCCACCCCCACAGGATGGGCAGGAGAAGGGAAATCCATCCTACTGCTCAGGAAAAAAGAAGGGGTGAACAAGAATTTCGAATTATTATTTGTTCGAGGTTAATTTATTTCTGCTGCACTGTTGTTTCTTTGCATCTGATTCCAAGAAAAGGACAGACTCCAAGGAGGGGCTCTGGAGAGATCACACTTCCGTACCCCTGCAGGACTACTTTGCTTGGAGGTGGGGCCCGGAAACGGATGCTGCGGAGGCTGGCAATGGAGGCTGGAGGTTTGCAAAGGAAAGTTTTCCTTGTGTATGTAAGGCTTGAGCAAAGACGTCCTGGGACGGGGGGCTGGATCTTTTGATCTCCAAGGCAGCCCCAAACCTATTCAGGGAAAAATACACCCTCCATTTGGAATACACTGAGAAGTAGAATTGAAAGGGCTGGTGAGTGAGGGGCAGAAGGATGAATGGGAGGAGGAGTCAGGGAGGCCTGCGGAGCTTCTGGCTCAGGTGACCCTCTCCAAGGAGGAGATTCCAGAGCTCTCTGTTGAAATGTGCTAAGTCTGAAGTACCTTGGGGATGTCTGAAAAGTAATGTGTTTCTTGTAAAGCCCCAATAAATGAGAGCAAGGGCTTCCTGTTTCCTGGGAGTGCCCAGGGTTCTAGCTGGTAAGGGGCAAGCATGGAGATAAGTGGTCCAGCAAAGACCCTTCTTCTTTACCAATCTTAGTATTAAAATCCCTCTGATGGTCCAATGGGCCTTGGGCCAAAGGAAGGAAAGAGTTCATGAAAAAAACTAAAAATAATTCACTTATTTCTTAGCTAGGCTGGCTTTGCTCAAGTCTTGGAAAAGGAAAAGGAAAAAAAAAAACAAAAAAAACTTGAGAGCAGAAATCCATGGCAACAAGCAACTTCTGTTTATGGATAGCATCCCAGGGAAATTAAGTGTCTGGCTGCGATAAAACAGAAGTGCATGTGAAGTCATACGTATCCATTTACTTTCCTCTGATTGAGCAAAAGAAAATTCATACCTGTTCTATCTATTCATGAGAAATACATTCTTTTTTTTTTTTTTTAAATTTTTATTTATTATTTATTTATTATTATTATTTTATTTTTTGGCTGTGTTGGGTCTTCGTTTCTGTGCGAGGGCTTTCTCCAGTTACGGCGAGTGGGGGCCACTCTTCATCGCGGTGCGCGGGCCTCTCACTATCGCGGCCTCTCTTGTTGCGGAGCAGAGGCTCCAGACGCTCAGGCTCAGTAGTTGTGGCTCACGGGCCCAGTTGCTCCGTGGCATGTGGGATCTTCCCAGACCAGGGCTCGAACCTGTGTCCCCTGCATTGGCAGGCAGATTCTCAACCACTGCACCACCAGGGAAGCCCGAGAAATACATTCTTATATTTTTGTTTCACAAGACATATGTCATATTGTTTCAGGAGTTTTGAATAAAGATGATAACATACCACTCTGATTGCTGACCTAGATTGCAAACTGGCTTTCTATAGCCTGGGCTACCAGGAAGAAAGGGGGACAGGATGAAAGGGGTGGGGGTTCATAGGTGGGGGTTCTAATTTCTAATTAAAATTCCTGTCACTTTTTCACTTAAACTGTTGACTACCCTCCTTGATTCTCTTTTTAAATTATAATTGGTTTCAAACATATAGAAAAGCAAAGTGATCCACATTCAATGATCTCTAAATATTTTAAACACATTTTAGAATCTCTTTCAGTTTGTTCTATTATTTCCAGTTCTTGGAATGTCAATTTCTCTGTTGGAGCAGACTCTCTCTCATGGTGGTTTGTAATTTATTATTGTGAACTCAACTTCAGCAGGGGTTCCTTTGAGAGTCTCATGTGCCTTGATTGCAAAAGCAAGATAACTGGAAGGGGTGTGACCCTCCCATCTAAGACCCTGAAGCTCTGTTCTCATTTCTGACCGGACCCACTCTCAGGATCCAGTAAAGAGTTCACTACAGATGTATGTGTCTCAGAGAGCTGCACCCCACAGGTGACCACGTGTGCTTTTTTTTTTTTTTTTTAAAGGATTTTCTTATTTATTTATTTATTTATTTATTTATTTTTGGCTGTGTTGGGTCTTCGGTTCGTGCGAGGGCTTTCTCCAGTTGCAGCAAGCGGGGGCCACTCTTCATCGCGGTGCGCGGGCCTTTCTCTATCGCGGCCCCTCCCGTCGCGGGGCACAGGCTCCAGACGCGCAGGCTCAGCAATTGTGGCTCACGGGCCCAGCCGCTCCGTGGCATGTGGGATCTTCCCAGACCAGGGCTCGAACCCGTGTCCCCTGCATTAGCAGGCAGATTCTCAACCACTGCGCCACCAGGGAAGCCCCGCACGTGTGCTTTTGAAGTCATCTCCCCTGCACTTGGCATTGGTGCCTGTCCTGAAAGACACTCCTTTCCATGAATAAGGACATTCACATTTCACATCTTCTGCTTCCTCCTGTTGGGGCTTCTGGCCAATCAACACTTTTATCCATCAATATTCCTCCCAAGCTAAAGAAATGCCTCTCACGCCATAGAGGCAAATAGGAGCTGCTTTATGGATTTTGCTGGCACTGTCCATATTCCTGTTTTACAGTCTGGAAGTTGTAAACAATTAGAAAACCATGCTCCGAAGGAGTGTGACAAGAAGGGAAACTCTTTACTATGCTAATTTATCTTCCCTTCCATAGACTCACAGAATAGTCTGACTTTATCCATAACACACCACACTCTCTCTGGCTGCCGTCGGGGAGTCAGCCAAGCAAGACTGAAGAGATGGATGACAGGGAGATGGATGAGGGAAGGACCACCAGAAGCCTTGGAACCTGGCATGGGAGGCGAGAAATGAGGAGAATGGACAAGAATGGCCATTCTTGATTAGGGGAGGATGACTATGGAAGTCTAGAAGAGGAACGTTCCAGGGAAGCCAGAGCAGCGGGACAGAGGAGGGGAGGGCAGAGATGGGAACAAGGTTCTGGGCAGGTGTGCAGTGTGGGGTGGGAGCCCAGGAGGCAGGCAGGTGTCCTTTAGATGATGTAAGAGGTCAACGCTCTGAGGCCACATTATCTGACAAGAAGGGTTCGGGCTTTGGCCAGAAGGTTACCATCGATTTGGCCGCTCCATGGTGGGGAACCCTCAGGTTCTGACTCCACTGTTCCCATCCCCATCAACCCTGCTGACACAGTGTATCACATGAGGGGGATGCCCCGAACTGGAAGACGTTTCCAGCTCAGTGATACAGCGCCGTAGGAAAACTGGTACCAAGCCAGGGTCCCTGGGCCTGCTCTGCTCAACCAGTGCTCCCTCTTAAGGATGCTTAAACCTCTTGGACCACTTAGGTGAAATGAGAGCTCCTGCCTACAGGGGTGGGGCCAGAAGAAGGAGGGGGAGCAAAACCCCAGAGACAGGAACAGTGGTGGGGCGACAGAGCCACGTGAGGGCCTGTTACCCAAAAAGGACTCTGCCTGTAGCACAAACTGCAGGATGGGGTATCTGTAATCAGGACCAGGTGACTGGGGGCGGGGGGCACCTGACACGCACACCCACCCCTGAGGATACCAAGATTTGGGGATAGGAGGCGAGACTTTCAGAACCAGTTTTGAGCCCTCAGGTTCTAATCAATTTTCCAAGTACTGAACACATTCAAATGGTGAGGTTTTCGCCCTGGGCCAGGGGCTGCACACGGTTTAAGTGCACGTTACATCTCAATGCATGCCTGTGGCCGGCTCCCAGTTACCCCCCAGGTTCTAACAAACACGTGCCCGCGGTTCATCTGTTTCTCAGCAGGTATTCACAGAGAGTCTTCCAAGTTGCGGGAGTGGTTCCAAACGCAAAGGGTCAGTGTGAATGGGACAGACCAAGACACTGACCAATCTGTCCTCATGAGATTCACATTCAGGCAGGGAGAGATAATAGAACAATAAATAAACAAGATAGCTTCAGAGAACAATGAGTGCTATAAAGAAAATAATACATGTTAATGGTATATAAAGTGACTGGGGCGGGTGCGGGAGGTGGGACACAGCTGGTGATGGGAAAAGCACCTCTCACAAGGTGGTTTTGAGCTGTGATCGGAATGACAAAGAGAAGCTAACCAAGAAGATCAGAGGGAAGAAGTTTCCAGGCAGGGAAATCGCAAGTGCAAAGGCCCTGAGGCAGGAAAGGGCTTGAGCAGTTCCAAGAGCGGAAGAGACCAGGGTGGCTGAAGCCTTTGGGAAGGAGGAGAGTGGAACAGAGAGGAGAGACAGGCCTCGGGCCACGTTAACAGCTGAAGTCTATTCTGAGTGCAGTGGGAAACCCTTAGAGGGTTTGAGGTTGGGGCATGACATGCCAAATCATCTTTTAAAAAGTCCCCGCTGGCTGGGTGTGGAGAATGGGTTCTGGAGGACAATAGAATGACAGGGTGCCAGTGGAAACTATCACATTTGTCCAGGTGAGCAGGGATGGAACCCTGAGCTAGGATGGCAGGGGGAGATACACAGTGCAAGTTGGTAAAGAAACCTGTTGCACATGGTTTGCCTTCACCTATTCCTGAAGCATGGGTGTTTTCTGTTGGAAAATATGGCTGTTTGCTCTGCCCATTTCAGCTAAATTTTCATTCATGAAAGCCATCTTCTTTGCTGGCTTTGCCCCTGCCAGTTGGTCTGGGTGTGAAATTATACTATATCTACTTGACTGCACAAGTCAATTATTCCAGAATCTTGGGGCACTTAGGCACTGCTTCTTCTGAATTTCTTAACAGAAGGGTTCAGAAAAAAATTTAGAAGACTACCCAACCCCCGACTCACACATTCATCGTTTACTGATACAGGTTTTTGATGACTGTCCGTGCTCACGAGCAGACTCCCATCTCTGCACTCAGGTATTTTGGATGCCTGTAGGATCAGCAGAACTCTGCAAAAGTAACATTCCCACGAAGGTTAAACAGTGACTTTAAGTGCAAATTATACACTTTTAAAATGCAGGTCATTATTCTAATCAGAATAATTACTAATAGTATATGTGCCAAGACAAAGGTGAAATTCAAGAGATACAATTTGCCTGTGGTGGGATCAATTATTATACCTCACTGCCATGCACTTCCTTCATTACCAGGAGCAATAGATTTTGCACTAAAGATTCTCACCTAAATCCTACTGTTATACATTATCTGCAAAACATGACACGAATGTAAGCATCTTTGAAAACACTTACATGTACACATGTTAATAGCGGGAAAATAAACTAAACTGAAATCAGCAACGTCACTGCTCTTCAGGGAGTGATCAAAAGGTAACAGCAAATAAAGATGCAGAGGCATCTTCCACAGTCAAGATGCTTTACCATCCCACACTGTGCCTGGGACTAATGCCTGATGATGCCAAGGGCTCCTGGGATGGCAGTTCAACGATTCTGGCTCCAGGCTCAGATCTGCTGCTGAGCCTGAGGACACATTTTAAAGCCCATCCTGACTGCACACAAAACACATCTCACGCTTCCAGATTGCCATGGTATTTGGGAATTAAATCAATTGCTTCAAACTGTAATCCTTGGATATACCATAAAAGAAATATCTTGAAATTTGCTGTGCTCACATTATTGGGGCCTGCTAGAATGTATACATTAAAACCCAACGATGACAACTGGGAAAGCCCACTGACTTCAGCCCCAACCTGTGAGATTACACTCTTGTTCTGTAAATAAATGGACAGGACCAAGGAGACACATGGTGCTTGTTTTTTGATGCATTTCAAAGGCCAAACAGAAGGAAATGCTTAGTCATGAGACATAAAAGAAATCATGCACATTCACACAGGCCGGGCTCACCTCCCCACTTGGGGAAAGAGCTCAAGTGAGTTCACCTCGTTGCCTTTCAAGGGCTGGAAGCTACTGATGCTATTCGGTTCTCTGCCTTTGCCTCAGCTGAGCCAGCTTGTCTCTGCATCTGTGGCAAAGAAAGAAAGTTGTGCTCCACGTTCTAAGTTTCTAAGAACACACGTGTACTTGTGACCCATGGGGGAACACAGCCTCAGCATGCACTTTCCTGAGACTTCTGCAACAGGACAACAGTGGGGGTTTTTTTGCTGTTGTTGTTCTTTTAATAAATTTATTTATTTACTTATTTTGGCTGAGTTGGGTCTTTGTTGCTACATGCAGGCTTTCTCTAGTTGCAGCGAGCGGGGGCTACTCTTTGCTGTGGTGCGCAGGCTTCTCATTGCAGTGGCTTCTCTTGTTGCGGAGCACGGGCTCTAGGCGTGCGGGCTTCAGTAGTTGTGGCACGTGGGCTCAGTAGTTATGGCTCGCGGGCTCTAGAGCGCAGGTTCAGTAGTTGTCGTGCATGGGCTTAGTTGCTCCGCGGCATGTGGGATCTTCCCGGACCAGGGCTCGAACCCGTGTCCCCTGCATTGGCAGGTGGATTCTTAACCACTGTGCCACGAAGGAAGCCCCAAAACAGTGGTTTAACTGAGACTTCTCATGTGATTTTAGATCGTAACTCTTAACGATGGCTTTCACTTCTGGGAACATTGGTGCTTTTATAAGAATTCTGTTAGCAGTCGCATCACAGAGAGATGCTAGCAGGCCAACCATGGGATCAAGCTTCGTTTGCTGGCAACATCTCAACTTATCCCCTCCCTGGGTTTCCTCCTCTATTCCTGGAACCTCAGGTGTCCAGGAGCCAAAGAGGACTCTCGTGGGTTGGTTGAGAGTCAGGCTTTCCCTGGGGACTGGCATGACGAGGAGATGCAGTGTCTATAAGGATACGTTCAGCTGCTCGGGCGGGGATGGGGGTAACCACTGTCTGCGTCCTAAGCAGGTGCCAGCCCCGCTGCCTGGATCGCTCAGGGGAGCCGGCACAGAGCCAGCTCAGGGTGGCTGGATGCAGGTGGACAAGGGGAGGTGTGGGCGATGATGCGGTGTTGTGGGGCATTGCGTGGGTAGCGGCTGATACACAGGTGCTGAGAAGGATGAGTCCCAGGGAAGCTGGCCTGGCTGCAGAGGGGACAGAGGGTGTAGCGAGAACCAGTGGGCTCCAAGGCTGGGCTTAGGGATGCTCAGAGAAACCCGAGACGGTGCTAGTAGCAGACAGCCCGAAGACCACCGCCCAGAAGGAAACATGTTGCTATTACATAGAATAAAGACTCTGGAAAGGCAAGGCCAACAACTTATCTCAATGACATGGCCGCACCCTGACCGCAGATAAAGGTAGCAAATCATTCCTAACAGCGGTGGTTCAAGAAACTGAGGTGGGGCTGGCAGCCAAATAGGAGGCTGTCTCACCCTCCCCGTGGCCCCTACATTGCCATCAAGGGAGGTGGGTGGGAAGCAGTCTTCCTGACTACCCCCCCTCCCCCCAAATGCAGGAGGATCACGTTCCAGGCCTCTGTGGCTGGGCTTCAGCCCTCTGCCCTCAAGCAGTGTCGCCAGGGGCCTCAGCCGGCTCAAACACACTGCAGCTGGCTCCAACCTGAATCAGAAACTCCGGCCCTGACCCTGAGGATGGCTGGGGTGTTAAGTGGGAGCTCAAGGCAAGGCCTGGACCCAGTTTCTTCAGTAAGAATTGTTTACACTGAAGCTTTCTCAGGCTTCACAATCTAAAGCTTAGCATGGAGATCAAACTCAGTGATTTAAAAAAAAAAAGAAGAAGAAGAAAGAAAGAAACTTCTGAAACGTCTTTCTGGCAAATAACAATTTTTATCTGCAGGTTTACAACTTCCAGGGATGTTCCGAATTCAGCCCACAAGGGTGCTGAGTGCAGCTCCAACCACAGACATCCTCAGAACTCAGGACTTGGACAAAGGAAAGGGGGTGTGGGGGACCCCCCGGAAGTGTCCTTGGGGCGGAGACAAAGTCCACAAGCCCTTTCTCCACCGGCAGCTCATGGCCGATTTTCATCTGGAATATCTTTGGCCCACATCCAGATTAAATGCCAGTTAGAAAGCTCTGGCCGCTCGCTCCTTCTGGGCAGACGGCAACAGAGGTGAGCTCTAATCATTTACAAAGGTCACGATCGGGAGCCAGCCCCGGAGCGGTCATTTAAAATTCGATTGATCCCTATTTGTAGTCAAGGAAAGAAAATGGGCACTTGGACTGTATTGTAATTATGGGGCTTCCAGGCAACCGTAAATAGATGTGCAATCTTGATACTGGCAAATACCTGGGAGAAGAAATTATTACTCTGGTAGAGCACGTTGCTAGGAAAGGTTGAAGATAAAATTGTGCATAAAAAAAAATCAATCATCTTTTAGCTAATTTGCCCTGCTCACCACCCATCAGGGTTATCACAATTGTCAGATGTCTGCTGAATATATTAAGATGAGGGTCTACTTGTTAAAAATGATCACCTAGAAAGCAAAGGCCTCAAATGGCAGTGGGGACCCTGGAGAGCTGACACTGGGAGCTGGGTGGGTCCGGGGGCCTTGTGTACAAAGGAGGGGCCTCTTGCTGAGAGACAGGGAAGTAGGGGAACCAGCACCAGCTCTCATGTCTGAGATGCCCCCCGCCATGGGCACAGCAAACACCAGCCCCATGCCCACCCTGCTGATGACTGGGGAGAAAGCCATCTGGAAGGAGGAAGGTCTGCTTGTCCTGTGAGTGGCAGTAGGAGAGTGAGTAGCTGGCACATTCTGTGCTGCTTGGTTACCGGGACTGGCACTTTGGACTGGGCCTGGCACTTTGACATCCATAACCTTAACCCTCATTACGACCCCCCCGGAGATAAGTATTATTAGCCCCCTTTACTGATGGGAAAATGGAGGCAGGGCGAGGTTCAGAAATGTGACCGAGGTCACATGGAGGCAAGTGGCAGAGCGGGGTCCAGAGTCAGCTGGAGGTAGAGACCAGGGTATCTGGGTGCCTCACCCCACTCTGGCCGAGGTCGCACTAGCACCTCTGAAAGAGCTGAGGGCAGGGACTGGCTGTACCCACTCTCCAAGTCTGCCTCTGCCTGTTCCACACCCCTGGAGAATTTCTCTCTCCCTTTGCCTCTCTAGGAACCTACAAGGCACCAAGCATAAAATGATACTGGTGGGAATTCCCTGGCAGTTCAGTGGTTAGGATGCCACGCTTTCACTGCCAAGGGCCCGGGTTCAACCCCTGGTTGGGGAGCACAGCCAAAAAAAAACAAAAAAAACACATGATATTGGCTGGATGGCAAACATTCCCCACGTGGGCTGGAGGGCCTTCTGTCTTTCTTCCGAGCTGAGTCTACCTTATGAGAAGCAAGGCTGCTACAGTCTGGAGAGCTTGTTTCTGCTTGGGGATGGTCTCTAACATCTGCCCCCTCTCGTCAATCCCACCTTCTAAGGTCAGTATGCACAGTGCCTTGGCATCCCAGGAGCTCCATGATGGCTGCCAGTGGGATGGGCAGTGCCTCGCTCAGGACTGAGGTATATTAAACCAAGATACCCCCTTCTCCATGTGGAATCAACAGTTCTAGGACACAGGTGGTAGGCTGGGTGCTGAGGAAAGGGCACGCCTGTCAGCCAGGTGAAGGTATCAAATGGAGAGCCTTTCTGAAATTGACCTGCCACTGTGGGGTAAACCTCTCTAAGGGCTCAATATTATACCCAAGTAATGTTACTTCTAAAAATCTATTCCAGGGAAATTTTCAGGGGGTAGATAGAGATTTATGCACATTGATCACAGTGTTGTACATAATGTGAAAAATTGTGAAGAACTTAAATATCCAACATTTGGGATTGATCAAGTGAATTATGGCATCTGTATATGGCATTATAGTGTTTTATATAGAGTTTCTTGTGATATGGGGAAATGTTTATGAAATAAAGCTAAACAACCACAACAACAAAAACCCAAGTATCAAATCACAGAAAACCTTATAAAGAGAAACTCATAGATAACTATGAGGATTATGGGTGATGTGGTTCTGCTTTCATATACTTTAGTGCTTTTCAAAATTGTTTATATTTAGTTGTCATCCTCCACGGGTGGCTGGGGTCCAGGCCTGGGCTAGGGTCCAGCCAGGCCACAGCGACTCCAGGGAGTCCAGTTTGGGTTCATCGGAAGGTGCTTTCCTTCCTCTTTTTTTTTTTTTTTTTTTTTAAAGGATTTTCTTTTATTTATTTATTTATTTGTTTATTATTTTTGTCTGTATTGGGTCTTCGGTTCGTGCGAGGGCTTTCTCCAGTTGCGGCAAGCGGGGGCCACTCTTCATCGCGGTGCGGGGACCGCTCTTCATCGCGGTGCGGGGACCGCTCTTCATCGCGGTGCGCGGGCCTTTCTCCATCGCGGCCCCTCCCGCTGCGGGGCACAGGCTCCAGACGCGCAGGCTCAGCAATCGTGGCTCACGGGCCCAGTTGCTCCGTGGCACGTGGGATCCTCCCAGACCAGGGCTCGAACCCGTGTCCCCTGCATTAGCAGGCAGATTCCCAACCACTGCGCCACCAGGGAAGCCCCTTCCTCTTTTTTAATGTGGTAAAATGTACATAGCATAAAATGTGTCATCTTAACCCTTTCTAAGTGTACAATTCAGTGGCATTAGGTACATTCACATTGTTGTGTAGCCATTACTGCTATCCATTTCTAGAACTATTTTATCATCCCAAACAGAAACTGTGTCCATTGAACAATAACTCTCTATTCCTCCCTCCTCCCAGCCCCTGGGAACCTCTATTCTACTTTCTGTCTCTGGATTTGCCTGTTCTAGGCACCTCATACAATATTTGTCCCTTAGTGTCTGGCTTCTTTCACTTAGCATGACATGTCTCCAGGGTTTATCTAAACTGGCACACCCACCCTGCCCTTACCTCCATTTAGTCCTCATTGAACTCAGGACGGGAGGGGTTGTTCCCATTCCACAGATGAAAAAACTGAGGCTCACAAGGGTAGAGTGGGGACTTTTCCTCAGTTTGACTGAGTCCATCACTTGCTGCTGGCAGCAGGACACCTCCCATCAGTGGTCCAGAGTCAGACAAGGAGCGGTGATCTGGCCTCTTTGCCGCGCATACCTATGCTGAACTAAAGTGATTGCGCATCTCCCTCACCAAAACCAGAGAATAAAAGGTACATTCTCCCCAAATACTTTCTGGAGGTCACTAGGGTCTGGCACAAGAATTCCACCCTTTCTGGGCAGCGGGTCTCTAGCCGGACCCTTCCCAAAGCACAGCTCTGCACCTGGCTCTCCAACCTTCCTCCCCACCCATGGGCGTAAGGTGAGCAGACATCCTTGCCCACGGACAGCCCACTCCCTCCCCACCTGCCGCCCTCCCCCTGAGCATCTCCAGGCTGAGGAAAGAGCCTGGGTGCAGCCCCGTTGGGAACCATCTCACATTCTCCCTCCACATCTGTCCTCAGGAGGGATGTGGTGCAGGCTAGGGCAGCAGGGTCTAGCTGTCCCAGGAACAGGTCTTCTCTCAGTGCTGGCCTTTTGCTCCTGCCCTGAGAAGCACTTGCACTCTGAAAGCTACATTCCAGTCACTGGCAGACTATGAAAAGTCTACCTCTATTAACGGTACGTTTTCCAGTATGGAGGTTTCTCAAAAAACTAAAAATAGACCTACCAAATGATCCAGCAATTCCACTCCGGGGTATATATGTGAAAAAACCCAAAAACCCCTTATTTGAAAGATACATGCATCCCTGTGTTCATAGTAGCATTATTTACAATAGCCAAGATATGGAAGCAGCCTAAGTGTCCATCAACAGATGAATGAAGAAAGAAGATGTGATACACACACACACACACACACACAATGGAATACTACTCAGCCATAAAAATAATGAAATTTTGCCATTTGCAGCAATATGGATACACTTGGAGGGCATTTTGCTAAGTGAAATAATTCAGACAGAGAAAGACAAATACTGTATGATATCACTTATATGCAGAATCTAAAAATTACAACAAACTAGTGAATTTAACAAAAAGTAAACAGACTCACAGATATAGAGAACAAACTAGTGGTTACCAGTGGGGAGAGGGAAGGGGGGAGGGGCAATATAGGGGTAGGGGAGTAAGAGGTACAAACTATTAGGTACAAAACAAGCTACAAGGATATATTGTACAACATGGGGAATATAGCCAATATTTTACAATAACTATAAATGGAGTACAACCTTTAAAAATTGTGAATCACTATATTGTACTCCTGTAACTTATATCATATTGTACAACTATACTTCAATTAAAAAAAAAAAGTTCACTTTCCACAACCCAATCACAACAGCTCATTAATTGATGGAGTCCTCCTAAACAAGTCTAATACCTGCTAACAACACACACTTCATAGAATACATTAACTGATGCCAGGCAATTATCAAGTTTCCTCTCTATTTAATACAACACATTGCATCACTACTGTGGCACAATCCCCTTAGAAGATGGTAATTTTTGTCCTTCTGTGTATCATTTTGATCCTAGGACATCCAGACAGGCCTGCCCCTGCAAGGCCCGTCTTTGCCAAATCTCTCCCACCGTCCCCAGCTTGGACCACCATGGGGCCTCTTCACTAGCTTCCCTGCCTTTGCTCTTGCCCTCTTTGAGTCCATTTTCCCCACGAATGCCAGAGTGACCTTTTAAATATGTAAATCAGATCATGTCACTCCCTGCTTCAGAAGTTCCAACGGTTGCACACGGCAACGAGCCTCACCTCAAGCCCCCTATGGCCTACTGATGGTGCCCTGAGTGGTGTCACCCAGCAGCCTCCTGGCCTTGCCCCCTCCAGGCACATGGCTTCCCCCTCTCCCTCGAACACCCACCCCAGGGCCTTTGCACTGCCACATCCTCCCCCAGTTCTCTGCCCAGCTGGGTCCTTCCCATCCCCTGCAGTCACAGCAGTTGTCACCTCCTCAGAGAGGCCTTCCCTAACTAGTCCAGCTGAAGTAGCCCTGTCACTCGCTATCACATCACCCTGATTTACTTCTTCGTGCTTCTTATCAGTATCTGAAATTATTTGATTTGCGTTACATGTTTACAGCACCTGAAATTATTGTGCTTTTTATTACGTGTTTACTCTCCGAGGACAGAAGCCTAGTGTGTGTTGATAACGGTCATGTCTCCAGGGACTATCATGGATTAGGCACTCAGTAATGCTTGTTGACTGACTGACAGAATAAGTTTTTTTTTTAAGTTCTCCTTTACTCTGACTCTCCCTCAGTCCCTGTCTTAATGGTTCTCCTTGAAGGGACTGTCCTTGGCTATAGGCTCCACTTCACCCCCGCCCCACTCACACCCACACCACTGCCGTTAGACTCCGTCCCTTTGTTCCTCTGCAGCTGGTCTCACCAAGACCACCTCACCCACTCCAGGGCTCCTCAGCCATGCCCCAGCTCAACCTGCCTGCATGCCCCGGCGTGTGCAAACCCAACCCATTGCTGACTAGACTCTGTGTCCCCCCACTCCACCCCTACTCCTCTTACGTGATCCCCTACTCCCCCACTTGCCCAAGCAGGAAACTCAGGAGCCTGGGGCAGACACTTTCTGTGTCCTAGCCGCATCCCCGGGCACACCTGATTTCGGCACAGCAATTGTGAATGGTCCCAGGCACATAGCTTGGGTCCCACATCAAAGGCACCCCTCAGCATCCATCAGATTTTTCAGTGGCCACAGGAGGCCACTCAGCAGGAGATAGTGTGTCAACTTGACCGGGCCATGGAGTGCCCAGATATTTGGTCAAACATTATCCTGGGTGTGTCTGTGAGGGTGTTTCTGGATGAAGTTAACACTTGAACTGCTAGACTGAGTAAAGCAGATGGCCCTCCCCAGTGTGGGCAGCCCTCGTCCAGTTTGTTGAAGGTCTGAATGGAACAAAAAGGCGGACCTTCCTGAGAGTGAGAGAGAATTCCTCCTGCCTGTTTGAGTTGGGAACATCGGGTTTTTCCTGCCTTTTCTTAAATTGAAGCATCAGCTCTTCCTGGGTCTTGAGCCTGCTGGTCTTCAGTGGTCTTCTACCCCAGTGGCTGTCCTGGGCTCCAGCTGGCTGACTGCAGATCTTGGGGCTTGTCAGCCTCCATAATCACATGAGCCAGTTTATTATAAAATGCGTCTCTCTCTCTCCCTATTTATTTATTTTTGTTACATGTTTACATGTAACAGGTAACATTTAACAAATATATACATTATATATATATGCACATATGAGAGAGTTATTGTGATGAATGTTTAATATATTTAGATGAAACATAATGAATATTTATACAGCTCATTTGTTCTGTTTCTCTGGAAAACCCTAATACAGGCAAGCGTCAACCCCTGGGAGATGGGCGCTAGTGGATAGGCGCCCCAACTTCCTGTCCTTCTGAGGGACGATTCAGGGGAGTATTCTACATGGCTTCTCTGCCCACTGCAGTCACCAGCTCACTCACGCACCTTCACGGGAGTCTCTTCCTTCCCTGTGCCCTCCCTCTGCTTCCTGGGCCTGCTCCTGTACCTCTAGCTGAGTCTCAGGCTTGATTTCAGTAGGATTCAGCCTGGGGACCTCCTAGATGCCTCCCATCCCCACAGCAAACACACCCACTCAGTCTCCGGACTGGTAGACTCTACCCTTAAGGCCCTCCAACACTGTCTGTATTAGTTTCCTGTGACCACCGTAACAAGTCACCACAAACCTTGGGCACGGGGTCAGGGGGTGGGGGGAAGAGGTTAAAAAGAACAGAAATGTATTCTCTCACGGTTCTGGAGTGGAAGTGAGAAGTCAGTATCCCTGGGCTGAAGCCAAGGTGTCAGCAGGGGCACACTCCTTCCCAAGGCTCCAGGAAAGAATCTGGTCCGTGCCTCTTCTTGTGGCTGCTGGCATTCCTTAGCTTGCGGCCGCATTCCTCCTGCCCTTGCTTCTATGGTCCCGTTGCCTCCTTTTCTATCTGTGTCAAATCTCTCCCTGCCTCCTTCTTATAAGGAGACATATAACTGGCATTTGGGGCCCACCTGGATAATCCCATCTCAAAATCCTTAATTTAATCAGGCCTGCAAAGTCTCTCTCTCTCTCTCTCTCTGCTATATAAGGTAATGTTCACAGGTTCCAGGGATTAGCATCTGATATCTTTGGGGGGGGGCATTTTTCACCCTCCACAAGTCTCCCCATCATTCTCCCCATGAACTATTATGAACAGCCTCCTGTCAGGCCCCACCAAATCCATTCTCCAGGCTCTAATCAGAGACACTTTTCCAAAAGGCAAACCTGCTCAGGTAGCTCCGCGCTCACAGCCCTGGAAGGCTTTCTGTTGCCTGTAGGACAGGGTGCCCATTGCAGAGCCAAGGCCCCACCCACCTCTGCACCGCCCCTTGCAGCTCCAGGCTCAGACGCCTTGGAGACCAGGACTGCTGTCAGGAGGGAATGCGGATGCCAGGGTTTTTAGAAAACCCCAAAATCCAGGTTT
The DNA here is from genome assembly GCF_949987535.1 of Balaenoptera acutorostrata. NCBI lineage: Eukaryota > Metazoa > Chordata > Mammalia > Artiodactyla > Balaenopteridae > Balaenoptera > Balaenoptera acutorostrata. The sequence goes on from NC_080082.1 coordinate 48,684,607, forward strand.
GGCTCGGTTTGGTTTTGAATGTGAAACCTCTCAGTGTTTAAATGTTGGCAGCTAATTTAAAAAGAAAATGTAACATATCGCAGGCCACCCAAAGCAGTCTTCAAACTGTCCCCTTTCAACCTCTGCCCAGCAGCTGCAGGACGTGCTCCTTTCTGGCCTCAGGCATCTCCTGATCGCCCCGCTTTGCTGGAAGCACCCCCCTGACCACCCCAATACACTCCTTGTCTGACTAACCCCTGCTCTCCTTCTGGTGGACTAACTTCTGTCACAGCTCACAATCCCCTCCAGGGGTGGTGCCGCCCATGGGACTCTGTCTCCCACCACACTATGAGCACCTCAAAGATAAGAGCGAATCCTCCCCTTTCTTTTCTTTTTTTTTTTTTAATACCATTTTAGTTTCTTATTTATTTATTTTTGGCTGCGTTGGGTCTTCATTGCTGCGTGCGGGCTTTCTCTAGTTGCAGCGAGCGGGGGCTACTCTTCCGCTGCGGTGTGCAGGCTTCTCATTGCGGTGGCTTCTTCTATTGCGGAGCACGGGCTCTAGGCGCGCGGGCTTCAGTAGTTGTGGCTCTCGGGCTCTAGAGCGCAGGCTCAGTAGTTGTGCCGCAGGGGCTTAGCTGCTCCGTGGCATGTGGGATCTTCCCAGACCAGGGCTCGAACCCGTGTCCCCTGCATTGGCAGGCGGATTCTTAACCACTGCGACACCAGGGACGCCCAATCCTCCTCTTTTTGTTAGAGAACCTCACACATAGGGAGTGCTCAACAGATAGTTGTAGAATTATGAATATGTCCTCACCTTTAAGAAAGCCTCAAACATTTTATTTTCAGAGCAGAGCCACAGATTCACCAAATTTGGAAATATAAATATGGGTTAAAGGTGTTTCAAAATGAGTCCTTCAGTTTAGAATTCAAGATTGTTTGGTCTATTGCAGCAAAGGGCAGACAGGAAAAAACAGATGCTGCCTGCATTTTCTGGGCAGATTCACTAGTCACTGATTTGTACACGGTTTGCTGCAAGCACTCAGCAGCCTTCTGTAGCTGGGACACCTGTATCCATCTGCACACACCTGCATGCCCCTATATCCCAGCTCATCAATACTACTGTGGTAAGGTTAACCATTCTTATGAGTGTGAATGACACTCACTTATCTGCTTTGTGTATACCAACTTGACCTCACCTGCCATTGTATCATCCCAAACCCTCTACTAGGAAGGAGGTGGGTGTCACCACTTCAGATAAATCATGCTAGGAGTTTATATTCATATTATTACTGCAAAAGAACACCACAAAGTTTAGAATTCTTCCTTCACCCCAAAAAGTCCATTAAAAGAGTTAATTTTACAATAGCCAATACAAAGTAAGAAGGCTGAATTTTGGAAGTCAAAGTGTAAAATCAACTAGACCATTGTAAAGGTGGATATTGGGAGGGCAGGGGGTATATATTTGGCCTAAAAAGCTGTATCAGTCACTCCTAAACAGTTCAGCACCTTTGCACTTTCCAAATTATCTACCATCAACACACATTACCTTTAGAATCAAGCAAAGGATGAAATTTTTAAATGTGTGGAGAAACTACTAATCAATTAGCAGAGGCTTCCCAAGAATCCATGGTGCTGCTGGACTCGGTACCACTGGGGCAACAGGAGGTGGGCAAGACTTTGCCCTCCTGGGACATGTCACAGACTTAGGAAGCTAGCACACCAACATGTGGCACTCAGCCCCGAGAAGGAGGGAGGACGGCAGGGTGGTTGGTGGGCAACCAGCAGGGTGAGGCCCATGGTGTGAGGGGGGTCCAAGAGGTCTCATGTCCCAGGAGAAACCTTATGGGGCTTTCAGATGTTATTTTAATACTACTTTCATTTCACTGTGTATGTGTGTGTTTCTACCTCTTCATTGTCTTGTAACTCATGTTACTGAAGCCAATGACTTGCTAAAGGAACAAAGTCTGGTGTTGTACAACTGGGTGCGGGAGGGGCTGGCAAAAGTTTCCTTTATAAATTTAAATCTGATCCTGTTTCCCTGCGATCCTCTTCCCCCTGGGACCCTACTGCAAACCCTCCAGGCTCATTCCCTGAGTTGGAACCTGAATGAATTCTTGCAGCTCCTGCACCCACAGTGCACGTTCACATCTCCTTGCTCTGCACTTACCGTCCCTTGTTTAGAAAATCCTTCCTCACCATTTCAGTCTAATAAGTCCTATTCATCCTGTAAAACTCAGTGCCAGTGTTACCTCTCCCGTGACACCTCCCTCTCCTGGCTGCTGCTTTGATACTTAACAGTGCGTCCTCTACATCTCTGTAAACACGCATCACTTCTGCCATCTCTTGTGAGCTTCTTAAAGGCAAGAGACGGTGTCTTTTTCAGCTTTGTATCCCTGGCTATTTGCACTAACCCCAGCAAAGGGCAGGTGCTCAAATCCCACTTGAGGAACTGATCTAGGTGTCTGGGAAGTGCTGTGTGAGGGCCCATGCTGCAATCTGGATCCTTGGTAAAATTCTCAAGGTCAAACTGGTGGAGGCTCCTGCAGAAGTAGCTTCTTTTGCCCATGAGATTCCTGGTAGGTCAGTATCCACCCTCACCACGCCCTCTACTCCCTATGTTTGATGGATCCTGCACCCAGGGCTGGAGCTGTGCAGAAGGCAGATGTGCTGAAGAGGCCAAGCGCACTTCTGCATCCTCCTGTGGAGTCCTAAAGACCCGCATGGGCTATTCCTGAGCCCAAACCCAGGCCTGGGGTGGCCACACACTGACCCCTCTGCCCCCTACTCCCCGCCTGGGCTGGAGGCTGTAGCAGAGCCAACAGCAATGCTGTGCACCCAAGGTAGAATCCAGGGTAGAATGTTGGCCTTGGGGACCTGACTGGTGCCTCCCTCCCCTGCAGCCCTCTCTCGACCGAGTCACTCATCCTCCAGCCGTCCCGCCACTCACACCCCTGCAACAGGCCAGGCATTTCCACACCTTTGCACGCACCATGCTCCCTGCCTGCAAGTCCTCTTCCACCTGGCCAGCTCTGCTCAGTCCCCAGCAGCCCTCACAGATGCCCCTCCTCTGTGACCTCAGTCCCAACTCCCCTCCGCTGTGCAGGCTCCCCAGTGCCCACCACTCAGTGGTAACGATTTGCTTCTTCTCCGATTCTTTCTTCCACCCTCACATGGTGTCCTGAGGACAGGGGTGACCTCTGTGTCCCAGGGTTTCCCTCAGGACTGGGGCAGTGTTTTGTATGCAGCAAGTGCTCAATGCGTGCTCGTGGGCACAAAATCAGATATTAAGAATGGTGGGGAAAGCATCTAGAAAACAGTTACCCCAGTCTATGCCTTCCCCAGGAAGAGCAGGTATAAAATTCTTTCCTTTTTCTGAAGAAATATTTGCAAATCTTTTGCCAGAATCTCTGCAGGTGAGCATGTACAATTACTGCAAATGCTGTGGATGAGGAGAAAGGTGAACCTCTTTAAGATATTAATTAACAGGGACTTCCCTGGTGGTGCAGTGGTTAAGAATCCGCCTGCCAATGCAGGGGGCACGGGTTCGAGCCCTGGTCCATGAAGATCCCACATGCCGCAGAGCAGCTAAATCCATGCGCCACAACTACTGAGCCTGAGCTCTAGAGCCTGCGAGACACAACTACTGAGCCCACGTGCCAGAGCTACTGAAGCCCACGCACCTAGAGCCTGTGCTCTGCAGCAAGAGAAGCCACCACAATGAGAAGCCCGTGAACCACAGCGAAGAGTAGCCCCTGCTCGCGGCAACTAGAGAAAGCCCGCATGTAGCGACGAAGACCCAACACAGCCCAAAATAAATAAATAAATAAATATATAAAGATATTAATTAACCACACAGACTGATAATGTGATTAACGAACAGGCTTCTCAGCAGAGACACCCAGACTTGGTGGGGCTGAGCCCCATCCCTCTCTTTTTTTCATGGGAAAGCTACACCTTTACCACCCTCCTTTCAACCAATGAGAGTTCACTGCCTTTTTCTATTCTCCATTAGCCATAATGCTTCAGTTTAACCAAGCAGTTGGAGAGAAGGCCACTGAAACTAATTTCCGAAGTGTTTTGCAGGTTGGAAAAGGAGGCAACATGGTGCTTAAAGGCACTACTGCTTCTGTGATGGCGTCCAAGCCAAACTATTAAATTTTTTATTTTTTTAAGACACACAATACATCTAAAATCTCAATTCCAAGAAGTGGGGGGGTCTCTATTACAAAAGAACATCTCCATCCAAATGACCTGCTGCACCCTGTTTCTTCCTGAGCAGACGGGGGCCCGGGGGTGGCTGGGGAGAAAGAGCTGGTCAAACCCCCTCCTCAGAGGCCTGGGTTTCAGAGGCTTCCCTCCCTCTGAGCAAGAGAACAACAAACCACCAGTCCAGACTCCGACAGCTCAAAAGAAGCAGCTGTGTTTCTCCCTCAACACCCTCCTTTACCAGATGAAGGACACCGATTCATGGAGAGGAGACATATATTTCAGGCCATTTTTCATACACCGACAAGAAGTGAATTAGGAAATCATGTAAGTACAATACACGAGTCATCCCTTCCTATTGATCACATGTAATTTACATCTTACAGAGAAGTGAATTCTTGCATTCTCACTCCACAAGGAAAATCTCAATGATTTATTCATTTCAAATGAAAAATAGAAGGTAGATGAGAAGAATGACTTCACAGACGCATCGTTCTCGGGGCACTGGTGCGAGGCTCTCTCGCACACTGCCCGAAGGGCTCCGTGTGCAAGTCCCTCTAATTAACAAGGTGAATCAGGCAGCAGCTCTCTAATTAGTGAGCATGACAAGCCAGTGGAAACAGGCAGGCAGACTGGTACACATAGCTGGCCAACAAAGGCACAGCACATTTCAAGTGAAAAATGCAGATTTCTTCTAAATAACTATTAAAAGTAAGACGGTTGTGGGGAAAAGAACACCTAATTTTAATTCACATGTTTCATGTGTAATCTTCATTTATTCTCAGGCATAACCAGCTCCTTTGGTAAGACAGGGTTTGTGTCAGTCCTTTGTACAATCTTTCCAGGCAAAGCGTCGCTAAAAACATAGGCATTTGTGCTTGAAATAAGAATCAACATCTTAGTTTGGGATATATGATCAATTTGCGTGTGTTTTAGTCTAGTAAGCAATACCTGCCATTTATCTTTATTTCTTGTTCTTCCAAAACTCAGAGATGTCTGATGGGAAACCCTCTCCAGAGATTTGCTCAGTGCTGTTCAGTCCCTCGGGACACATTGCAAAGAGCCCCCATAGGACAGAAACTGCTAGCACCTCCACTCTCTAAAGAGGGGCAGAGCCCCTGCAGGGCCACACCTGGTTACCAGCTTGGCCTCAAGGTGAGTCTGGACTGCCACTGGACACAGGTCTGGCACCCTGGCCATTTGCCCTGGTTTTACCTGTCTTTGCTCGTCTGCCATCTTTAAGGCCTTCAGGATAGCACCTACCTTTGCTGTCTTGAAGGCAGCAGTCAGGCAAGCTCCCCTCTGCAACAGCCAAGCTCTGTGGGTACAGCCTGCAGTCACCCACAGCACATCAGTATGTCAGTGGGGACACCACCATGCACGTTCACCTCCTAACTGATGGCTCCTAAGGACACGACCACACCTTGCTGCCCAACGGGTTTGACTTCACTGAGGATGGTGAACAACCTCTGAGTCTTTTCTATTCCAGCCACTTGCAGTGTTGCCCGAAAGGTGTTTTCTTTCAGCATCAGGGACTAGTTATTAGGTAGCTGCTGAAACAGTCTTGTGAATGGAGAACGTACTGACTCAGATTCAGATACAACACACATCTACTGAATCTCCGTCCCGGACACTTTGCCGGGAACTTCCTCTGGAGCAGGCACTGATGATACTACTGTTTATAGTTTATGGTCAGGAGGGGTAAAGAGTGTGCCCTGGGTCCCTCAGCTGGAAAATGCTGCTGGAAGCAGACAATGAACTCTGGGTTTATACCCCAACCTGCACTCTCCTCTCCTCTCCTCACTAAGACTCACGTGCCCCTGCTCTGACCCGCAGGCCAAAAAGTGTCACTTCATAAAACTCACTGCTCTTCCCACAACAGCAAACTCTAAGACCCATAAGCAGTTCAACAGTTGTTTCCAAAGAATAGGCTCCCTGCCTGTCTGGAGAGAAATAAGAGAGACAGCTTAGAAATGTGGGGATCCTTGTAAGGGCGCCCCTCCCCCCAATTTTACTGTCCCTGGAACCTCGTAAAAGATAATTTCCAGGCAAATGTAAGTGAAAAAGATCTGAAAAGCAGTCACAGAGGAGGAGGGGGGCAGTCAAAAGAAGCTAAAGGATGCTGGGCCAACTGGGAGACTGCACAAACCCTGTTTCACTGTGGCTCGGGGTTCCCCTCCCACACGTGCCAGGCAGCTCCCAGATTAAATTTTCTTGGGGTTTTCTCTGCATCCATGCAAACATCCACCCACATGCTCTCTCTTCCCTCTTCAACTCTTCGCTCACGATCAACTTCACCTATATAGTCTCCATCTTATGCACAAACTCAGCATTTAAGAGTCTCCAGCGCACACTGGCCCACAGGACAGCAGTGGCCGAGGGGACAGGCAGGGCAAGTGTGTCACTCCTGCCTTCTCCCCATCCTCCCACACGTTCCTCACCAGCTCTGCCTGCAGAAGCCTTTGTAGCCCCTCGCCTGCACCCACTCTTCCACGAACTTACCCTCATCACCCTCATCACCAACTCCCCCTAGAATAACAGCCCCCCTCCTCTGAATCCTGTAGGGATCTGATGGGGCTTTCTTGAGCCATCACCCTCTGTTTCATATGTACAGTCACCTGGGCAGCAGAACAAAATTGTGCTTTCAGCCAGTCAGACCTGGGCTCCAATTCTGCCTCTGCCAATTTCAGGCCATGATACCTTATTTCCATCATTAAGTTTCTGCTTCCTTAGCTGGAAAAAGTGGAAATAACCCTCCTACCTTGAAGAGTTGTTCAGAGGATTAAATGAGATGAAGCTGAACTAGCTTCGTGTGGTATCTGGCATATAGCAGGTGCTAAGGACTAATCTAAGAAAAATTCTTTTCATTTTGGAAACTACCTGGTATAATTTAAAAAATGATGTATTTGAATTTAATTTATGTCTGCTACCAACCCCAGGCAGGTCAGTCATGAACTAACTATGTGACCTTGTGCAGGACACCAAACCCCTCTGAGCCTCAGTTTCCTCATCCATAATATGAGGTTAACCATACCTGACTCACAGGTGTGGTTTAATGAAGCAATAGATGACAGAGCCCTCAGCACAGGAGTCATTCAGTAAATGTCAGTCAGAAGCAAGAACCTTGTGTGTGCCCGAACCTGACAAAGAATCTGAACAGGACTGCTCTCAATAAATGAATATTCGTGGAAGGAATGAGAAGGGAAGAGGTGTAACAGATGTATGTACCTTTGGCAATTTTTATTCTTTATGGCTTTGGGTGAGCCACTTGCCCTTCTGGGGTCTCAGTATTTTCAATCTACAAAATGGGAGAAAATCTGTCAACCTCATTGGATTGCTTCCAGAATTAATACTTACAAAATGTAAGTCTAGGGAAAAAAGTACATCAAATTATGAAACAAGGACTATTTCAGAAACTTAATTATTTCAACTGGAGTGAATATTATAGATAAAAGCATCTATTACATTCATTATAATCCCATGTTTTCACTTGATCAAAATTTGATGGTCACTTTTTTGCTCAGATACCAAGTATTTCTGCCTTTAACTTGTGGAGGCGAGCCATCTGAGGTAATTCAGGACAGCTGTTTTTACATTAATCATGGAAAATTTTAAATTTCATTAAAAAAATTACAACATGTTTTATGTGCAAATAGTTTTAAATGTCTGAGCTTTCTTACCGGAAAATTACAACATATTTTATGTGCAGATAGTTTTAAATGTCTGAACTTTCTTACTGGAAAGTTAGTATGCGATTAAAAATTCCAAAGTAAATTTTTGGGGATTTGCAAAGCATTGAAATAAACAGACTATGTTTACTTATGTTTGGAGCAGAATGGTAAATACCCACTTTAAGTAAATTATAATTTGTCTTTAGGAATATCTTTTGGCGCTAATGCCTTCTATATACATAGCTGAAATGCTTGTCTTATCTGAAGCTAACTTTAAAAAAATTAAAAAGCAGTAGACAATACTTACTCAGTCCTGCAGAACATCTATCCCTGCTGGTAGAAATTCTCCATGGCCAGAGATTCTCTACAGCGACACCAAGTTTGCCCAACCGTAGTTCATATTCTTAGGGGATTGCTTTTCCAGCAACAGGTAAAGTCAGGGACCAGGGCTAAATGGTGAATCGTAACTACCAGCTTTAATTCAGAGTTCCCTGGTAAAAAGTCCAGTACAAGGTGTATTAGTTTCCTAGGGCTACCATTAAAATGTTCCACAAACTGGGTGGCTTAAACAGAAATTTACTGTCTCCCAGTTCAGAGGCTAGAAATTCAAAATAAGGTGTCAGCAGGATTGGTTCCCTGTGAGGGCTGTGAGCTTGTTACAGGCCTCTCTCTTAGATTTTTGTGGCCTCAGGCATTCTTTGGCTTGTAGATGGTGTTCTCTCCTATCTTTACATCGTCTTCCCTCTGTGCCTCCAAATTTCCCCTCTTTATAAAGACACCAGTCAAACCAGATTAGAGCCTACTCTAATGACCTCATCTTAACTAGATCTTCTGCAAAGACCTATTTCCAAATAGGGTCACATTCACAGACACTGGTGGGGTTAGGACTTCAGCATCTTTGGGGGACACAATTGGGCCCATAACACAGGGAAAACTGTCGAGAGTCACTGGTTTAGAAGTAAAGTCTCCAAGGCTGCAGCTGGGCAGAGGGAGGAAGTGTGCAGCTGGCCTGCTCTTGCCAGGCCTCCTGGAAGGCAGTTGGCAGAACCGCCATAGTGCAGGGTCTGCCCAATGGCCCTGCAGGCTTGGAAGCTGGGTGTTGCCAACAAGTGGAGAGTGTATCTATCTCACAGGGGCTGTGTTCCATGAGGCTAGCTCTCAGGACTGCTGTAAAAACTCAGCATGCCCATTTATTGATAGAGAGGGACCGTTCACAGGGAGGGTGCTGCTTGGGTCTACATGATCTGCACATTCTCCTCCTCCAGGTAAACATGCAGCTGTGCAGAGGTGTGGGTTTGTATGTTTCAGGGCATCACAGCTTGGTCTCCATCTCCACACAGGGGTAGCCCTGCTCGTAGGGTAAGGTGCTGCCAGAATTCCCTGGGGAGGGCCTAGAGTGGCCTCTCATAGTCTCTCCCGGCTGACCTTGAGTGGACCAGACATGTTTCTAAGAGACACATTTTTCTGAGATATTCCCAGGAACCCTCCTATTGACAAACTGACTCTGAAGAACTCAGCTTTGATTCATTTCCTGTAGATTTCATCATTTAGCTATGAAGTCATTCTCTCCTCCCTCATTTCCGGGTTCTTGGGGTACCTCACTATGGTCCCCAACTACATACCCACAGCCTTCCTGAGAACATGTTTGCCTTAATTAATTCTCTCTTTAAAAATAAATAAAACCCGACCTTCTGACTGTGGTATTTTATTCAGTGCCCCTCTTGGACAAGGTCTGTTCTTCCTCTTTCACAAATAGGGGCTGACCAGACAAGCTCATCAAGATCCACCCAGCAGGCTCTGAGCAGAGCTGGCAGTGGGTGTGAATGGCCAGGAGGAACTGGTCTTTGGTGCGATGTGCAGCGAGCTTGGGGGGACTCAGATGTGGCTAAGAAACAAAGGAAGTGCTATAAGAATTCTCTTTTGGACCAGCACATTGGAGCTCCTGAAAAAAGGTCTGCAAACAAATCATTCCTCCTGTGCCACATAAAAGGTTCAAATAGATCACTGATGTCAATTATACCTCAACAAAGCTGGAAAAAATAGAGAAACTTGAGATATTTTAAAAAATAGATCACAGATTTTTCTAAGTGACAAGACAACTAGATGCACAATAAAAAAACAAGTCTTATTCCAAGATCAGGAATATACATCTCTACTAAAATATAATTATTTGGCGGTAAGCTAGTATTAATGGCAAGGATCATGCTTTAACTTAGAAAACCACTTTAAAATCAGCACTCAAAATGAGTAGTTGAGATCATGGAAATAAATAACCAAATAATTTCTTACTAAATATGAAGTAATCCCTTTAATCTATCTTCCATTTCATCCACGTCTTAATAAGAGCGAACTTATGGTTACCAGGGGAGAAGGAAGGGGGGTGGGGATAGTTAGGGAGTTTGCCATTGACACGTACACACTGCTATATTTAAAATAAATAACCAACAAGGACCTACTGTATAAAAAAGATGGAGAGGGGACAAGAGCATGATATAGATGAGATGAGATTGGCCATGTGTTGATATTTCTTGAAGCTAATTGATAGATTCATGGGGATTTATTACACTACTCCTTCCATTTTTGTGTATGTTTGAAATTTTCCATAATAAAAAAAATTTTTTTTAATTAAAAAAAAATAAAGTGTAGATTGAGGAAGATAAAAAAAAGAGTGAACGTCTCCATCTTTACTGTCTTGCTGAATACAATTAGCACCTGATTCCTGTTTTTAAGTCAGACTAATTTCCCATTTATATCTCTGACAGCTCCCTACAGCCTATTTGACTTGTCTGACACATTTGCCAGATATTAGGACTCCATGCAAAAGAGATATTTCTTACCCTTACCATTTGCGGACATGAATAGGTTTCTGGGAGGCTTGACATGTGGATAGAATCTCTGGCAAAAAAGGGTGAAAAAGTCATTAAAATAGAATTATCACTAGTTTTTAAAATAGGAATACCTTAAAGAAGATTCACCAGATACTGGGAGATTTAAAGATTTATTTTAAAATGTGTCTGTGATGTTTCTGTATAACAGCAGAATCTGTACAGCAGATAGAGATTCCCTTCATCCTGCCCCATAGAAATGGCAAATTCTATAACCAAGGCAAAAGATGCAGAACTAAGAAGCCATGGCAATTGGAACTAAGAATCTGTACGATCTCACCTCTATAAAGAGACCGACAAAGCACTGTAAAATAACAAACAGAAAGGCATGGAGGTGAAGAACATGGGGCTTTTGAGTCATGTAGCCCTGTTTGAATCCCAGCTTCCCTCCACCCTCATTACTGCTTCCTAATTACTGTCAACTTCAGTTTTCTCATCTGGTGGGCAGTTCTGCCTGATTTGGATCCCCAACCAAGGAGCCATACCAGCTGTGGAGCTTGTTCTGCGGCCCTGCCTGGGCAAGGAAGCAGATTTGAAGTCCCATCTACTGTACAGTATAGCCCCCAGTCTAGCCCAGATAAGTGGCCTGGCTGGAGCACCCAGGGGGCTGCATGGCCCCATCCTACAGTCCTACTTATAGTGGTACCTGAGCACAGAGCCACACCAGCAGTTCTGTCCACACATAGAGCTGAGCCAGTGGCCTTCTCTGGCCAGAGAACTCAGTGGGCAGTTCTCCTGATTCAAGTTCCCAGACAATAAGCTATGCTATCCTTGGAGCCTGTTCTGCCACCCCACCCAGGCAGGGAAGCAGGTTCATGGTATAGTCCTGCCATGAGTATAGCCCTCAGTCCCACCTAACCAGAAAGGTTAGCTAGAGCACCTGGGAGATTGTATGGTCCACCCTACAACCCAGCTTGCAGTGGCACCCAAGCTGAGAGCCCAGCCAATGGCTCTGCCCATCTGCAGACCCAAGCCAGTGGATGTGGCCAGGGATCTTGGTGAGCAGTACTGCCTGATTTGGGTTGGCAGGCATCAAGTTGTAATGAGCCCATTCTACGGCTCCCATGGCCAGGGAAGCATATTTGCAGCCCTGCCCAACTGCTGAGTATAGCATTCAGTCCCACCTGACTAGGAAGCCTGACGGGCAACTGTGGAGCCCATCCTATAGCTGCGCTTGGCAGGGAACAAAGCCAGCAGGGCAATCTGTTTCCAGCCAGCAGCACCACACACACACACACACACACACACCCACACACAAAGCCAGCAGTGCTATCTGTTTCCAGCCAGCAGTACCACACACACACACACACAGCCAGCAGTGCTGTTTCCAGCCAGCAGTACCACACACACACACACACACACACACAAAGCCAGCAGTGCTATCTGTTTCCAGCCAGCAGTACCACACACACACACACACACACACACACACCTCAGAGCTTGGGCAGTAGCCTCACCCAAATAGAGACTATGGGTGTGAGGTTGCTATGTACTACATATATTGTATTATTCCATAATAAAATAAGTTTCTATAAAAAAAAAAAGACTATGGGTGGATTTCTCAACAGAAACTGCAGGCCAGGAGAGAGCAGGATGATATATTCAAAACATTGAAAGGAAAAACTGTCAACCAAGAATACTATACCTGGAAAAGCTGTCCTTCAGAAATGACGAGAAAAAGACTAGCTGGGGGAGTTCATCACCACTACACCTGCCTTACAAGAAATGCTAAAGGGCATTCTTCAAGTGGAAATAAAAGGATGCTAATTAGCATCATAGACATGTGAATGTGTGTATAAAACTCACTAGCAATGGTAAATTTATAGCCAGAGGCAAATTCTTTAATATTGAAATGGTGGTATATAATTCACTTACAGTTCTAGTTTAAAAGTTAAAAAACAAATGTATTTAAAATAACCGTAAGTATAATAATTTGTTATTGGATACACAATATAGAAATATGTAAACTGGAACATCAATAACCTAAAATGTATGGGGGGAAGTAAAAGCATAAAGTTTATGTGTGCTATTGAAGTTAAGTTGTTATCAGCTTAAAATAGGATAAGAAATTTGTAAGCCTTGTAAGATATTTTATGTAAGCCTCATCGTAACCACAAAAGAAAAACCTGTAGTAGATACACAAAAGATTATGATAAAGGAGCCAAGCATAAAGCTACACAAAGTCATCAAATCACAAAAGAAGACAGCAACATAAGTGAGGAACAAAGAATCTACAGTCAGAAACAATTAACAAATAGACAACAGTTAAGTCCTTTCCTACCAACAATTATTTAAACATAAATGGGTAAATTCTCCCATGGAAGACACAGAATGGCTGATGGATAAAAACACAAGACCCAAAGGGGATCAACCCCTCAAGAAGATATAACAATTGTAAATATTTATGCACCCAACATCAGAGCATCTATATAAATCAAATATTAACAGAACTAAAAGGAGAAATAAACAGCAACACAATTATAGTCGGGAACTTTAATACCCCACTCTCAAAAATGTAGATCATCCAGATAGATAATCAATAAGGAAACAGTGGATTTGAACAGCACTATAGACCTAATAGACATAAACAGAACATTGCAAAAAACAACAGCAGAATCATACCAACTATCTTTTCCAACCACAATGGTATGAAACTAGAAATAATAGCTGGAGGAAAGCTGGAAAACTTACAAATACACGGGACTTAAACTACAGACTCTTGAACAACCAATGGATCGAAGAAGAAATCTAAAGGGAAATTTAAAAAATGTCTTGAGAGGGCTTCCCTGGTGGCGCAGTGGTTGAGAATCTGCCTGCTAATGCAGGGGACACGGGTTCGAGCCCTGGTCTGGGAAGATCCCACATGCCACGGAGCAGCTGGGCCCGTGAGCCACAATTGCTGAGCCTGCGCGTCTGGAGCCTGTGCCCCGCGACGGGAGGGGCCACGATAGAGAAAGGCCCGCGCACCGCGATGAAGAGCGGTCCCCGCACCACGATGAAGAGTGGCCCCCGCTTGCCGCAACTGGAGAAAGCCCTCGCACGAACCGAAGACCCAAGACAGCCAAAAATAAATAAATAAATAAATAAATAAATAAATAAGAAAATCCTTTAAAAAAAAAAAAATGTCTTGAGACAAATGAAAGTGGAAAATTATGGGATACAGCAAAAGCAGTTCTAAGAGGGAAGTTTACAGTGATAAATGCACACATTAAGGGAACAAATCAAATAAACAGCCTAACTTTACACCCCAAGGATGTAGAAAAAGAGCAAACTAAGCCCAAAATTAGCAGAAGAAAGGAAATAATAAAGATTAGAGCAGAAATAAATGAAACAGAGGACAGGAAAACAATAGAAAAGATTGGCAAAACTGAGAGTTGCTCTTTGAAAAGATAACCAAAATTAATAAACTTTTAGCTAGACTAACCAAGAAAAGAAGAGAGAGGAGCCAAATAAATACAACTACAAATGAAAGAGATGACATTACAACTGATACCACAGAAATACAATGGATCATAAGAGACTACTATGAACAACGATACCCCAACAAATTGGACAACCAAGAAAAAAATGGATAAATTCCTAGAAATATACAACCTACCAAGACTAAATCATGAAGACATAGAAAATCTGAACAGATCAATAACAAGTAAGGATTAAATCAGTAATCAAAACTCCCAACAAAGAAAAGCCCAGGACTATATGGTTTCACTGGTGAATTTTACCAAACATTCAAAGAAGAATTAACACCAATCCTTCTCAAACTCCTCCCAAAAAAATCAAAGAAGAGGGAATACTCCCAAACTCATTTTAAGAGACCAGAATTAACCTGATACCAAAGCCACACAAGGACACTACAACAAATGAAAACTATAGGCCAATATCCCTGATGAATATATATGCAAAAAATTCTCAACAAAATACTAGCCAACTGGAATTTAACACTACATTAAAAGGATCTATGATCAAGTAAGATTTATTCCTTCTCTGCAATGACTGTTCAACATATGCAAATCAATAAATATGATACACCACATTAACAGAATGAAAGACAAAAATCATTATCTCAATAGATACAGAAAAAGCATCTGACAAAATACAAAATCCTTTCATATAAAAACTCTCAACAAACTGAGTACAGAAGGAATATATGACAACATAATAAAGGTCATATATGACAAGTCCATAGCTAACATCAAATTCAATGGTAAAAGATTGAAAGCTTTTCCTCTAAGAATCAGGAACAAGACAAGAATGCCCACTCTCACCAGTCATACTCAGCATAGTACTGGAAGTCCTGGCCAGAGCAATCAGGCAAGGAAAAGAAGTAAAAAGCATCTGAATCATAAAGGAAGGAGTAAAACTGTCTGTTTGCAGATGACATGGTTTTATATACAGAAAACACTAAACACCACCAAAAAAATGTTAAAACTAATCAATGAATTCAATAAAGTTGCAGAACAAAAAATCAACATACAAAAATCAGTATCATCTCTAAACACTAATAATGAATTATCTGAAAAAGAAATAATGAAAACAACCCCATTTACAATAGCATAAAAACAATAAAATACTTAGGGATAAAGTTAACCAAGTAGGTAAAAAAGATCTCTACCCTAAAAACTATAACACAGTGATGAAAGAAATTGGAGAAGACATGAATAAATGGCAATATTCTTTGTTCATGGATTGAAAGAATTAATACTGCTAAAATGTCCATATGACCCAAAGCCATCTATAGATTCAATGCAGTCCCTATAAAGATTCCAATGACATTTTTTACAGAAATACAAAACACAATCCTAAAATTTGTTTGAAACCACAAAAGACCCTGAATAGCCAAAGCAATGCTGAGAAATAAGAATAATGCCAGAGGCATCACATTTTGTGATTTCAAACTATATTACAAAGCTATAGTAATCAAACAGTATGATACTGACATAAAAACAGATCCATAGACCAATGAAACAGAATTGAAAGCCCATAAATAAGCCCATGCATGTATGGTCAGCTAATATTGGACAAGGGTTCCAAGAATACTCAGTGAGGAAAAGGTAGTCTCTTTGATAAATGGTGTTAGAAGAACTAGATATTCACATGCAAAAGAATGAAACCAGACCCCTATCTTACACTACTCACAAAAATTAGGCTGAAATGGATTAGGCTTAAATGTAAGACCTGCAACTGTAAAACAAGAAGAAAGCATAGGGAAAAACTTCTTGGCATTGGTCCTGACAACATCTTTTTTTGTTATGATAACGAAAGCACAAGCAACAAAAGCAAAAATAAACAAGTGGGACTGTACCAAAATAAAAAGGTCCTGCACAGCAAAAGAAATAATCAACAAAATGAAAAAGCAACCTATGGAATGGAAGAAAATATTTGCAAACCACATATCTGATAAGGAGTTAATATCCAAATATATAAGGAACTCACTCAGCTCAATAGCCAAAAACCAAATAATCCAATTTAAAGATGGGCAAAGGACTTCCCTGGTGATCCAGTGGGTAAGACTCCACACTCCCAATACAGGGGGCCTGGGTTCAATCCCTGGTCAGGGAACTAGATCCTGCATGCCACAACTAAAGAGTTCCCACGCCACAACTAAGAAGTCTGCATGCTGCAACTAAGAGTCTACATGCCACAACTAAAAGATCCTGCATGCCACAACAAAGATCCTGTGAGCCACAACCAAGATAAATAAATAAATGAATAAATTTTTTTAAAAATGTGAACCTTAAAAAAAAAATGGGCAGAGGATCTGAGTAGGGATTTTTCCAAAGACATATAGATGGCCAACAGATATATGAAAATGTGCTCAACATCACTAATCACCAGGGAAATGCAAATCAAAACCATAATGAGCTATCACCTCACACTTGTTAGAATGGCTATTATCAAAAAGACAAGAGATGACAAGTGTTGGCAAGGATGTGGAGAAAAGAGAACACTTTTGTACTGTTGGTGGGAATGTAAATTGGTGCAACCAGTATGGAAAACAGTATGGAGGTTCCTCAAAAAATTAAAAGCAGAACTACAATAGTTTCCAGAAATTTCACTTCTGGGTATATATCCAAAGGAAATGAAATCATTATCTCAAAGAGATATCTACACTCTTGTGTTCATTGCAGCATTATTTACATTAGCCAAGACATAGAAACCATCTAAGTGTTCACTGATGGATGAATGGATTAAAAAAATGTGGTCTATATAATGAAATATTATTCGACCATAAAAAGGAAGGAAATTCTGGGACTTCCCAGGTGGTCCAGCGGTTAAGACTCTGCGCTCCCAATGCCGGGGTCCCAAGTATGATCCCTGGTCAGGGAACTAGATCCCACATGCCACAGCTAAAGATACTGCATGCCACAGCTAAAGATCCCGCATACCACAACTAAAGATACCAAGTGCCACAACTAAAGATCCCGCATGCCACAACGAAGATCCCGCATGCAGCAATGAAGATTCCACGTGCCACAACTAAGACCCGGCACAGCCAAATAAATAAATATTTTTTTTAAAAAGGAAGGAAATTCTGCCATTTGTGACAACATGGATGGGCCTTCAGGGCATAACACTAAGTAAAGTAAGTCAGACGAGACAGACAAATACTGTATGATCTCACTTATATGTGGAACCTTAAAAAAAAAAATCAAACCCATAGAAACAGGGAACAGATTGGTGGTTGCCAGAGGCAGGGGGTAGCGGAAATGGGTGAAGCTAGTCAAAAGGTACAAATTCCTAGTTATAAGATAAATAAGTTCTGGGGATGTAATGCACAGCATGGTGACTATAGTTAGCAATACTGTATTGTATATTTGAAAGTTGCTAAGAAAATTGCTTAAAAATTCTCATCACAAAAAATTATAACTAAAAAAAAATAACTATGTGAAATTATGGATGTTAACTTATTATGGTAATCATATTGCAATATATACATATATCAAATCATTATGTTGTACACCTTAAACTTATGTGTCAATTATATCTCAATAAAACTGTAAAAATGTTCAGAATTCTTTAGGTATCATCAACTGTACTGTAAAGAATATGTTCCGGGGCTTCCCTGGTGGCGCAGTGGTTGAGAATCTGCCTGCTAATGCAGGGGACACGGGTTCGAGCCCTGGTCTGGGAAGATCCCACATGCCACGGAGCAGCTGGGCCCGTGAGCCACAATTGCTGAGCCTGCGCGTCTGGAGCCTGTGCCCCGCGACGGGAGGGGCCGCGATAGAGAAAGGCCCGCGCACCGCGATGAAGGGCGGTCCCCGCACCGCGATGAAGAGTGGCCCCCGCTTGCCGCAACTGGAGAAAGCCCTCGCACGAACCGAAGACCCAACACAGCCAAAAAAATAAATAAATAAATAAATAAATAAATAAATAAATAAATAAATAAGAAAATCCTTAAAAAAAAAAAAAAAAAAAGAATATGTTCCATTAGTCTGCAATGGTCAAAGTCAATTACAGTGGCTGAAATCTAGGGACAATGGCATGACCCTATGGCTGTGGGACCCAAGACTCAGGTCAGTAGGGCCGTGTCTCTATGTGAACATTTTAAACCCTCACTGTCTTTACAGCTTCTCTGACTTTTCACATATTCCTTCTTTCTGTTATATAAACACTATATGCCTATTCTTCATCTCCACTTGCATGTTTAATAGTCAAGTCAAATTTAACACGTCTGACACCAAGCTCCTGAAATTCTCCCCCTAACCTGCCCTAGCCACAACTTCACCCAGCCCAATTAAAGGCAGCTCAGTTCTTTCTGGTGCTCAAGTGGAAAAGCTTAGAGTCACTCAGCTCTTCTTTGTCTCAAACTCTATACCCAGTCCATGAATACATTTTGTCAGTTCAGCCTCCAAGATATATCCAGAATCCAATCATTTCTCTCTCTACTTCTACCACTGCCACCCTGGTGCAGATCCCCATCTTGTCTCTGGGGATTACTGCAATGGTCCCTAATCAGCCTCCTTGCTTCCACCCAGACCCCTTATGGTAATTCTCAACATAGCCTGACCAATTAAGTCAGAGCGTGACACTTCCATTGGTCAAAACTCTCCAGTGGTGTCCCATCTCACCCAGAGTAAAATCTGTATATGCTGGAGTCTTAGATTTATTTGTTTGCTATATTGTTGTTTTTAGTTCCCTGCTGTGTTTTTGTGGGAGATGACAGTGGCCTGCAGTAAATGGTAGGGATGGAGATGGAAAGGGGTAGATAGACAAGAGAGATGAAACAGGGAAAGGGAAAAAAAGTATTTAGTCAAACCTAACAAAAAATTTTCATTACAGTAACTTCTATCACTTCTTAGCTTAAAGTCCTCCCTTCTCCAGAGATTTGATGAATATTCGGTTGAGATTTTCACATGCTTCTTTCTTACAGGGTGAACATTTTTTTTTGTCTGCTGTTACCATCTCTAAGATGCAAAGATCCCGTGAAACTTTGCTTCCATTGAGCCAAAAAGGCTTTAGAGAAGAGAGGTGGGGCAGGAGGAGGGAAGTATCATTTCCCCTTTTGATGCCAGCCCACCTTTGTGTGCTAGAATAAATCTGTATTACACTGACTACGAACTTATTTATTCTTTAGATTTATACAGAATCAGGAAAATATAATTAATGAGTATTTATTAATCAATAATTATCTTATTTTAGTCAGAGCCAAGATAAACAATCTGTAACTATCAATGACTTATAGAAGAATATTCAACAAAGATACTAAAATCTATCAGTTCATTTTGAACACCTCCAGTATCTGATCAGTAGAAAGATTTATCATATTTTCACCACTTTCATAAGTCCCACATTGAAACCTTAATTTATTTTAGTAGACCCTCCTAAATACATAAAGAATTCCTTCCTACTCTCAAATTACAAACTCACTCACTATAAGAAAGATTTAGGAGAAAATTGACCACGCTATTGACATTAAGAATGGAAATAATGGCACTTATTTACTTTAAAAAAAATGTAACTGGAGGGGTGAAACATTTTTAAGAACGTACTAAGCAGCATCTCATCATTCAGTTAAGATGATATCCTTAAAATAAACAAATGGGACCTAATGAATCTTAAAAGCTTTTGCATAGCAAAGGAAAACATAAACAAGATGAAAAGACAACCCTCAGAATGGGAGAAAATATTTGCAAATGAAGCAAACTGACAAAGGATTAATCTCCAAAATTTACAAGCAGCTCATGCAGCTCAATATCAAAAAAACAAACAATCCAATCCAAAAATGGGCAGAAGACCTAAATAGACATTTCTCCAAAGAAGATATACAGATTGCCAACAAACACATGAAAGGATGCTCAACATCACTAATCATTAGAGAAATGCAAATCAAAACTACAATGAGGTATCACCTCACACCGGTCAGAATGGCCATCATCAAAAAATCTACAAACAATAAATGCCAGAGAGGGTGTGAAGAAAAGGGAATCCTCTTGCACTGTTGGTGGGAATGTAAATTGATACAGCCACTATGGAGAACAGTATGGAGGTTCCTTAAAAAACTAAAAATAGAACTACCATATGACCCAGCAATCCCACTACTGGGCATATACCCTGAGAAAACCATAATTCAAAAAGAGTCATGTACTACAATGTTCATTGCAGCTCTATTTACAATAGCCAGGACATGGAAGCAACATAAGTGTCCATCAACAGATGAATGGATAAAGAAGATGTGGCACATATACACAATGGAATATTACTCAGCCATCAAAAGAAAGGAAACTGAGTTAGTTGTAGTGAGGTGGATGGACCTAGAGTCTGTCATACAGAGTGAAGTAAGTCAGAAAGAGAAAAACAAATGCCGTATGCTAACACATATATATGGAATCTAAAAAAAATTTTTTAAATGGTTCTGACGAACCTAGGGGCAGGACAGGAATAAAGATGCAGACATAGAGAATGGACTTGAGGACATGGGGAGGGGGAAGGGTAAGCTGGGACGAAGTGAGAGAGTGGCATGGACATATATACACTACCAAATGTAAAATAGATAGCTAGGGGAAGCAGCCACATAGCACAAGGAGACCAGCTCGGTGCTTTGTGACCATCTAGAGGGGTGGCATAGGGAGGGTGGGATGGAGATGCAAGAGGGAGGAGATATGGGGATATATGTATATTTATAGCTGATTAACTTTGTTATAGAGCAGAAAATAGCACACCATTGTAAAGCAATTATACTCTAATAAAGATGTTAAAAAAAAAAGGATGATATCCTTATAAATCAGACAGCTCTTTAACAGGCTGAAAGGTATTTTCCACGCAAATGAGAAATTAAAAATAGATATTCAAACAAGGTTTCTTTAGTCATCTCGACACCAATTAGTGATACATTGCTTAATTTACATATAAGCTGAGTTTGGGGAAGGACAACTGTATCTTGCTTAGCATTAGGTTTTTTATTTCTTTGCGAAAATGGGAGTTTTTACATAGTTTTGGGCAATTGGCTGCACAGATGGAAAACAGTGTCCCAGATGTGAGCTTGCTATGTGCCTTACCGGAAAGGAAGGGAGCAACCAAAGTCAGCCTCAACCCCACAGAAGGCCCAAACTGGGGTCCCCAGTCATGTTTGGTTTTATCCAGACATAGCTTATCCAAACAAGCTCAGAGGTCAAGGCTGGATCCAAAAGTCTTCTCAATGTAAACAAAATCTTTTATCAATTTTTACCTTTCAGAGGGCACCACCAACTTAGTGACAGAAGCTAGACAGATCTGTACAGAGTAGAGTTTCTTTTCCTTTATTTTAGGTTTTCCTCTCATAAGTACTCATATTCTACATTCCAGGGTTCAGTGACTAAGAACATTTGCACAACATCAGGAACCCTTATCAGATGCTCTTCCCACCTTGCCTTCCCTATTCTGGACCTGCCACACCTACTCTCCTTCCTGAGTATCTGCCAAATGTAAGTCACATCTCAGCTAGTACTCTCAGTGGTCCTTGATGACCACCTGATGACAGCTAGACCTGCACCCTTCTGCAGGTCAACATCACTCAGTGCCCACTCAGGAGAGTTCACATGACCCCATCTTACCTACCCCTTCTTGGTCTACTCCACATCTCAGTGAAACCAACCTGAAATCTCATAGCTGGGAAGGTCTTGGTGCACCTTCCAAGGCCAGAGTTTCCTGTGCTCTGTGACCTCCAGATTATGGATGAAGACGTTAAAAAACGTAACTCTCCTGACACCAGTAAGGCTCCCAATGGCTCATCCCTATCCTCATGTTTCTTTCAGCCAGCTTTCTACACATGCCAAGACATCATCCCCTACTATCACTGAAGTGGATTTTTAAAAAACATTCTCCATGTGAAATGTTGTCAGTGTCACCAGCTTGAGCCCTGCAGCTGTTTATGATACGTAGGGACATCCAGAGTCTGATTCCTTCCTTCCCTTCTTCCCTCAATCCCCTTTCCCTTTCTTCCTTCAATGATTTTTTATGTGCTGGGAACTGTTACAGCTCTTATTTAATTAATTTTTAACGTAAAAAAATCTTAACATGATGCCATACTATTTGTTTCAAGTTCTTTGTCTTTTGTTTTAGTTGTGTAAGAAATAAAGTATTACCACTAGAGGTGAAGCCCCCATTTTCTTCCTGCATCCCAACCTCCACTTCTCCTCCAGAGGTGATTGGAAGTTGGTGTGTATCCTTTCTGTTCGTGGTGTTACATCTTTATAACTTCTGTATATATATTTTTAAAGAGTTTATAGTATTATTTCCTCTACTTTTTTTTTTTAATTTGGCTGCACCAGGTCTTAGTTGCGGCACACAGGATCTTTGTTGCTGCACGCAAGATATTCGTTGTGGCATGTGGGATCTTCATTGCGGCATGTGGGATCTTCATTGCGGCATGCGGGATCTTTTAGTTGCAGCATGCGGGATCTAGTTCCCTGACCAGGGATCGAACCCAGGCCCCCTGCATTGGGAGTGCAGAGTCTTAACCAATGGACCACCAGGGCAGTCCCTCCCTTACTTTTAAACTTTGCGTTATGTCATATTGTACATTACCATTCAACATGTTTTTCCTTTCATCAGTACATTCTCAAGATTTATCCATGTTGATGTACATAGACCTAGTCAATAATTTTAACTGCTTTATATTAATCTATTATACAAAATAGCTTAGGTTTTAAACTCATTTTCCTATTGATGGACACACAGGTTGTTTCCCTTTTTTATCACCACTAATTGTGCTGCAAAACAGACCCTGATATGTCTCCTTAGGCATACATTCAATACCTCAAGGGCTTATAACTAGGTTTGGGATGGCTGGTTCAAAAACAGTGCATGTATTCAATTTTCAGTAGATATTACCTTCCAAAACACAACTGGCTGCTCTCATTTGTGCTCTGACTTACAGAGTGACTTCTTGTCTCTCCAATATGCTTCAAAGAATTGTAAGTTTTTAAAAAATTTTGACAATATGATGGTCATGAAATATTTCATTGTTTTAATTTTGAGTTCCCTAATTATTGGCGAGTTGAGCATCTTTTCACATGAGTATTGGTCACTAAAGCATCTTCTTCAGACAACTGTCTATATCTTTTGCCATTTTTTTCTATGGTGTTTCTTTATTTCATTTTTCTAATTTATTCTGGATACAAATCTGGTCAGTTATGGAGGCTTAAAAATCTTTTCTGAAATGGGTTTGCATTTTAACCTTAGTTTTGGTGACTTTTGTTCTTATGAACTTTACATTTTATTTCGGTCTAATTTATCAATTATTTCTTTTAAATATGCTTTCTGGACACTTCTGGTTTAAGAATATCAAGATAGGGTCCTCTATTTTCTACTAAAAGTCTTAAGGTTTTACTTTCCTTATTTTGGCCTTTAATTCATGTTGAATATATTATTGTATATGAAGTAAAGTAGAGGTCCACTTTTCTTTTTTCAAGACAAGTCAATTTGCAAGGAAAAGAACTAAGCAAAGCACTTCCACCTCAAGTAATGGTGGGCTAGGTCCCAGTAACCCTACCATAGAAGGCAATTAGAAAATCTGGAAAATAAAAATAAAACCTGCTTGAAAGCACCAAAGAGCTCCACCATGATAGTAAAGAATTAGCAGGATAGAAAGAAAAAAAAGAAGAATTACCAGGATAGGATCTGGGAAAGGATGGAGACCCTGGGAGTAGAGCATACATTTGGGACCACTTTCCTCCAGGAGGCATTTGCCAGTTCTGAGGTGGAAAAACTGAAAAGCCAAGAGATTAAGCTATAATTTTGACAGCCTTGAATGTGAGAGGGATTTGTGTTCAGGCCTGCCAAGTAAGGAAAAGACTAGTGAGCCTCCATCGCTTTGGGATGGGACCACAAAAGTCTATATCCTGGGCATAAGTATGAACCATAGGTAGGCTCTTTCAAGGATTTCAACTCAACTACAAATTCTCTCAAGTAGTAGTCCTGGATGAAATTTTGTTAAATTTTATTAAAGTAGTCCTGGATGGCTAATGTCCCTATCTACATGGCAGAAGCAAAAACACAATCCTAGGCCTCAAAACTTTCTGTGAACAATATTGTACACACAATGTCCAAATCACAATAAAAATTAAGCAGACCACAAGAAAACAAGACAACATGAATGAAAATCAACAGAAATAATAGTAAAGAGAAAAAGACACATGGGGGCTCCAGACATTGAAGCTATCAGACAGACTTTAAGATAACTATACTTACTATGCTCAAGAAGATGAAAGATAAGATTTGTGAATTTCAACAGTGATCTGACAATGAAAAGAAAAAATATTCAAGAATTGAAAAATAAAATAACCCGAACTAAGAATCCAGTGAGTGGATTATTTAGCCTATACACAGATAGAGAATTAAGGAACTGGAAAATAAAGCAGAAGAAAATATTCAGACTTAATCATGGAGAGATAACAGGTTGGAAAAATTTGAAGAGAGGGTAAAAGATATAGAAGACAGAAAAATGGTCTAACACACCAGTAACTGAAGTCCAAGAAGAAAGGAGAATGATAATAATGACTGAGAATTTATCAGAATTGTTGAAAAACATCAATCCATCAACTCAGGAAGCCCTAAGAACAACAATGACAATAAGCACAAAGAATCCATACCTAACCCTATCATAATGAAACTACTAAACAAAAAAGAAAGAGAAAAAATTTAAACTGGACAGAGAAGAAAGACAGATTGCCTTTAAAGAAGCAACAGTTAGACTGATAGATGACTTCTCAACAGAAACAATGAAGCCAAAAGACAGGGAGATAATACCTTCAAAATGCTAAAAGAAAATGACTGCCAAGCTAGAAGTCTATATCCAGTACATGGGCCTTCAAAAATGAAGGTGAAATAGAACATTTTCATACCAAAAAAAAAAAAAAAGAAGAAGAAGAAGAAGAAAATATTTAATGCCAGTAGAGTTGCACTAAAGGAAATAGTAAAGAATGTTTTTCAGACAAAAGGAAATAGTCCCAGATGAAGACAGAAAGGAATAAAGAGTAATATACATGTGGGTAAATCAAAATGAATATTGGCTGTATCAAACATAATAATAACGTATTGTGGGGATTACATTATATAGAGAATAGAAATATTGGGCAACCATGGCATTTAAGCCAGTAAGGGGGTAAAAAGAGTTTAAAAACGATCATTCTTGCATTTTTCTGGGAGGAGATAAAGGGATTGATTAATATTAGTATTATATAAGTCAAGTACACATGTTGTAACAGTAAAGGATACACACTAAAAAAAAAGTGTTTAAAAGAGTGTATAACAAGCTAAATGAGGAAATGGAATTATAGAAAATACTTGATTAATCCAAAAGAAGGCAGGAAAGAAGAAAAGGGGGAACACATACCCCAGGGATGCAAGGATTCTTCAATATACTCAAATCAATCAATGTGATAAACCACATTAATAAATTGAAGGAGAAAAACCAAATGATCATCTCAATAGATGCAGAAAAGGCTTTCGACAAAATTCAACACCCATTTATGATAAAAACCCTCCAGAAAGTGGGCATAGAGGGAACCTACCTCAATATAATAAAGGCCATATATGACAAACCCACAGCCAACATTGTTCTCAATGGTGAAAAACTGAAACCATTTCCTCTAAGATCAGGAACAAGACAAGGTTTTCCACTCTCACCACTATTATTCAACATAGTTTTGGAAGTTTTAGCCACAGCAATCAGAGAAGAAAAAGAAATAAAAGGAATCCAAATCGGAAAAGAAGAAGTAAAGCTGTCACTGTTTGCAGATGACATGATACTATACATAGAGAATCCTAAAGATGCTACCAGAAAACTACTAGAGCTAATCAATGAATTTGGTAAAGTAGCGGCATACAAAATTAATGCACAGAAATCTCTTGCATTCCTATACACTAATGATAAAAAATCTGAAAGAGAAATTAGGGAAGCATTCCCATTTACCATTGCATCTTTCTTATGATGTCTTCCTTTTATGTATATTTTGAGTATGTTTTTGTTTGTTCAATTTTACTGTGTGCTCATATTTTTCTAGAACATCATCTAGGAAAATTCTTTGAGCTCCTGAGGAAGGTGGGTTCCTACAAAGAGAGATTTTTCACTTCTTTCTTTCTATTGTTCTGGAGTACTACCAGAATGGGAACATTCTACACTAAAACTTCAGTAAATCTCAGGTTAAGATTTTTTCAGACCATCTAGGTAGTGTGAATTTTGGGTGCAAACTTGTATAAAGATTTGACTTGTTTGTGGTTACAAATATTCAGGAGAGATTGCTTCCCATACTATTTTATCACTACATTTCAAGATTGGTAATTTTCCATGAAAGTCCCTGGGGTAGGAGGGTGGGTTTATTTCTAGTTTGTCCTTGCTTTAAGGGTGTAATCTCTGAGGTCTCAGTTTTATGATGGAGGTCTCCTATTAGACTTCTGATTTTGGATGGGTCCCAAGCTGTGTCCTGCACTCCACAGACAAAAAGAAAATAAAAATCAATATTTAAGTTCATCTTATTTAGCAAATGCCCTCAACATAAAGGGGAAGAATCTGTGTTTCCCTTTCTGAGTTTCTCTCTTTACTTGGTTTTTGGTTTGAGTGCTTCTTACTTTCTTGCCAGCTCATTGATTCATTTAAAATTTTATATTAAAATTGTTTTCATCTAGCATTTCTAGTTGTTTTCAGTAGGAAGGTTGCCCAGGGTATCTCATCCATTGCACTGTTAATCATGGACATCCTCTAGAGTGATGTTTCTGAAACACCAACCAGATCATTTCGCTTTACTCCTTAACCATGTTTAATGGTTTCCCACTGTTTTCACAATCACATGGAAACTCCTTAGCTTGATACCCAAAGACTTTCTGATCTGCTCACCTCTCTAGCCTTACTGTCTGTATAGCATTCTCACATCTTGTTTTTTGTGTGTAATCTCTTCTCTCAGCTTATGCACTGGTTTTCCAGGAAGCCACCCACAATTCAGTCTGGGTACATGCTCTTAGTCTGTTCACACACACAACAATGCTTACCCTCGCTGCACTGTAAATCACCTGTTTGTTAGACCAGTCCTGACAGAAACCACAGAATATATTTTTCTAGCATAGACTTTAGCCCATAATAGGTATTCAACAGGTGTTTCTTAAATGAATGAATGAACAAACCATTATTGCTGTGGTTCAGAAGTTACAGAGTGTTAGAATGGACAAAGAAGACTTCATAAAGGATAGGAGATTTTAGCCAGAATACATCATAAGATTTGAACTTAGAAAAGATTGAGATGACCTTAATCTGATAGTAATTTTCAAAAAAGTTCAACGTCTTAAAATTTCTCACAAATCATGTATTCTGAAACATTTCTGCAGAAAAACTTAAGGCAGTGAAATTGAAAAAGCATTGCCTTCATAGGCTTGCATCTTTCTAACAAAATTCTGAACAGCACAGACTTGCCCATTTCTGACTTGCTTAGAAAAACAGCACATGGCAGGTCAGGTCTCATGGAGCAGTGCAAAATGAAGGAAGAATTTGCTGTTGGGAGATGGGATGGAATTGGGGAAGGAGGAGGAGATATGGTCCTTTTTTATAAACATGATGATGATTTGTGCTAGAGTTGACCTAAATATAATTTAGTCAGTAGCATCAATCTTTACTAATACTGGTTATAAAGAATGGTTCTTACTTTTTCTCCTCCCTTACAGAACTGCCTACCAGCTGCATTTTCATCCTCCACAATAACCAAAAGAGTCCGATTTGAAATATAAACCCAAGAAAGACAAAAATTCCAACCGAGACAAGAAATCATATGCAAAGACATTCATTTTCACTGTTATTGTTCCAGCTGTTATACTGTTAATTGATACAACTTATTTATTCATAAATAAATATATTCATAGCAAATATATGGATAATCAAACCTAATGTAACCGTCTGTCTAAAGATTTAAATTCCTTCAACATTAGAAAATTCTTAAATGCAATTATTATTCAGTGGCTGGAAAGAATCTTTCTTAACTTACAGTACTTTCTGCATTTTGGTGAAGGTAAAATTTCTTAATTTGGTAATTTGGGGTGGATTAGTATGTTTTCATGCTATACAGTTGAAGGGTCAAAATTAATTAAGGATACATGATACCATTCAATTATTGTGCTAATACATTTATCTGGTGACCACTAAAATGTCCCCCAAAAGCTCCATACATTTGATGGCATTTAAAATTCTGTATGTTAAAATTTCTATACTGCTACTCACTAAAAACCAAGAACAAATAAAGCAACTTCAACATCCAAGAGATGAACATTATAAAATGGTGTGATCAAAGCTAAATGATGCTGAATCACAGCTATCCACTCTGTACGCCAATCTCCTCGAGACATCTGGCAGTTCGACCCCTGCCAGTTGCCAAGGCTATCTTTAAATGGAGGCTGCTTTACAATGGATTTCTGCATCACAAGTAGGTGCCCACTTCCCAGCCAATACTTCATGCCACCCTAGGCTTTTCAGAGGACACATGACCCATGAAGGCAAGGATAAGACAACTGTTCTCCAGAGGGCATCCTAAGGTGCAGAGAGAGGCTCGGTTCCCTGCTCCTGGCAAGGCTCACATGCCAGCTGGTCACTCTGGAGTCTGTAGCAATAAAACTTTACTATATCTGCAGTCCCAATGGTGTATCAGTATAAGCCTTGTTTTCTCTCTTTCATATCTAGAAATTAAAGAAACTCACAACATAATGCAGGCAACCAAACAACTTTTATTAGTTATTTTAGTATAACTGATCAACCATGGTGTTTAATCTCTCTGAGTCATAGTTCCCTCATCTGTAAAATCAAAATCTGCTCATTGGCTTCACAGAGTTGTTGTAAGGAAAGTTCATGAAGAGCTGTCCACATCACAATTCCCCTAACTAAACAGCAGATTCTGGGGACAGGGACCCCCTTGGGCTTGGCATGTTGTAAAAACTGATAAATACAGGAAATAAATGTTAGTTAAATATTCTAGTTATCTTTTGCTGCCTAACAAATTACCCTGAAACTTAGGAGGTTAAAAACAACAAACATTTATTATCTCATACAGGTTCTGAGGATCAGAAATCTGGAAGCAGCTTATCTGGGCGGTTCTAGCTCAGGGTCTCATGAAGTTATAGTCAACCTGTTACCCAGGGTTTCCGTCTTCACAAGCCTTGACCAGGGTTGGAGAATCCACTCCCAAGCTCACTCATATGCGTGTTGTTTGGCCTCAATTTCTCACTGGCTATTGGTTGGAGGCTTCAGTTCCTTTCTGCACAGTGCTCTCCTTAGTACTGCCCACAGCATGGCAACTGGCTTGCCTCAGAGAAAGCAAGGGAGAGCCCCCAAGGTGGAACCCACAGTGTCTTTTATGACCTAATCTTAGAAGTAACACACCTTCACTTCTGCCATATGTTATTGGTCACACAGACCAATCCTGGTACGATATGGGAGGACACTACATCAGAGTATGAATTTGGGGAGGTAGGGATCCTTGGAGACCATCTTTGGAGGCTGGCTGCCACATCAAAGGAATGAATAAAGATATCCTTTAGGAAACTTCTGTGCTCTGTTTATCATGAGGAGGGTTGCCCTTAAATACTCATGGCCTCTTATCCCAACTTTTACTACTTGCCTTAGCTGGAAATGGGGTACAATGGTGGATGACAACCAATGGTCCATATTTCTTCACTGGATGGAGTTAATCTATTTAGATATATGAGTAGAAATGTCCTCTTCCATTTGAACTAGTTCATGGCAGAAATCCTGGTTAAGTGAATCCACTCTGCAGACCCAAACTTACCTTTAGATGGACAGTTCCAAGGTTTAAACTATCTGCAGGGAATCAGAGAATCCACCTGGCCAGGATTTCAGGCCACTTGTTTCAATATATCAGTGCTATAACAGAGGTTATATTCAATCTCCATCCATCTGATTCTCACTTCTCTTCTTGGTTGGTTTGAACTCAGGCAGGGAAAAGGGCATCCTTTGTCTGCAACTCGGACCTCAACAAGAAGGAACGCCATACCAGAAATGAGGAAATGTCATCTAATGGCACTGGGATATTTTATATAATTACAATTGAATAGGATTGATCATCAGTTTAGGAACTTTATTTGTTGATTTTCCTCACTGAGATAGAGGGAAATTTTAATTTAGTAATTAGGTTACTTTTTTCTCCCTGGAAGTTTAAATCCTTAATGTTCTTTATCTTTGTAGGGGTGTTTACTCCCTACAGAATGCTAAATCAGAAATTTAGCCGTGGCCTTGTAATACATTCAGGTTTTAGTTATTTGCACTCAAATTGCAATGGCATAGCCACAAGATGCTAAAGGATTGCAAGAAGGTTCAGTCACCTGTTTTTACATACAACTGGACTCCAGCTGAGCCTACTTTTGTAATCTGATTCTTGAGTTCTTGTGAGATTTTCATGTAATTTTTCAATTTTAAGACACATTTCCCCTACATTTTAATGTTTTAGGGATCAAGATGTCAAAAGAAACTTACCAGTGCTTTCTTTTGTAATTATAGGTATGATGCCTTCTAAAATCAGTGGTGTTTTGGAATCAAAGAAATGTAAATTTATTGCATCTGGGCTTATAGAAATCTTCCAGCTTGAACTATATATTAGGTGAAAGTTGTTCAACAACAACTTTTGGTATCCTTTTCCTGATAGTTTTTGATATGTAATTTGCCTGTGTCTCCTGGCAATATTGACTGGCTTTGATTTCTTGGGACAGCTGGAGAATACTAAACCAGTGACACGGTAGCTGGATATGCCATTCTCACTGACATTAGTGGTGACTTCACCAGAGGACACATGATATCCTTTGTTCCTAGTTGTCCTGAATTCCTGCTGGGGCTACCTAAGGAGTAAACCCTCTATTTGTGCCTCTGAGCTCTGGAAATTGATGTTAATGTAATTCTTCCTAAGTGAGGTAGGACCAGGTCCACAGGGAGACAGTAGAGGAAGGAAGTTGCCTATCTAAATGCTAGAAACACAGCCTGGAGAAAGGGTCCTTGACTAGAATGGTGGAATATGCTTAATACTGGTCTAAGAAAAAGGGAAAGCAGCAGTGAGGGGGAAAAAAGAGTGGAAAATGACAAGTTGCAGCCCTTAGGAATTAAGTGTATGTTTGTATATGGAAATTGGAGATGATGTGGAAGCAAGCAGCTAACATTCTCAACTACACTAAACATTTCTTTACTACACCAATACAAGAAAAAGAGTAAAGAAGAAGATTTGGGGGTAAGATTAGATTGACCCTGTAAGAATAGAATTCATGGCTTAATGTTGTTGGCTAGGACATTAATTTGAAAGTATTTGTACTCAAAAGAATTTCTGTATTGGATTTATCTATAAACCCAAGCAGAGGTGAAGATGAATGTAAATCAGAGACACAGAGTTGGCTGTAAGTCATAACATGACCCGTGGCAAGGAAGAGGATCCATGAGTGATAAAAACTGTACTACCCAAACCAGGAAAGGGCACAACCTTTACCTCAGGGTAAACATTCTCACAGCAATTTTCAGAAGCCCTAATTTAGAAGCCCAAAGTAAGGACAGTTATTCTGTGCAGTTACACTGTTGCATGTATAAAATGATTCCTTATGTAGTCCCTGTAGCTTCATGCTATTACTACATAATCATATAGCATAAAGAGAACACCCACTCCATCTTTTGGGGTGTCGCTCACCCCTAAAATAAAGGTGGACTCTTAGCAGCCATGTTCGTACCACATGACCAGGCTCTCTGGCCATAGCCGGCTGGACTGGGGTGGAGAAGTATCCAGTTGAACCAATCTGATGCTGAGAATGAGGAACTAGTTCTGCCCGGACTATTGCATGACAGGACATGAACCTGGAACCTGGGGTGTGTCTATCACAGCCTCTGAGGCAGAGAAGGAAGACTGAAGCCAACTCCCCAGAAGAAGTGGAGGTAAAGGACCTGGAGAGAGGGAGAGAACATGGGTGCAAAAGGTCCTAGTGGATCCTGGTTCCAGTTCTTCTTGAGAACTGAAACTCAGCTACATGTCCTACCTCTGGACTCTGTTAAAGGGCCTTCTATTTCACAATGAATATAGTCCCCTCTGTTTACTTCCGCTAGCTTGAACTTTATAACTTGACAGAGTCTTAATCAAGATAGGGCCATAGATTTAATATAACTTAATATACCTCATATTCCTCCCATCTAACTATGAACCACATGGTTCCCTGCCTCTGCTTCAGTATAAAGCGGGTCAGAGGGAGGAAGGAATGGTAGACACAGTGTTAATATAAAGGTGGGTCTTATTGTAGAGAAAAAGATATATGAGAAATATAACATATAATATATAAGAGATAATATAAGAGGAAATAATTATGACCTCTTTATTCACTGCTAGCTATATTCCCAGCCTTAGAGCAGTGACTTGCACATGGCAGGTACTACTAAATATTTGTTCAACTGAAATTAAATATGTAGACTGAATTTAATGTCTCAAACCAATGTCCACCACTGAGCATCATACTTCATGGGGTAACATAATAAGCATTCCCAGTGAATGAGGAATGAGAAAAGAACAGATTTTATTCCTGTTATCATTTAATGCTGTTCCAGAAACACTAGCCAGTGCACTAAGAAAAAGATATGAAATAAAATGCCAAATGAAGTTCTCGGAAGATGGAATAGATGTATTTTTCCCTATTCCTCCAGCTAAGTACAACTAAAAACCCTTGACGTTATATATATATAATGACCATAAGACTCTGAAAAATGGAGAGAAAAAGGCAGAATAGCTAGGGAGGTTGGGGATGACTATCAAGGAACAGCATGTTAGGGAGTTCTCTGGATTTTCTTTTTGCCTTAAATATTCCAGACTTGTAGCTAAAGAAGCTGTAACCCAGAAACATCAAACTGCACAGACCCCCGCCACCCCACAAAATAAGCCCCAACAAAACTCTGCTCTTTCAAGCCGAAGGACCAGGAAAGAGACAAGAAAGAAAACGTTTAGACAATAACTATTCTACTCCAGCCAAACACCACAGAAAAATTGTGGCCCCACCTGTCTGCAAAGTGTGAGTAGGGTACCTGGACTTCCACCCTCACCAGATTGTAATGAGGTGTAACAAACCCCCTGAGAAGGTGGTGTCAGAGAAGGCTGAAAAGGAGCTGGGATTTCTACCCCCAACCTGTAGTAACAAGGCACTTTCACTCCCCCACAGAGGTGGTGTTAGAGAGACCTAAAGAAGAGTCAGGGCTTTTACCACTGCCCAGTGGTAATGAGGCTACCTCACCCCTCCTTCTGTGGCATCAGCACAGGCCTAGTGGGGAGCCAAAACTCCCACCCCCAACCAGTGGTAATGAGGAGCCTCTCCCCTTCATAGGGGTCAACAGAGGCCAAGTAGGAACCTGGATTTCCACCACTGCCTGGCAGTAATGAGGCAGCACCTCCTCTCCCCTGCTGGAGCACTGTCAAAAGAAACCAGCTAACACAGAAAGCTGAAATAAGATTCAGATTCTCATACCATAATACCTAAAATGTCCAAGTTCCAAAATTGAAAAATCATTCATCATACCAAGAACCTGGGAAATCTCAATTTGAATGAAAAAAGACAATCCATAGATGCCAACACCAGAATAACAGAGATGTTAGAATTATCTGACAAATATTTCAAAGCAGCCATTATAAAATGTTTCAACAAGCAATTATGAACAAGCCTGAAACAAATGAAAAAGTTAAAAATCTCAGCAAATAATAAAAGATATAAGGAAGAAGCAAATGTAAAACTGAAAAATACAACAACTGTAAAAAAATTTTTTAACTCAATGGATAGGATCAACATGGAGAGGACACTGGAGGAAGGACAGAGGAAAGAATCAGTAAACTTGATGCTTGACCAATAGAAATTACCCAATCTGAGCAACAGAGAGAAAAGAGACTTTTAAGAAAATGAACAGAGCCTCAGGAGCCTGTGGGACTATAATAAAAGATTTAACACTCATGTCATCAGAATCCCAGGAGAGGGTGAGGTCAAAAAGTATTCAAGGATTTAATGGTTAAAAATCCCCAGACTTGGCAAAGACACACGCCTATAGATTGAAGAAGCTAAAAAAAAAAAATCCCAACTAGGATAAATCTAAAGAAATCCACATCAAGACACATCACAGTCAAACGTCTTAAAGCTAAAGACAAAGAATATGTCTTCAAAGCAGTGAGAGAAAAACAATGCCTTACTTACAGGGAAAAAGCAATCTGAATGACTGCAGATTTCTCATCAGAAATCATGGAGGAGTTTCTGTCATGGAATCAGTTAGCACATTCAGCTGTTAACTGAAAGGGTGGTGGTTCAAGCCCACCCAGGGACACCCCCCTGACATAAACCATGGAGGCCAAGAAGGAAGTGGCACAATTTTCAAGTGCTGAAAGAAAAGCACTGTTGACCCAGAATTCTATATGCAGTGAAAATATCCATTAGGAATAAAGTGGAAATCGGGACATTTTCAGATGAAGGAAACTAGGAGAATTTGTTATCAGCAGACTACCTGAAAAGAATGGCTAAAGGAAGTTCTCAAAACAGAAATGAAACTACAAAAGGAGAAATTTTGGAACGTCGGGAAAGGAAAAAGAACAATAGAAAGAATAAAAATATGGTTAAATACAATTTTCCTTCACCTCTTAGGTTTTCTAAAGTCTGTTTGACAGTTAAAGGAATTAGACAGGAATACTGTCTAATGTAGTTCTAAACACATATACAGGAAATTCTTAAGACAATTATAAATGGGGGAGGGTAAAGGGACATAAAAGGAGATAAGGTTTCTATACTTCACTTGAACTGGTAAAATGTCAACACCAGTAGACTGTGATAAGTTCTACCTATACCTAGAGCAACGACTAGGAAAGCTATACAAAGAAATACAGTGGAAAACACCATAAATAAATTAAAATGGAATTCTAAAAAAATTCATAGGAAGGCAGGAAAAATAAAAAAGAGAAATTAAAAACAGAAGGAATAAACAGAAAACAAAAACTAAAATAGCAGACTTGGGAGAGACCTTCAAGATGGCAGAGGAGTAAGATGTAGAGATCACCTTCCTCCCCACAAATACATCAAAAATACATCTACATGTGGAACAACTCCTACAGAACACCTACTGAATGCTGGCAGAAAACCTCAGACTTCCCAAAAGGCAAGGAAATCCC